>NW_026111898.1:0-359563 GCF_024679095.1 Eriocheir sinensis
TGTTATATTCTTTAATTTAACTCGATACGAATTTAGATTATTTCATAGGGCTATTGTATACATATTTTATACCTTACTACATTATCTAATGTGTGTTTTGTATATATTTTTTATGCAAACTAATTTTATGTGCATTTTTGTACATATATTTTATAGAAACTTATAAACGATATTTTGCGGTATTTTGTATATGTTTTCAAGGCCAAATTTACATTATTTGGATTAGTTTTTTGTTTATTTATTTTGATACGAATGACTTGATTATTGTGTATTTTGTAAATATTTTTTATACGTATTTTATATTACTTATAAGTGCATTTTGTTTATATGGTATTTTTTACAAATTTACGTTATTATATGTATTTGTTAAGTAAATAGTTTTTGAAACGAATTTATTTTTATTTTATGTATTTTTTTGTATATATATTTTCAATTCAAATTTAGCTTATTTTGTGTATTTTGTATATCTATTTCATGCAAATTTAATTATTTTTAGTATTTTTGTATATAGTTTTGATAACAAATTTACGTTATTTTATGTGCATTTGTATATTTATATTTATACAAACACACATTCTTTCATATATATATATATATATGTATTCATATTTTATTTATTTTAACACAAATTCTTATGTGTATTTTGCATATATAAATGTTTTTGCTCTATAAATGTACATTATTTTTACACATTCTGTGTATATTTGACACGATTTTATATTATACTATTTTTGTTTTGTATATATTTTTATACATATTTTCAATATTTAATGTATTTTTATATAAATTTTATACAATTAACGTCATTTTAAGTGTATTTGTTTATATATTTATTCAAATTTACATTATTTTAGGTGTATTTTGTATATGTATTTCAATACAAATTTATCTAATTTTATGTGTATTTTGTATATTTATTTTCATACAAATTTAAAATATTTTTGTGTTTTTGACAGAGTTATATACATATAGAGTAAATTTCTCATGAAAATATATATTCAAATACATATAAAATTATGTAAATAAGTATAAAATATATATATCAAATACACTTAAAAAATGAAAAATTGTATCAAAAATAAATAAACAAAATTCCGGTAAAAGAACGTATATTTGTAGAGAAAAAGAAATAACATGAAAATTTGAATAAAAAATATATACAAAATAACAAAAAAATTTTTCAATTTGTATGAAAATAGATATACAAATACACATATAATTAGTTAAATTTGTATTTAAATACATGTACAAAATACACATAAAATATATGTAAATTTGTATGAAAATGAAACAAATTACATAAAATAACGTACATTTGTATAAAATAGATATACAAAATATACATAGAATAATGTAAAATCGTATCAAAAATAAAATACACAGAATATCAATAAAATAATGTAATTTTGTATGAAAATAAAGATGCAAAATACCTATAAAATAAAGTATATTTTTTAAAAATACATATACAAGAATACACATAGAATAATTAAATTTGTATTAAAATTAATATACAAATGCACGTACAATAAGGGAAATTGTATTGAAAAATATACAAATGCACATAAAAACAATGTATATTTATTTCAAAATATATATACGAATACACATAAAATAACGTGTATTTCTATAGAAATATATATACAAAATACACATGAAATGACGTAAATACGTATAAAAATATATATACAAAATACACATTAAATAATGTAAATTCGCATCAAAATAAATAAACAAAATATCAATAAAAGAATGTGTATTTGTATGAAAATAGATATACAAAATACACATAAAATATTGTAAATTTGTATAAAACTCTTTTAAAAAAATACACAAAAATAATTTACATTTGTATAAAATATATATACAAAATAAACATAAAACTAGTTAAATTTCTATTGAAATACATATACAAAATACACATAAAATAATGTAAATTTGAATAAAAATATATAAACAAATACACTTAAAATAACGTAAATTTGTATGAAATATATATAGAAAATACACATTAAATAATGTAAATATGTATAAAAAAATATATACAAAACACAAATAGAATAATGTAAAATAGTATCAAAATAAATACACAGAATATTAATAAAATAATGTAAATTTGTATGAAAATAAAGATGCAAAATACCCATTGAAACAACGCATTTTTTATGAAAATATATATACCAAAATACACATAAAATATTTAAATTTGTATTACAATAAATATACAAAATGCACATACAATAAGGTAAATTTGTATTGAAATAGATATGCAAAATAATTATAAAACAATGTAAATTTGTTTCAAAATATATATACGAATACACATAAAATAACGTAGATTTCTATAAAAATATATATAAAAAATACATAAAATGAAGTAAATATGTATAAGAAAATGTATAGAAAATATACTTAAAATAATGTAAAGTCGTATCAAAATAAATAAACTAATGCTAATAAAAGAATGTTACTTGTATAAATATAAATACAAAATACACATAAAATAACGTAAAATTGTATATAACTATATACAAAAATAAACAAAAATAATTAAATTTGTATGAAAATAGATATACAAAAGACATAAAATAATCTAAATTTGAATTGAAATAAATATAGAAAATACATAAAAGAATGTAAATTTGTATCAAAATATATTCAAATACACATATATTAAAATTAATATACAAAATGCGTATATAATAAGGTAAATTTGTATTGAAAAAATATAATATATACGTTTACTCATACAAATTTTCTATATTATTTATTGGTATTTTGTTTATTTATTTGATATGAATTATATGATTATATGTGTATTTTGTACATATTTTTATACGTATTTATTATTTAATGTGTATTTTGTTTATATATTTTCATACAAATTTATATTATATGTATTTGTATAAATATTTTTGATACAAATTTACTTTATTTCATGTATTTGTATATATATTTCAATTCAAATTTAGCTTATTTTGTGTGTATTTTGTATATATTTTCATACAAATTTAATTACTTGTGTATTTTTGTATATAGTTTTATATAATTTATGTTGTTTATGTGCATTGTATATTTATATTTATATACACATTGTATTTTATATATTTTGTTTATTTATATTATTTTGTGTATTTTGTATAAATATATTTTATAACATTTATTTATTTTATGTGTATTTTGTATATATATATTTTTATAAATTATATATATGTATATATTTTGAAACAATTTACATTGTTTTATATGCATTTTGCATATAAAATTTGTATTTGTATTAAATTTGTATTGAAATAGATAAGCAAAATACATATAAAATAATGTAAATTTGTTTCAAAATATATATACGAATACACATAAAATAACGTAGATTTCTATACAAATACATATACAAAATACATAAAATAAGTAAATACGTATAAAAAATGTATACAAAATACATATAAATAATGTAAATTGTATAAATGTAAATAAACAATATATAATAAAAGAATGTGTATTTGTATAAATATAAATATACAAAATGCACATAAAATAACGTAAATTTATATAAAACTATATACATAAAATAACGCAAATTTCTATAAAATATATGTACAAAATGAACATTAAATAAATTTGCATAAAATATATATCCAAAACACACATTAGATAATGTAAATGAGTATAAAAATATGTATACAAAATACCTATGAAATAATCTAAATTGCATCGAATTAAATAAGGAAATACTAATAAAATAATGTAATTTTGATGAAAAATATATATACAAAATACACATAAAATAACCTAAATAAATACAAATATACACATAAAATAATTAAAAATTGAATGAAATAAATATACAAAATAAAATAAAATAAGGTAAATTTGTAATGAAATATATGAAAAATACACATAAAATAATATAAATTTAAAGAAAATATATATACAAATACACATTAAATAACATATGAATTTGTATAAAATTTGTATCAAAATATATACTTATACACACAATAAAAATAACGTAATTTTTTATGAAAATGTATATACAAAATACACATAAAATAATTTAAATACGTAGAAAAATATATATACAAAAACATAAAATAGTGTAAATATGTATGAAAATATATAAACAAATACACATAAAATAATGTAAATTTGATAGAATATATATCATAAAATAATGTAAATTGTATCAAAATAAATAAACAAAATACTAATAAAAGAATGTATTTGTAAGAATATAAATATACAAAATACACATAAAATAACGTAAATTTATATAAAACTATATACAAAAATACACAGAAGTAATTAAATTTGTATGAAAATATATACAAAATACACACGAAATAAAGTAAATTTGTATAAAATATTTATACAAATACATATAATAACGTAAATTTGTATGAAAATATATAAACAAAATACACATTAAATAATGTAAATACGTATAAAAAATATGTACAAAATACATATATAATCATGTAATTCGTATCAAAATAAATAAAACAAAAATACCAATAAAATTAAAAAAAAATTGTATGAGTAACGTTTATGTTGCATATTTTTTCAATACAAATTTACTTTTATTATATACGCATTTTGTATATTAATTTTAATACAAATTTAATTATTCGATGTGTATTTTTGTATCTGTATTTTATAAACATACTTTATTTTTGGGTATTTTGCATCTTTATTTTCATACAAATTTACATTATTTTATTGATATTCTGCTCATTCATTTTGATAGGAATTGACATTATTCTATGTGTATTTTGTATATATTTTTACAAATTTACGTTATTTTATGTATTTGTTTATATATTTTAATTTACATTTTATATTTTATGGGTATTTTGTATATACATCAAAAAGAAATTTACCTTGTTTTATGTGTATTTTTGTATATCTATTTTCATACAAACTCAAATTATTTCTATGTATTTTTGTATATATTTTAATCACAAATTTTTATGTTATTTGTATTTTGTAAATTTATTTTCATTATTCAATATATTATTTTATTGGTGTTTTGTTGATTTATATTGATACAATTATTTTATATGTACTTGTATATATATTTTATACGCTTTTCCATTATTTATTTGAATATATATTTTATACAAATTCATGGTATTTTATGTGTATTTGTATATATTTTAAATTTACATTTTTATGTGTATTTTGTATATATTTTATTACAAATCTACCTTATTTTATGTTTATTTTGTATGTGTATTTTGTATATTTATATTTATCAAATACACATTCTTTATTGGTATTTGTTTATTTATTTTAATTAAATTTACGTTCTTTTATCGGAATTTTATTTATTTATTTTGATACGAATTTTCATTTTTTTCAAGTGTATTTGATATATATATTTTATACTTATTTACATAATTTTATATGTATTTTGAATATATATTTCATAGAAATTTACTCTATATGTATATGTATAGAAAATACACATGAAATAATTCAAATTGCATCGAAATAAATGAAGAAAATAAAGATAAATTAATGTAATTTTGAATTAAAATATCTATAGAAAATACAAAAAATAACTTAAAAACAAATAAATATTTACACATAAAATGATTTGAATTTGAATGAAGATATATATAAAATAAACTTAAAATAAGGCAAATTTATAATGAAATATATATACAAAATACACATAAAAATAATGTAGATTTGTTTCAAAATATATATACGAATACACATAAATAACGTAGATTTCTAGAGAAATATATACAAAATACACATGAAATGTTGTAAATACGTATAAAAATATATATACAAAATAACATTAAATAATGTAAATTCGTGTCAAAATAAATAATTAAAATATCAATAAAAGAAATGTATTTGTATTAAATAAATATACAAAATACACATACAATAAGGTAAATCTGTATTGAAATAGATATGCAAAATACATATAAATCAATGTAAATTTGTTTCAAATATATATACGAATACACATAAAATAACGTAGATTTCTATAAAAATATATATTCAAAACACACATAAAATGAAGTAAATACGTATAAGAAAATGTATACAAAATACACATAAAATAATGTAAATTGCATCAAAATAAATAAACAAAACACTAATAAAAGAATATGTATTTGTATAAATATAAATATACAAAATACACATAAAATAACGTTAATTTGTATAAAACTATATACAAAAATACACAGAAGTTATGAATATAGATATACAAAATACAGATAAAATAAGCTAAATTTGAATTGAAATGTATATAGAAAATACATAAAATAATGTAAATTTGTATCAAAATATTTATAAAAATACATATAATAACGTAAATTTGTTTAAAATATATAAAACAAAATACATTAAGTAATGTAAATACGTATAAAAATATGTACAAAATACATATAATCATGTAATTCGTATCAAACTAAATAAACAAAATATCAATAAAATTGTATGAGAAAACATATACAAATACATATAAAATAACGCTATTTTCCATAAAAATATATGTCCAAAAATGAACGTAAAATAAAGTAACTTTGGATAAAAATATATATACAAAACACACATTAAATAATGTAAATGCGTACATAAAATAATCTAAATTTGTATAAAACTATATACAAAAATACACAAAAATAATTTAAATTTGTATGAAAAGAAATATACAAAATACACATAAAATTAGGTTAATTTATATTGAAATACATATACAAAATACATACAAAATAATGTAAATTTGAAAGAAAATATATAAACAAATACAAATATAATAACGTAAAATTGTATGAAATATATAATCAAAATAATTAATAATGTAAATATGTATATAAAACATTATACAAAACACAAATAGAATAATGTAAAATCGTATCAAAATATATACACAGAATATTAATAAAATAATGTAAATTTGTATGAAAATTAAGATGCAAAATACCTATAAAATAACGCATTTTTTTAAAAAATATTGATACCAAAATACACATAAAATATTTGAATTTGTATTAAAAAAAATATACAAAATGCACATACAATAAGGTAAATTTGTATTGAAATAGATATGCAAAATACATATAAAATAATGTAAATTTGTTTCAAATATATAAACGAATACACATAAAATAACGTAGATTTCTATAAAATACATATAAAATACATATAATATTAAGTAAATACGTATAAAAAAAATGTATACAACATACACATAAAATAATGTAAATTCGTATAAATGTAAATAAACAATATACCAATAAAAGAATGTGTATTTGTATAAATATAAATATACAAAATGCAACATAAAATAACGTAAATTTATATAAATCTATATACATAAAATAACGCAAATTTATATAAAAATATATGTACAAAATGAACATAAAATAAATTTGCATAAAAATATATATACAAAACACACTTTAGATAATGTAAATGAGTATAAAGATATGTATACAAAATACCTATGAAATAATTCAAATTGTATCGAATTAAATTAAGAAATACTAATAAAATAATGTAATTTTGGATGAAAATATATATACAAAATACACAAAAAATAACCTAAATACAAATACAAATATACACATAAAATAATTTGAAATTGAATGAAATAAATATACAAAATAAACATAAAATAAGGTAAATTTGTAATGAAATATATGAAAAAATACACATAAAATAATATAAATTTGTATGAAAATATATATTCAAATACACATTAAATAACATGAATTTGTATAAAATTTGTATCAAAATATATACTTATACACACGATAAAAATAATGTAATTTTTTATGAAAATGTATATACAAAATACACATAAAATAATTTAAATACGAAGAAAAATATATATACAAAAAACACATAAAATAATGTAAATATGTATGAAAATATATAAACAAATACACATAAAATAATGTAAATTTGGATAAAATATATATACAAAATGAACATTAAATAATGTAAATATATATATTTAAAAATATATACAAAAAATACATAGAATAATGTTAAATCGTATCAAAATAAATAAAGAGAATATCAATAAAATAATGTAAATTTGTATGAAAATAAAGATGCAAAATATCCATATAATAACGCATATTTGCATAAAAATATATATACAAAAAATATATAAAATAATTAATTTTGTATTAAAATAAATATACAAAATGCACGTACAATAAAGTAAATTTGTATTGAAATAGATATGCAAAATACACATTAATAATGTAAATTTGTATCAAAATATATATACGAATACTCATAAAATAGAGTAAATTTCTATGAAAATATACATACAAAATAGATATACAAAATACACATATAACTAGTTAAATTTGTATTTAAATACATGTACAAAAAACACATAAAATAATGTAGATTTGTATGAAATGAAAACAAATACATTTTATATAAAATATATATACAAAATACACATAGAATAATGTAAAATCATATCAAAATAAATACACAGAATATCAATAAAATAATGTAAATTTGTATTAAAATAAAGATGCAAAATACCCATAAAATAAAGCATATTTTTATAAAAATACATATACATAAATACACATAGATTAATCATATTTGTATTAAAATTAATATACAAAATGCACATACAATAAGGTAAATTTGTATTGAAAAAATATGCAAAATACACATAAAACAATGTAAATTTGTTTCAAAATATATATAAGAATACACATAAAATAACGCAGATTTCTATAGAAATATATATTCAAAATACACTTGAAATAATGTAAATACGTATAAAGATATATATACAAAATACACATTAAATAATGTTAATTCTTGTCAAAATAAATAAACAAAATATCATGAAGAGAATGTGTATTTGTATGAAAATAGATATAGAAAATACACATAAATAACCTAAATTTGTATAAAACTATATACAAAAATACACAAAAATACTTTAAACTTGTATGAAATTAAATATACAAAAAACATATAAAATTAGGTAAATTTGTATTGAAATACATATACAAAATACACTGAAAATAATGTAAATTTGAATGAAAATATATAAACATATAGACTTAAAATAACGTAAATTTGTATCAAATATATATACAAAAAAAACATTAAATAATGTAAATATGTATAAAAAAATATATACAAAACACAAATAAAATAATGTAAAATCGTATCAAAATAAATACAGAAAATATGAATAAAATAATGTAAATTTGTATGAAAATTAAGATGCAAAATACCATAAAATAATGCATTTTTATAAAAAATATATATACGAAAAACATAAAATATTTGATTTTGTATTAAAATAAATAGATATACAAAATACTCATAAAATAAGCTAAATTTGAATTGAAATATATATACAAAATACATAAAATAATGTAAATTTGTATCAAAATACTTTTTACAAATACACATATAATAACGTAAATTTGTATAAAAATATATAAACAAAAAACACATTAAATAATGTAAATACGTATAAAAAAATGTACAAAATACACAAATAATCATGTAATTCGTATCAAAATAAATAGACAAAATACCAATAAAATAATGTAAATTTCTATGAGAAAACATATACAAATACACATAAATAACGCAAATATATGAATAAAAATATATATAATATTATATATTTTTAAACATATTTAAAATATTTAATGTATATTTTGTATATATATTTTATCCAAATATACGTTATTTTATATGTATTTGTTTATATATTTTCATACAAATTTACATTATTTTATGTGAGTTTTGTGTATGTATTTCAATACAAATTTGCCTAACTTTATGTGTATTTTGCATATCTATTTTCAAACAAATTTAAATTATTTTTGTGTATTTTTGTATATATTTTGATACAAATTTTAGTTATTTTATTTGTTTTTTGTATATATATTTTCCTACAAATATACATTCTTTTATTGGAATTTTGTTTATTTAATTTTTTACGAATTTACATTATTTTATGTGTATTTTGTATATATATTTTTCTACGTATTTAAATTATTTTATGTGTATTTTATATATACATTTTCATACAAATTTACGTTATTTTATGTGTATTTGTTTATATATTTTGACACAAATTTACAATATTTTACGGGTATTTTGTATATATATTTCAAAAGAAATTTACCTAGTTTTATGTGTATTGTGAATATCTATTTTCATTCAAACTCAAATTATTTTTATGTATTTTTGTATATATTTCAATACAAATTTTAGTTAGGTTATGTGTATTTTGTAAATCTATTTTCATTCAAATATATATTATTTTATTGGTATTTTGTTGATTTATATTGATACGAATTTACATTATTTTATATGTACTTTGTATATATTTTTATACATTTACATTATTTAATATTTATTTTGAGTATATAATTTTATACAAATTATGGTATTTTATGTGTATTTGTATATATTTTCATAAATTTACATTATTTTATGTGTATTTTGTACAAATTTATATTTATTTTGTTTATTTTATATTATTTTATATGTATTTTGTTTACATTTTTTATACGTATTTACTTATTTTAAGTGTATTTTGCATATATATTTTACAGAAATCTACGTTATTTTATGTGTATTCACATATATTTTGAAAGAAATTTACATTGTTTTATATGTACAATAAGGTAAATTTGTATTGAAATAGATATGCAAAATACATATAAAGCAATGTAAATTTGTTTCAAAATATGTATACGAATACACATAAAATAACGTAGATTTCTATAAAAATATATCTACAAAATACACATAAAATGAAGTAAATACGTATAAAAAATGTATACAAAATACACATAAAATAATGTAAATTCGTATCAAAATAAATAAACAAAATAATAAAAGAATGTATTTGTATAAATATAAATATACAAAATACACATAAAATAACGTAAATGTATATAAAACCATATAAAAAATACACAAGTAATTAAATTTGTATGAAAATATATACAAAACACACACAAAATAAGCTAAATTTGTATTGAAATATATACAAAATACATGAAATAAAGTAAATTGGTATCAAAATATTTATGCAAATACACATATAATAACGTAAATTTGTATGAAAATATATAAACAAAATACACATTAAATAATGTAAATAGTATAAAAAAATGTGTACAAAATACACATATAATCATGTAATTCGTATCAAAATAAATAAACAAAATACCAATAAAATAATATAAATTTGCATGAGTAAACGTGTATAAATATAAATGTACAAAATACACATACAAAATAAACATAAAATAAGGTAAATTTGTAATGAAATATATGTACAAAATACACATAAAATAATGTAAATTTATATGAAAATATATATAAAAATACACGTAAAATACCATGAATTTGTATAAAAATATACATTCAAAATAAATATTAAATAATGTTAATGCGTATAAAAATATATATACAAAGTACATATAAAATAATGTAAATGAGTATCAAAATAAATAAAAAAAAATACCAATAAAATAATATATATTTAAATGAAAATAAATTTACAAAATACACATAATATAACTAAAATTTGTATTGAAATATATACAAAAATATATAAAAATAATTTGAGTTTGTATGAAAATAGATATTCAAAATACACATAAAACTAGGTAAATTTCTTTTGAAATATATATATACAAAATACCCATAAAATATTGTAAATTTGTGTCAAAATATATAAACAAATACACATAAAAGAATGTCAAATCGTATCAAAATGAATGAGCAGCATATCAATAAAATAACGTAAATTTGTATGAAAATAAAGATGCAAAATACCCATAAAATAAAGCATATTTTTATAAAAATACATATACAAAAATACACATAGAATAATTAAATTTGTATTAAAATTAATATACAAAATGCATATACAATAAGGTAAATTTGTATTGAAAAAATATGCAAAATACACATAAAAGTGTAAATTTGTTTAAAAATCTATATACGAATACACATAATATAACGTAGATTTCTATAGAAATATATATACAAAATACACATGAAATGATGTAAATACGTATAAAAATATATATACTAAATACACATTAAATAATTTAAATTCTCGTCAAAATAAATAAACAAAATATCAATAAAAGAATGTGTATTTGTATGAAAATAGATATACAAAATACTCATAAAATAACCTAAGTTTGTATAAAACTATATGAAAAAATACACAAAAATAATTTAAATTTGTATGAAAATAAATATACAAAATACACATAAAATTAGGTAAATTTGTATTGAAATACATATACAAAATACACATAAAATAATGGAAGTTTGAATGAAAATATATAAACATACACTTAAAATAACGTAAATTTGTATCAAATATATATACAAAATACTAATTAAATAATGTAAATATGTATAAAAAAATATATTCAAAACACAAATAAAATAATGTAAAATCGTATCAAAATAAATACACAGAATATTAATAAAATAATGTAAATTTGTATGAAAATAAAGATGCAAAATAGCCATAAAATAACGCATTTTTTATAAAAATATATATACCAAAATACACATAAAATATTAAAATTTGTATTAAAATAAATATACAAAATGCACATACAATAAGGTAAATTTGTATTGAAATAGTATTGCAAAATACATATAAAATTATGTAAATTTGTATCAAAATATATATACGAATACACATAAAATAACGTAAATTTCTATGAAAATATATACAAAATACACATAAAATGATGTAAATACGTAGAAAAATATATATACAAAATACACATAAAAATCGTATCAAAATAAATAAACAAAATACTAGTAAAAGAAAGTGTATTTGTATAAATATAAATATACAAAATACACATAAAATATCGTAAATTTGTATAAAACTATATACAAAAACACACAGAAGTTATTAAATTTGTATGAAAATATGTATACAAAATGCAGCTAAAATAAGCTAAATTTGAATTGAAATGTACATACAAAATACAGAAAATAATGTAAATCTGTATCAAAATATTTATACAAATACATATAATAACGTAGATTTGTTTAAAAATATATAAACAAAATACACAGTAAGTAAAGTAAATACGTATAAAAAATATGTACAGAATACACATATAATCATGTAATTCGTAATACACATAGAATAACTAAATTTGTATTAAAATTAATATACAAAATGCATATACAATAAATTTAAATTTGATTATATTAAATGAAATAAATATACAAAATAAACATAAAATAAGGTAAATTTGTAATAAAATATATGTAAGAATACACATAAAATAATATAAATTTGTATGAAAATATATATACAAATACACATAAAATAACATAAATTTGTATAAAATTTGTTTCAAAATATATACGAATACACACAATAAAATAACGTAAATTTTTTATGAAAATGTATATATAAAATACACATAAAATAATTTAAATACGAAGAAAAATATATATTCAAAATACACATAAAATAATGTAAATTCGTAAAATTAAATACATAAAATTCAATAAAAGAATGTATATTTGTAGAAAATATGTATACAAAACAAATAAAATAACTAGAATTTGTATAAAATATATACAAAATACACAAAATAATTTAAATTTGTTTGAAAATAGATATGCAAAATACACATAAAGTTAGGCAAATTTGTATTGAATACATATACAAAACTCACATAAATAATGTAAATTTGTATTAAATATATAAATAATACATATAAAATAACGTAAATTTGATAAATATATACAAAATATACATTAAATATTTTAAATATGTATAAAAATATATTATATTATATATATTTTTATTGATATTTGCGTTATTTATGTGTATTTTGTATATGTTTTCTCATAGAAATTTACATTATTTTATTGGTATTTTGTCTATTTATTTTGATACGAATTACATGATTATTTGTGTATTTTGTACATTTTTTATACGTATTTACATTATTTAATGTGTATTTTGTTTATATATTTTTATACAAATTTACGTTATTATATGTGTATTTGTATAAGTATTTTGATACAAATTTACATTATTTTATGTATTTTGTATATATTTCAATTCAAATTTAGCTTATTTTATGTGTATTTTGTATATCTATTTATTTTAATACAAAATAAAATTTTTTTTTTTTTTTCGTATATATATTTAAAAAAAATGCGTTATTTTATGGGTATTTTGCATCTTAATTTTCATACAAATTTACATTATTTTATTAATATTTTCTGTATTTATTTTGATACGATTTTACATTATTTTATTTGTGTTTTGTATATATTTTTTTATACATATTTACATTATTTAATGTTTTTTTGTATATATATTTGATACAAATTTACGTTATTTTAAGTCTATATGTTTATATATTTTCATTCAAATTTACATTATTTTATGTGTATTTTGTATATGTATTTCAATACAAATTTACCTAGTTTTATATGTGTTTTGTATATTTATGTTCAGACAAGTTTAAATTATTTTGTGTATTTTGTATATAGTTTTATACAAATTTAGGTTATTTTATGTGTATTCTGTATATCTATTTTCATACAAATACACATTCTTTTCATGATATTTTTTTTTTTTTTTTGACACGAATTAACATTATTTAATGTGTATTTTGTATATATTTTTATACGTATTTACATTATTTCAAGTGTATTTTGTATATATATTTCTATAGAAATCTGCGTTATTTTATGTGTATTCGTATATATATTTTGAAACAAATTTACATTGTTTTATGTGTATTTTGCATATTTTTTTCAATACAAATTTACATTATTGTATGTGCATTTTGTATATTAATTTTAATACAAATTTGATTAATCTATGTGTATTTTTGTATATGTATTTTTATAAAAATATGCTTTATTTTATGGGTATTTTGCATCTTTATTTTCATACAAATTTACATTATTTTATTGATATTCTGTGTATTTATTTTGATATGATTTTACATTATTCTATGTGTATTTTGTATATATATTTTATATAAAATGTATTTGTTTTCATTTCATACAAATCTACATTATTTTATGTGTTTTTTGTACATGTATTTAAATACAAATTTAACTAGTTATATGTGTATTTTGTATATCTATTTTGTATGTATATTTTCACAGAAATTTACTCTATTTTATGAGTATTCGTATATATATTTTGATACAAATTTACATTATTGATGTGTATTTTGCATATCTATTTCAATACAAATTTTCTTTATTGTACGTGCATTTTGTATATTTATTTTAATACAAATTTAATTATTTTATATGTATTTTTGTATATATATTTTTATGCAAATATGCGTTATTATATGGATATTTTGCAGCTTTATTTTCATACAAATTTACATTATTTTATTGATATTCTCTTTATTTATTTTGATACGATTTAACATTATTCTATGTGTATTTTGTATATATTTTTTTATACATATTTACATTATTTAATGTTTATTTTGTATATATATTTTATCCAAATTTACATTATTTTATGTGTATTTGTTTATATATTTTTATTTTATGTATATGTATTTAGATTATTTTATGTGTATTTTGTATATACATTTTCATAAAAATTTACGTTATTTTATTGTGTGTATTCGTATATATTTTGATACAAATTTTATACAAATTCATGTTATTTAATGTGTATTTGTATATATATTTTCATACAAATTTATATTATTTTATGTGTATTTTTACATATATTTCATTACAAATTTACCTTATTTTATGTTTATTTTGTATATTTATTTCATTCAATTTTAAATTATTTTATGTGTATATTTGTATTTGTATTTAGGTTATTTTATGTGTATTTTGTATATATATTTTCATCCAAAATTACATTATTATATTGGTATTTTCTTAATTTAATTCGATACGAATTTAGATTATTTCATAGGTATTTTGTATACATTTTTTTATACTCATTTACATTATCTAATGTGTGTTTTGTATATATATTTTTATGAAAATTTATTTTATGTTCATTTTTGTACATATATTTTTATAGAAATTTGCGTTATTTTATGTATATAGTTTTATATAAATTTACGTTATTTTATGTGCATTTTGTATATTTATATTTATACAAATACACATTCTTTATTGCTATATTGTTTATTTATATTTATACGAATTTACATTATTTTATGTGCATTTTGTATACATTTTTTTATACGTATTTACTTAATTTTATGGTTATTTTGTATATGTATTTTATAGAAATCTTCGTTATTTTATGTGTATTCGCATATATATTTTGAAACAAATTTACATTATTTTATATGTATTTTGCATATCTATTTCAATACAAATTTACCTTATTGTATGTGCATTTTGTATATTTATTTTGATACAAATTCAAATATTTTATGTGTATTTTGGTATCAATAATTTTATAAAAAATGCGTTATTTTATAGGTATTTTGCATCTTAATTTTCATACAAATTTACATTATTTTATTAATATTCTGTGTATATATTTTGATACGATTTTACAATATTCTATTTGTGTTTTGTATATATTTTTTTTATACATATTTACATTATTTAATGTGTATTTTGCATATATATTTCATACAAATTTACGTTATTATATGTGTATTTGTTTATATATTTTATTCAAATTTACATTATTTTATGTGTATTTTGTATATGTATTTCAATAGAAATTAACCTAATTTTATGTGTATTTTGTATATTTCTTTTCATACAAATTTAATTATTTTTGTGTATTTTTGTATATAGTTTTATACAAATTTAGGTTATTTTATGTACGCATTTACATTATTTAATGTGTGTTTTGTATATATATTTTTATCCAAAGTTAATTTATTTTACGTTCATTTTTGGACATATATTTTTATAGAAATTAGCGTTATTTTATATGTATTTGTATATGTTTTCTCATACAAATTTACATTATTTTATTGCTATTTTGTTTATTTAGTTTGATACGAATTACATGATTATATGTGTATTTTGTACATATTTTTTATACGTATTTACATTACTTAATGTGTATTTTGTTTATATATTTAAAAAAAATTTACGTTATTATATGTATTTTTTTAAATATTTTGATACAAATTTACATTATTTTATGTATTTTGTATATACATTTCAATTCAAATTTAGCTTATTTTATCTGTATTTTGTATATCTATTTTCATACGAATTTAATTACTTCTGTGTATTTTCTATATAGTTTTATACAAATTTACGTTATTTTATGTGTATTTTGTATATTTATATTTATACAAATACACATTCTTTTATTGGTATTTTGTTTATTTATTTTGATACGAATTCACATTATTTTATGTGTATTTTGTATATTTTTTATACGTATTTACTTCATTTTACTTGTATTTTGTATATATATTTTTATACAAATCTACGTTATTTTATGTGTATTCGTATATATATTTTGAAACAAATTTACATTGTTTTATATGTATTTTGCATATCTATTTCAATACAGATTTACCTTATTGTATGTGTATTTTGTATATTTATTTTAATACAAATAAATTTTTTATGTGTATTTTGTATATATATTTAAAAAATGCGTTATTTTATGGGTATTTTGCTTTTATTTTCATACAAATTTACATTATTTTATTAATATTCTGTGTATTTATTTTGATACGATTTTACATTATTCTATTTGTGTTTTTATATATTTTTTATACAAATTTACGTTATTTTAAGTGTATTTGTTTATGTATTTTCATTTAAATTTACAGTATTTTATGTGTATTTTGTATATGTATTTCAATACAAATTTACCTAATTTTATGTGTATTTTGTATATTTATTTTCATACAAATTTAAATTATTTTGTGTATTTTGTATATAGTTTTATACAAATTTATGTTATCTTATGTGTATTTTGTATATTTATTTTCATAAATACACATTCTTTAATTGACATTTTGTTTATTTATTTTGACGCGAATTTACATTATTTAATGTGTATTTTGTATATATATTTTATACGTATTTACATCCTTTCATGTGTATTTTGTATATTTATAAAAAATGCGTTATTTTATTGGTATTTTGCATCTTTATTTTCCTACAAATTTACATTATTGTATTTACATTCTGTGTATTTATTTTAATACGATTTTAAATTATTCTATTTGTGTTTTGTATATATATATTTTATACATTTACATTATTTATATATATTTTATACAAATTTATGTTAATTTAATTTTATGTATTTTGTATATATATTTTCATTCAAATTTACATTATTTTATGTGTATTTTGTATATTTATTTCATACAAATTTAACTTAATTTTGTGTATTTTATATATAGTTTTATACAAATTTACGTTATTTTATGTGTATTTTGTATGTATTTTCATACAATACACATTCTTTTATTGATATTTTAATTATTTATTTTGACACGAATTTACAATATTTAATGTGTATTTAGTATATATATTTTATACGTATTTACAACATTTCATGTATATTTTGTATATATATTTCTATAGAAATCTACGTTATTTTATGTGTATTCGTATATATATTTTGAAACAAATTACATTATTTTATGTGTATTTTGTATATATATTTCATTATAAATTTGCCTTATTTTAAGTTTATTTTATATCTATTTTCATTCAAATTCAAATCATTTTATGTGTATATATTTATTTGTATTTATGTTATTTTATGTGTATTTTCTATATATTTTCATTCAAAATTACATTATTTTATCGGTATTTTGTTTTTTTATTTCGATACGAGTTTAGATTATTTCATATGTATTTTCTATACATATACATAGAGTAGATTTCTATGAAAATATATATTCAAAATACATATAAAATTATGTAAATAAGTAAAAATATATATATATAAAATACACCTAAAAAAATGAAAATTGTATCAAAATAAATAAATAAAATTCCGATAAAAGAACGTATATTTGTAGGAAAATAAATATACAAAATACACATAAAATTACGAAAATTTGAATAAAAATATATACAAAAATACACAAAATTAATTTCAATTTGTATGAAAATAGATATACAAAATACACATATAATTAGTTAAATTTGTATTTAAATACATGTACAAAATTCACATAAAATAATGTAAATTTGTATGAAATGAAAACAAATTCACATAAAATAACGTACATTGGTATAAAATAGATATACAAAATATACATAGAATAATGTAAAATCGTATCAAAATAAATACACAGAATGTCAATAAAATAATGTAATTTTGTATGAAAATAAAGATGCAAAATACCCATAAAATAAAGCATATTTTTATAAAAATACATATACAAAAATACACATAGAATAGCTAAATTTGTATTAAAATTAATATACAAAATGCACGTACAATAAGGTAAATTTGTATTGAAAAAATATGCAAAATGCACATAAAACAATGTATATTTGTTTCAAAATATATATACGAATACACATAAAATAACGTATATTTCTATAGAAATATATATACAAAATACACATGAAATGACGTAAATACGTATAAAAATATATATACACAATACACATTAAATAATGTAAATTCGCATCAAAATAAATAAACAAAATATCAATAAAAGAATGTGTATTTGTATGAAAATAGATATACAAAATACACATAAAATATTGTAAATTTGAATAAAACTCTATACAAAAATACACAAAAAATAATTTAAATTTGTATAAAATATATATACAAAATACACATGAAATTAGGTAAATTTCTATTGAAATACATATACAAAATACACATCAAATAATGTAAATTTGAATAAAAATATATAAACAAATACACTTAAAATAACGAAAATTTGTATGAAATATATATAGAAAATACACATTAAATCGTGTAAATATGTATAAAAAAATATATACAAAACACAAATAGAATAATGTAAAATAGTATCAAAATAAATACACAGAATATTAATAAAATAATGTAAATTTGTATGAAAATAAAGATGCAAAATACCCATAAAACAACGCATTTTTTATGAAAATATATATACCAAAATGCACATAAAATATTTAAATTTGTATTACAATAAATATACAAAATGCACATACAATAAGGTAAATTTGTATTGAAATAGATATGCAAAATACATATAAAACAATGTAAATTTGTTTCAAAATATACATACGAATACTCATAAAATAACGTAGATTCCTATAAAATATATATACAAAATACACATAAAATGAAGTAAATACGTATAAGAAAATGTATACAAAATACACATAAAATAATGTAAATTCGTATCAAAATAAATAAACTAAATGCCAATAAAAGAATGTTTACTTGTATAAATATAAATATAAAAAATACACATAAAATAACGTAAAATTGTATAAAACTATATACAAAAATAAAAAAAATAATTAAATTTGTATGAAAATAGATATACAAAAGACACATAAAATAAGCTAAATTTGAATTGAAATAAATATAGAAAATACATAAAATAATGTAAATTTGTATCAAAATATATATTCAAATACACATATAATAACGTAAATTTGTATAAAAATATATAAACAAAATACACATTAAATAATGTAAATACGTATAAAAGATATGTACGTAATGTAAAAATTTATATAATTAAAGATGCAAATTACCCATAAAATATCTTATATTTAAAAAAAAATATACAAAAATACACATAAAATAATTAAATTTGTATTAAAATAAATATACAAAATACACATACAATAAGGTAGATTTTATTGAAATAGATATGCAAAAACACATAAAATAATGAAATTTTTTATCAAAATATATACGAATACACACAATAAAATTACGTAAATTTTTATGAAAATATATATACAAAATACACATAAAATAATGTAAATACATAGAAAAATATATATACAAAATATACATAAAATAATATAAATTCGTATCAAAATAAATAAACAAAATTTCCTCTAAAAGAATGTATATGTGTAGGAAAATATATATACAAAATACAAATAAAAAAAAAAATTGTATAAAAATAATACAAAAATACACAAAAATAATTTAAATTTGTTTGAAAATAGATATGCAAAATACAAATGAAATTAGGCAAATTTTTATTGAAATACATATACAAAATACACATAAAATAATGTAAATTTGTATGAAAATATATAAACAAATACACATAAGATAACGTAAATTTCCATAAAATATATGTACAAAATATACATTAAATAATGTAAATATGTCTAAAAATATATATACAAAATACACAGAATAACGTAAAATCGTATCAAAATAAATAAACAGACAATCAATAAAATAATGTAAATTTGTATGAAAATAAAGATGCAAAATACCCATATAATAACGCATATTTGTTTAAAAATATATATACAAAAATACACATAAAATAATTAAATTTGCATCAAAATAAATATACAAAAGGCACATACAATAAAGAAAATTTGTATTGAAATAGATATGCGAAATACACATAAATAATGTAAATTTGTATCAAAATATATATACGAATACACATAAAATAGAGTAAATTCTATGAAAATATATATTCAAAATCCATATAAAATTATGTAAATAAGTATAAAAATATATATCAAATACACCTAAAATAATGAAAACTCGTATCAAAATAAATAAACAAAATTCCGATAAAAGAACGTATATTTGTAGGAAAATAAATATACAAAATTCACATAAAATTACGAAAATTTGAATAAAAATATATACTAAAATACACAAAATTAATTTCAATTTGTATGAAAATAGATATACATAATACACATATAATTAGTTAAATTTGTATTTAAATACATGTACAAAATACACATAAAATAATGTAAATTTGTATGAAATGAAAACAAATTCACATAAAATAACGTTCATTTGTATGAAATATATATATACAAAATATACATAGAATAATGTAAAATCGTATCAAAATAAATACACAGAATATCAATAAAATAATGTAAATTTGTATGAAAATAAAGATGCAAAATTCCCAAAAATTATCGCATTTTTTATAAAAATATATTTACCAAAATACACATAAAATATTTAAATTTGTATTGAAATAAATATACAAAATGCATATACAGTAAGGTAAATTTGTATTGAAAGAGATATTCAAAAATACATATAAAACAATGTAAATCTGTTTCAAAATATATATACGAATACACATAAAATAAAGTAGATCTCTATAGAAATATATATACAAAATACATATGAAATTATGTAAATACGTATAAAAATATATATACAAAATACATATCAAATAATGTAAATACGTGTCAAAATAAATAAACAAAATATCATGAAAAAAATGTGTATTTGTATGAAAATAGATCATAGATAATAAATTTGTATAAAATATATATGCAAGATACACATTAAATAATGTAAATATGTATAAAAAAGTATATACAAAAAACAAATAGAATAATGTAACATCGTATCAAAATAAATACACCGAATATTAATAAAATAATGTAAATTTGTATGAAAATAAAGATGCAAAATTCCCATAAAATAGCGCATTTCTTATAAAAATATATATACCAAAATACACATAAAATATTTAAATTTGCATTGAAATAAATATACAAAATGCACATACAATAAGGTAAATTTGTATTGAAAGAGATATGCAAAAATACATATAAAACAATGTAAATTTGTTTCAAAATATATATACGAATTCAAATAAAAAAACGTAGATTTCTATAGAAATATATATACAAAATACACATAAAATTAAGTAAATACGTATAAAAAAATGTATACAAAATACACATAAAATAATGTAATTTCGAATTAAAATAAATGTAAATTTGAATGAAAATATAAAAACAAATACACTTAAAATAACGTAAATTTGTATAAAATATATATGCAAGATACACATTAAATAATGTAAATGTGTATAAAAAAATATATACAAAAAACAAATAGAATAATGTAAAATCGTATCAAAATAAATACACAGAATATCAATAAAATAATGTAAATTTGTATGAAAATAAAGATGCAAAATTCAGAAAAAATTATCGCATTTTTTATAAAAATATATATACCAAAATACACATAAAATATTTAAATTTGTATTGAAATAAATATACAAAATGCATATACAGTAAGGTAAATTTGTATTAAAAGAGATATTCAAAAATACATGTAAAACAATGTAAATTTGTTTCAAAATATATATACGAATACACATAAAATAAAGTAGATTTCTATAGAAATATATATACAAAATACATATGAAATTATGTAAATACGTATAAAAATATATATACAAAATACATATCAAATAATGTAAATTCGTGTCAAAATAAATAAACAAAATATCATGAAAAGAATGTGTATTTGTATAAAAATAGATAATAGATAATAAATTTATATAAAATATATATGCAAGATACTCATTAAATAATGTAAATATGTATATAAAAGTGTATACAAAAACAAATAGAATAATGTAAATTGTATCAAAATAAATACACCGAATATTAATAAAATAATGTAAATTTGTATGAAAATAAAGATGCAAAATTCCCATAAACTAACGCATTTCTTATAAAAATATATATACCAAAATACACAAATGTTTAAATTTGTATTGAAATAAATATACAAAATGCACATACAATAAGGTAAATTTGTATTGAAAGAGATATGCTAAAATACATATAAAACAATGTAATTTTTTTTCAAAATATATATACGAATACACATAAAAAACGTAGATTTCTATAAAATATATATACAAAATACACATAAAATTAAGTAAATACGTATAAAAAAATGTATACAAAATACACATAAAATAATGTAAATTGATTTAAAATAAATAAACAAAATACTAATCAAAGAATGTGTATTTGGATAAATATAAATATACAAAATACATATACAAAATAAACATAAAATAAGGTAGATTTGTAATAAAATATATGTACAAAATACACATAAAATAATGTAAATTTATATGAAAATATATATACAAATACACATAAAATACCATGAATTTGTATAAAATATATATTCAAAATAAATATTAAATAATGTAAAAGCGTATAAAAATATATATACAAAGTACATATAAAATAATGTAAATTGGTATCAATATAAATCAACAAAACACCAATAAAATATATATATATATATATATGAATGAAAATAAATTTACAAAATACATAACATAACTAAAATATGTATTAAAATATATACAAAATACATAGAAATAATTTGAGTTTGTATGAAAATAGATATTCAAAATACACATAAAACTAGGTAAATTTCTTTTGAAATGTATATACAAAATAGCCATAAAATATTGTAAATTTGTGTCAAAATATATAAACAAATACACATAAAATAACGTAAATTTGTATGAAAAATATATACAAAATACACATAGAATAATGTCAATTCGTATCAAAATGAGTGAGCAGAATATCAATAAAATAATGTATATTTGTATGAAAATAAAGATGCAAAATACCCAAAAAATACGCATATGTTTATGAAAATACAGATACAAAAATACACATCGAATAATTAAATTTGTATTAAAATTAATATACAAAATGCGTATATAATAAGGTAAATTTGTATTGAAAAAATATGCAACATACACGTTTACTCATACAAATTTATATTATTTTATTGGTATTTTGTTTATTTATTTTGATACGAATTACATGATTATATGTGTATTTTGTACACATTTTTTTATACGTATTTACATTATTTAATGTATATTTTGTTTATATATTTTCATACAAATTTACGTTATTATATGTGTATTTGTATAAATATTTTGATACAAATTTACTTTATTTCATGTATTTTGTAAATATATTTCAATTCAAATTTAGCTTATTTTGTGTGTATTTTGTATATATTTTCATACAAATTTAATTACTTCTGTGTATTTATGTATATAGTTTTATATAAATTTACGTTATTTTATGTGTATTTTGTATATTTATATTTATACAAATACACATTCTTTTATTGGTATTTTGTTTATTTATTTTGATACGAATTTACATTATTTTATGTGTATTTTGTATACATTTTTTTATACGTATTTACTTAATTTTATGTGTATTTTGTATATATATATTTATAGAAATCTACGTTATTTTATGTGTATTCGTATACATATTTTGAAACAAATTTACATTGCTTTATATGTATTTTGCGTATCTATTTCAATACAAATTTACCTTATTGTAAGTGTTTTTTATATATTTATTTTAATACAAATCTTATTTTTTTATGTGTATTTTGGTATATATATATTTTTAAAAAAATGCGTTATTTTATGGGAATTTTGCATCTTTATTTTCATACAAATTTACATTATTTTATTAATATTCTGTGTATTTATTTTGATACGATTTTACATTATTCTATTTGTGTTTTGTATATATTTTTTTATCCAAATTTACGTTATTTTAAGTGTATTTGTTTATGTATTTTCATTCAAATTTACATTATTTTATGTGTATTTTGTATATGTATTTCCATACAAATTTACCTAATTTTATGTGTATTTTGTATATTTATTTTCATTCAAATTTAAAATATTTTTGTGTATTTTTGTATATAGTTTGATACAAATTTAGGTTATTTTATGTGTTTTTTGAATATCTATTAAATATATATACAAAATACATATGAAATTATGTAATACGTATAAAAATATATATACAAAATACATATCAAATAATGTAAATTGTGTCAAAATAAATAAACAAAATATCATGAAAAGAATGTGTATTTGTATGAAAATAGATAATAGATAATAAATTTGTATAAAATATATATGCAAGATACACATTAAATAATGTAAATATGTATAAAAAAGTATATACAAAAAACAAATAGAATAATGTAAAATCGTATCAAAATAAATACACAGAATATTAATAAAATAATGTAAATTTGTATGAAAATAAAGATGCAAAATTCTAATAAAATAGCGCATTTTATAACAATATATATACCAAAATACACATATTATTTTTAAATTTGTATTGTAATACTTTTACAAAATGCACATAAAATAAGGTTAATTTGTATTGAAAGAGATATGCAAAATACATATAAAACAATGAAAATTTGTTTCAAAATATATATACGAATACAAATAAAAAACGTAGATTTCTATAAAAATATATATACAAAATACACATAAAATTAAGTAAATACGTATAAAAAAATGTATTCAAAATACACATAAAATAATGTAAATTCGAATTAAAATAAATAAACAAAATACTAATAAAAGAATGTGTATTTGGATAAATATAAATATACAAAATACACATACAAAATAAACATAAAATAAGGTAGATTTGTAATAAAATATATGTACAAAATACACATACAATAATGTAAATTTATATGAAAATATATATACAAATACACATAAAATACCATGAATTTGTATAAAATATATATTCAAAATAAATATTAAATAATGTAAGAGCGTATAAAAATATATATACAAATTACATATAAAATGAAAATTAAGATGCAAAATACCTATAAAATAACGCATTTTTTATAAAATTATTGATACCAAAATACACATAAAATATTTGAACTTGTATTAAAATAAATATACAAAATGCACATACAATAAGGTAAATTTGTATTGAAATAGATATGGAAAATACATATAAAATAATGTAAATTTGTTTCAAAATATATATACGAATACACATAAAATAACGTAGATTTCTATAAAATACATATACAAAATAAAAATAAAATTTAGTAATTAAGTTTAAAATAATGTATACAAAATACACATAAAATACTTTATATTAGTATAAATGTAAATAAACAATATACCAATAAAAGAATGTGTATTTGTATAAATATAAATATACAAAATGCAAATAAAATAACGTAAATTTATATAAAACTATATACATAAAATAACGCAAATTTCTATAAAAATATATGTACAAAATGAATATTAGATAAATTTGCATAAAATATATATACAAAACACACAATAGATAATGTAAATGAGTATAAAAATATGTATACAAAATACCTATAAAATAATCTAAATTCGTATCGAATTAAATTAAGAAATACTAATAAAATAATGTAATTTTGGATGAAAATATATATACAAAATACACATAAAATAACCTAAATACAAATACAAATATACACATAAAATAATTTAAAATTGAATGAAATAAATATACAAAATAAACATAAAATAAGGTAAATTTGTAATGAAATATATGAAAAAATACACATAAAATAATATAAATTTGTATGAAAATATATATACAAATACACATTAAATAACATGAATTTGTATAAAATTTGTATCAAAATATATACTTATACACACTATAAAAAGAAAATGTATATACAAAATACACATAAAATAATTTAAATACGTAGAAAAATATATATACAAAAAACACATAAAATAGTGTAAATATGTATGAAAATATATAAACAAATACACATAAAATAATGTAAATTTGGATAAAATATATATACAAAATTAACATTAAATAATGTAAATATGTATAAAAAAAATATACAAAATACACATAGAATAATGTTAAATCGTATCAAAATAAATAAAGAGAATATCAATAAAATAATGTAAATTTGTATGAAAATAAAGATGCAAAATATCCATATAATAACGCATATTTGCATAAAAATATATACAAAATACATATAAAATAATTAAATTTGTATTAAAATAAATATACAAAATGCACGTACAATAAAGTAAATTTGTATTGAAATAGATATGCAAAATACACATTAATAATGTAAATTTGTATCAAAATATATATACGAATACTCATAAAATAGAGTAAATTTCTATGAAAATATACATACAAAATAGATATACAAAATACACATATAACTAGTTAAATTTGTATTTAAATACATGTACAAAAAACACATAAAATAATGTAGATTTGTATGAAATGAAAACAAATACATTTTATATAAAATATATATACAAAATACACATAGAATAATGTAAAATCATATCAAAATAAATACACAGAATATCAATAAAATAATGTAAATTTGTATGAAAATAAAGATGCAAAATACCCATAAAATAAAGCATATTTTTATAAAAATACATATACAAAAATACACATAGATTAATCAAATTTGTATTAAAATTAATATACAAAATGCACATACAATAAGGTAAATTTGTATTGAAATAGATATGCAAAATACACATAAAACAATGTAAATTTGTTTCAAAATATATATACGAATACACATAAAATAACGCAGATTTCTATAGAAATATATATACAAAATACACTTGAAATAATGTAAATACGTATAAAAATATATATACAAAATACACATTAAATAATGTTAATTCGTGTCAAAATAAATAAACAAAATATCATGAAAAGAATGTGTATTTGTATGAAAATAGATATACAAAATACATAAAATAACCTAAATTTGTATAAAACTATACAAAAATACACAAAAATAATTTAAACTTGTATGAAAATAAATATACAAAAAACATATAAATTAGGTAAATTTGTATTGAAATACATATACAAAATACACATAAAATAATGTAAATTTGAATGAAAATATATAAACATATAGACTTAAAATAACGTAAATTTGTATCAAATATATATACAAAAAATACATTAAATAATGTAAATATGTATAAAAAAATATATACAGAACACAAATAAAATAATGTAAAATCGTATCAAAATAAATACAGAAAATATTAATAAAATAATGTAAATTTGTATGAAAATTAAGATGCAAAATACCCATAAAAGAACGCATTTTTTATAAAAATATAAATACGAAAAAACATAAAATATTTGATTTTGTATTAAAATAAATAGATATACAAAATACACATAAAATAAGCTAAATTTGAATTGAAATATATATACAAAATACATAAAATAATGTAAATATATCAAAATACCTATACAAATACACATATAATAACGTAAATTTGTATAAAAATATATAAACAAAATACACATTAAATAATGTAAAAACGTATAAAAAAATTAATAATAATGTAATTCGTATCAAAATAAATAGACAAAATACCAATAAAATAATGTAAATTTCTATGAGAAAACATATACAAAATACACATAAATAACGCAAATATCAATAAAAATATATATAATATAATATATTTTATACATATTTAAAATATTTAATGTATATTTTGTATATATATATTTTATCCAAATTTACGTGATTTTATATGTATTTGTTTATATATTTTCATACAAATTTACATTATTTTATGTGAGTTTTGTATATGTATTTCAATACAAATTTGCCTAACTTTATGTGTATTTTGCATATCTATTTTCAAACAAATTTAAATTATTTTTGTGTATATTTGTATATATTTTTATACAAATTTTAGTTATTTTATTTGTTTTTTGTATATATATTTTCCTACAAATATATATTCTTTTATTGGAATTTTGAGTATTTAATTTTTTACGAATTTACATTATTTTATGTGTATTTTGTATATATATTTTTCTACGTATTTAAACTATTTTATGTGTATTTAATATATACATTTTCATAAAAATTTACGTTATTTTATTGTGTGTATTCGTATATATTTTGAAACATTTTATACAAATTCATGTTATTTTATGTGTATTTGTATATATATTTTCATACAAATTTATATTATTTTATGTGTATTCTTACATATATTTTATTACAAATTTACCTTATTTTATGTTTATTTTGTATATTTATTTCATTCAATTTTAAATTATTTAATGTTTATATTTGTATTTGTATTTAGGTTATTTTATGTGTGTTTTTTATATATATTTTCATCCAAAATTACATTATTTTATTGTTATTTTCTTAATTTAACTCGATACGAATTTAGATTATTTCATAGGTATTTTGTATACATATTTTATACCATTTACATTATCTAATGTGTGTTTTGTATATATTTTTTATGCAAACTAATTTTATGTGCATTTTGTACATATATTTTATAGAAACTTAAAACGATATTTTATGTGTATTTTGTATATGTTTTCTCACAAATTTACATTATTTAATTAGTTTTTTGTTTATTTATTTTGATACGAATGACTTGATTATTTCTGTATTTTGTAAATATTTTATTATACGTATTTATATTATTTAATGTGTATTTTGTATATATTTTTTTACAAATTACGTTATTATATGTGTATTTGTTAAAATATTTTGAAACGAATTTATTTTATTTTATGTATTTTGTATATATATTTCAAATTTAGCTTATTTATGTGTATTTTGTATATTTATTTTCATACAAATTTAATTACTTGTGTATTTTGTATATAGTTTTATAAAATTTACGTTATTTTATTTGCATTTTGTATATTTATATTAATACAAATAAAAATAATTTTATTGGTATTTTGTCTTTTGTTTTATACGAATTTACATTATTCTATGTGTATTTTGTATACATATTTTTATCTGTATTTACTTATTTTATTTGTATTTTGTATATATATTTTTATACAAATTTACACTATTTTATGTGTATTCGTATATATATTTTCAAACAAATTTACATGATTTTATGTGTATTCTGTATATCTATTTCAACACAAATTTGCCTTATTTTATGTGTATTTTGTATATTTATTTCAATACAAATTTAAATTATTTTATGTGTATTTTTGTACATATAATTTTATAAAATACGTTATTTTATAGGTATTTTGCATCTTAGTTTTCATAGAAATGTACATTATTTATTAATATTCTGTGTATATATTTTGATACGATTTTATATTATACTATTTGTGTTTTGTATATATTTTTTTATACATATTTTCATTATTAATGTGTATTTTTTATATATATTTTATACAAATTAACGTTATTTTAAGTGTATTTGTTTATATATTTTGATTCAAATTTACATTATTTTAAGTGTATTTTGTATATGTATTTCAATACAAATTTACATAATTTTATGTGTATTTTGTATATTTATTTTCATACAAATTTAAATAATTTTTGTTTTTTTGTATATACATATAGAGTAAATTTCTATGAAAATATATATTCAAAATACATATAAAATTATGTAAATAAGTATAAAAATATATATATCAAATACACCTAAAAAAATGAAAATTTGTATCAAAATAAATAAACAAAATTCCGATAAAAGAAATTATATTTGTAGGAAAATAAATATACAAAATACACATAAAATTACGAAAATTTGAATGAAAGTATATACAAAAAAACAAAAAAAATTAATTTCAATTTGTATGAAATTAGATATACAAAATACACATATAATTAGTTAAATTTGTATTTAAATACATGTACAAAATACACATAAAATAATATAAATTTGTATGAAATGAAAACAAATTCACATAAAATAACGTACATTTGTATAAAATAGATATACAAAATATACATAGAATAATGTAAAATCGTATCAAAATAAATACACAGAATATCAATAAAATAATGTAATTTTGTATGAAAATAAAGATGCAAAATACCCATAAAATAAAGCATTTTTTTTTTAAATACATATACAAGAATACACAAAGAATAATTAAATTTGTATTAAAATTAATATACAAAATGCACGTACAATAAGGTAAATTTGTATTGAAAAATATACAAAATGCACATTAAAGCGTAAATTTGTTTATAAATATATATACGAATACACATAAAATATCTTAGATTTCTATATATATATATATACAAAATACACATGAAATGATGTAAATACGTATAAAAATATATATACAAAATACACATTAAATAATTTAAATTATCGTCAAAATAAATAAACAAAATATCAATAAAAGAATGTGTATTTGTATGAAAATAGATATACAAAATACACATGAAATAACCTAAATTTGTATAAAACTATATACAAAAATACAGAAAAATAATTTAAACTTGTATGAAAATAAATATACAAAATACACATAAAATAAGGTAAATTTGTATTGAAATACATATACAAAATACACATAAAATAATGGAAATTTGAATGAAAATATATAAACATATACACTTAAAATAACTTAAATTTGTATCAATTATATATACAAAATACTAATTAAATAATGTTAGTATGTATAAAAAAATATATACAAAACACAAATAGAATAATGTATAATCGTATTAAAATAAATACACATAATATTAATAAAATAATGTAAATTCGTATGAAAATAAAGAAGCAAAATTCCCATAAAATAACGTATTTTTTTATAAAAATATATATACCAAAATACACATAAAATATTAAAATTTGTATTAAAATAAATATAAAAAATGCACATACTGTAAGGTAAATTTGTATTGAAATAGATATGCAAAATACATATAAAAGAATGTAAATTTGTTTCAAAATATATATACGAATACACATAAAATAACGTTGATTTCTAAAAACATATACAAAATACACATAAATGAAGTAAATACGTATTAAAATGAATACAAAATTCACATAAAATCGTATCAAAATAAATAAACAAAATAGTAAAAGAATGTATTTGTATAAATATAAATATACAAAATACATAAAATATCGTAAATTTGTATAAAACTATATACAAAATACACAGAACAAATACACATTTTTATTATTTTGTTTATTTATTTTGTCAAATTTATATTATTTTATGAGTATTGTTTATTTATACGTATTTAATTTTATGTGTATTTTGTATATATATTTAAATTATTTTGTGTATTCGTATATATTTTGAAAGAAATTTAAATTTTTATATGTATTTTGCATATCTCTTTCAAAAGTTTCATTTTATATGCATTGTATATTTATTTCAACAAATTTAAATATTTTATATTTTGGTATATATATTTTATAAGAAATGCGTTATTTGATGGGATTTATATTTTCATACAAATTTACATTATTTTATTAATATTCGGTGTATTTATTTTGATACGATTTTACATTATTCTATTTGTTTTTTGTATATATATATATTTTTTTTATACATATTTACATTATTTAATGTGTATCTTGCATATATATTACATACAAATTAATTATCTATTATTCTATGTGTATTTTTGTATATGTATTTTTAAAAAAAATATGCTTTATCTTATGGGTATTTTGCATCTTTATTTTCATACAAATTTAAATTATTTTATTGATATTCTGTGTACCTATTTTGATACGATTTTACATTATTCTATGTATAATAAAAATAAATTCAGAATACACAAAAATAGATATGCAAAATACATATAAACAATGTAAATTTGTTTCAAAATATATATACGAATACACATGAAATAAGGTAGATTTCTATAAAAATATATATACAAAATACACATAAAATTAAGTAAATACGAATAAAAAATGTATACAAAATACACATAAAATAATGTAAATTAGTATCAAAATAAATAAACAAAATACCAATAAAAGAATGCGTATTTGTATAAATATATATAAAAAATACACATTAAATAATATAAATTTGTTTAAAACTATACAAATTACATATGAAATGATGTAAATACGTATAAAAATATATATACAAAATACACATTAAATAATGTAAACTCGCGTCAAAATAAATAAACAAAATATAAATAAAAGAATGTGTATTTGTATGAAAATAGATATACAAAATACACATAAAATCACCTAAATTTGTATCAAACTATATACAAAAATACACAAAAATATTTTAAATTTGTATGGAAATAAATATACAAAATACACATAAAATTAGGTAAATTTGTATTGAAATACATACACAAAATACACATAAAATAATGTAAATTTGAATGAAAATACATTAACAAATACACTTAAAATAACGTAAATTTGTATAATAAAAATATGTACAAAACACAAATAGAATAATGTAAAATCGTATCAAAATAAATACACAGAATATTAATAAAATAATGTAAATTTGTATGAAAATAAAGAAGCAAAATACCCATAAAATAACGCATTTTTTTTTATTTATAAAAATATATATACCAAAATACACATCAAAAAATTAAATTTGTATTAAAATAAATATACAAAAAACACATACAATAAGGTAAATTTGTATTGAAATAGATATGCAAAATACATATAAAACAATGTAAATTTGTTTCAAAGTATATATACGAATACACATAAAATAACGTAGATTTCTATAAAAATATATATACAAAATACACATAAAATGAAGTAAATACGTATAAAAAATGTATACACAATATACATAAAATAATGTAAATTTAATCAAAATAAATAAACAAAATAATTAATAAAAGAATGTGTATTTGTATAAAGATAAATATACAAAATACACATAAAATAACGTTAATTTATATAAAACTATATACAAAAAACACAGAAGTAATTAAATTCTTATAAAAATAGATATACAAAATACAGATAAAATAAGCTAAATTTGAATTGAAATGTATATACAAAATACATAAAATAATGTAAATTTGTATCAAAATATTTATAAAAATACATATAATAACGTAAATTTGTTTAAAAATATATAAACAAAATACACATTAAGTAATGTAAATACGTATAAAAAATATGTACAAAATACACATATAATCATTTAATTCGTATCAAACTAAATAAACAAAATATCAATAAAATAATGTAAATTTGAATGAGAAAACAATGTAAATTTGAATGAGAAAACATATACAAATACATATAAAATAACGCTAATTTCTTTAAAAATATTTGTCCAAAAATGAGCGTAAAATAAAGTAACTATGGATAAAAATATATATACAAAACACACACTAAATAATGTAAATGCGTACATAAAATAACCTAAATTTGTATAAAACTATATACAAAAATACACAAAAATAATTTAAATTTGTATGAAAAGAAATATAGAAAATACACATAAAATTAGGTTAATTTGTATTGAAATACATATACTAAATACACAAAAAATAATGTAAATTTGAAAGAAAATATATAAACAAATACACATATAATAACGTAAATTTGTATGAAATATATATACAAAGTACACATTAAATAATGTAAATATGTTTAAAAAAATATATACAAAACACAAATAGAATATTGTAAAATCGTATCAAAATTTTCGTTATAATATGTATTTTTATAAATATTTTGATACAAATCTACATTATTTTATGTATTTTGTATATACATTTCAATTCAAATTTAGGTTATTTTATCTGTATTTGTATATCTATTTTCATACGAATTTAATTACTTGTGTATTTTTGTATATAGTTTTACAAATTTACGTTATTTTATGTGTATTTTGTATATTTATTTTCATAAAAATACATATTCTTTTATTGGTATTTTGTATATTTATTTTGATAAGAATTGACATTATTTTATGTATTTTGTACATTTTCTTATACGTATTTACTTCATTTTATGTGTATTTTGTATATATATTTTATACAAATTCACGTTATTTTATGTGTATTCGTATATATATTTTGAAACAAATTTACATTGTTTTATATGTATTTTGCATATCTATTTCAATACAGATTTTATTGTATGTGTATTTTGTATATTTATTTTAATACAAATTAATTTTTCATGTGTATTTTGGTATATATATTTTATAAAAATGCGTTATTTAATGGGTATTTTGCATCTTTATTTTCATACAAATTTACTTTGTTTTATTAATATTCTGTGTATTTATTTGATACGATTTTACATTATTCTATTTGTGTTTTGTATATATTTTTATACATATTTACATTATTTAATATGTATTTTGTATATTTAAAACAAATTTACGTTATTTTATGCTCATCTGTTAAAATATTTTGATACAAATTTACATTATTTTATGTATTTTGTATATATATTTATACAAATTTAGTTTATTTTATGAATATTTGTCTATCTATTTTCATTTGTATCAAAATAAATAAACAAAATAGCAATAAAATAATGTAAATTTGTATGAGAAAACATATACAAATGCACATAAAATAAAGTAAATTTGCAAATTTGTATTGAAATAGATATGCAAATACATATAAAACAATGTAAATTTGTTTCAAAATATATACGAATACACATAAAATAACGTAGATTTCTATAAAATATGTACAAAATACATAAAATGAAGTAAATACGTATAAAAAATGAATACAAAAATACATAAAAATCGTATCAAAATAAATAAACAAAATATTAGTAAAAGAATGTGTATTTGTAAAAATATAAATATACAAAATACACATAAAATATCGTAAATTTGTATAAAACTATATACAAAATACACAGAAGTAATTAAATTTGTATGAAAATATATATACAAAATACAGCTAAATTAAGCTAAATTTGAATTGAAATATATACAAAATACATAAAATAATGTAAACTTGCATCAAAATATTTATACAAATACATATAATAACGTAGATTTGTTTAAAAATATATAAACAAAATACACATTAAGTAATGTAAATATGTATAAAAAATATGTACAAAATTCACATATAATCATGTAATTCGTATCAAAATAAATAAACAAAATAGCAATAAAATAATGTAAATTTGTATGAGAAAACATATATAAATAACGCAAATTTCTATAAAATATATGTACAAAATGCACATTAAATAAAGTAAATTTAAAAAATATATATACAAAACACACACTAAATAATGTAAATGTACATAAATAACCTAAATTTGTATAAAACAATATACAAAATACACAAAAATAATTTAAATTTGTTTGAAAAGAAATATACAAAATACACATAAAATTAGGTAAATTTGTATTGAAATACATATACAAAATACACATCAAATAATGTAAATTTGAATGAAAATATATAAACAAATACACTTAAAATAACGTAAATTTGTATAAAATATATATGCAAGATACAATCGTATCAAAATAAATACACAGAATATCAATAAAATAATGTAAATTTGTATGAAAATAAAGATACAAAATTCCCAAAAATTATCGCATTTTTTATAAAAATATATATACCAAAATACACATAAAATATTTAAATTTGTATTGAAATAAATATACAAAATGCATATACAGTAAGGTAAATTTGTATTGAAAGAGATATTCAAAAATACATATAAAACAATGTAAATTTGTTTCAAAATATATATACGAATACACATAAAATAAAGGAGATTTCTATAGAAATATATATACAAAATACATATGAAATTATGTAAATACGTATAAAAATATATACAAAATACATATCAAATAATGTAAATTAAAATCAAAATAAATAAACAAAATATCATGAAAAGAATGTGTATTTGTATGAAAATAGATAATAGATAATAAATTTGTATAAAATATATATGCAAGATACACATTAAATAATGTAAATATGTATAAAAAAGTATATACAAAAACAAATAGAATAATGTAACATCGTATCAAAATAAATACACTGAATATTAATCAAATAATGTAAATTTGTATGAAAATAAAGATGCAAAATTATAAATAGCGCATTTTATTAAAATATATATACCAAAATACATAAAATATTTAAATCTGTATTGAAATAAATATACAAAATGCACATACAATAAGGTAAATTTGTATTGAAATAGATATGCAAAATACATATAAAACAATGTAAATTTGTTTCAAAATATATATACGAATACAAATAAAAAAACGTAGATTTCTATAAAAATAAATTTACAAATTACACATAAAATTAAGTAAATACGTATAAAAAAATGTATACAAAATACACATAAAATAATATAAACTCGAATTAAAATAAATGTAAATTTGAATGAAAATATAAAACAAATACACTTAAAATAACGTAAATTTGTATAAAATATATAAGCAAGATACACATTAAATAATGTAAATGTGTATAAAAATTATATACAAAAACAAATAGAATAATGTAAAATCGTATCAAAATAAATACACAGAATATCAATAAAATAATGTAAATTTGTAATGAAAATAAAGATGCAAAATTCCAAAAATTATCGTATTATTATAAAAATATATATACAAAAATACCCATAAAATATTAAAATTTTATTGAAATAAATATACAAAATGTATATACAGTAAGGTAAATTTGTTTTAAAAGAGATATTCAAAAAAACATATAAAACAATGTAAATTTGTTTCAAAATATATATACGAATAAACATAAAATAAAGTAGATTTCTAAAGAAATATATATACAAAATACATATGAAATTATGTAAATACGTATAAAAATATATATACAAAATACATATCAAATAATGTAAATTGTGTCAAAATAAATAAAACAAAATATCATGAAAAGAATGTGTATTTGTATAAAATAGATAATAGATAATAAATTTGTATAAATACATATGCAAGATACTATTAAATAATGTAAATATGTATAAAAAGTATATACAAAAACAAATACAATAATGTAAATTGTATCAAAATAAATACACTGAATATTAATAAAATAATGTAAATTTGTATGAAAATAAAGATGCAAAACTCATAAAATAAAGCGCATTTCTTATAAAAATATATATACCAAAATACATAAAATATTTAAATTTGTATTGAAATAAATATACAAAATGCACATACAATAAGGTAAATTTGTATTGAAAGAGATATGCAAAATACATATAAAACAATGTAAATTTGTTTCAAAATATATATACGAATACAAATAAAAAACGTAGATTTCTAAAAAATATATATACAAAATACACATAAAATTAAGTAAATACGTATAAAAATGTATTCAAAATACATAAAATAATGTAATTTCGAATTAAAATAAATGTAAATTTGAATGAAAAATATAAAACAAATACACTTAAAATAACGTAAATTTGTATAAAATATATATGCAAGATACACATTAAATAATGTAAATGTGTATAAAAAATATATACAAAACAAATAGAATAATGTAAAATCGTATCAAAATAAATACACAGAATATCAATAAATAATGTAAATTTGTATAAAGGAGACAGTTCAAGGGCACACAAAAGCAAACATTAATAAAAAAAAGCCTGCTACTCACTAAAATTATTTTGTATTCTATTTTATACAAATGCACATATTTTATGTGAATTTGTTATTTCATACAAATTTATTATTTTATGTGTATTTGTACATGTATTTAAATACAAATTTAACTAATTATATATTTTATAAAAATACATACAAAAATACATAGATTCATCAAATTTGTATTAAAATTAATATATAAAATGTACATACAATAAGGTAAATTTGTATTGAAAAAATATGCAAAATACACATAAAACAATGTAAATTTGTTTCAAAATATATATATGAATAAACAGAAAATAACGAATATATCAATATAAATATATATACAAAATTAACTTGAACTAATGTAAATACGTATAAAATATATATACAAAATACACATTAAATAATGTTAATGTCAAAATAAATAAACAAAATATCATGAAAAGAATGTGTATTTGTATGAAAATAGATATACAAAATACATATAAAATAACCTAAATTTGTATAAAACTATATACAAAAATACACAAAAATAATTTAAACTTGTATGAAAATAAATATACAAAAAACATATAAAATTACGTAAATTTGTATTGAAATACATATACAAAATACACATAAAATAATGTAAATTTGAATGAAAATATATAAACATATAGACTTAAAATAACGTAAATTTGTATCAAATATATATACAAAAAACACATTAAATAATGTAAATATGTATAAAAAAATATATACAAACACAAATAAAATAATGTAAAATCGTATCAAAATAAATACAGAAAATAATAATAAAATAATGTAAATTTGTTTGAAAATTAAGATGCAAAATACCCATAAAATAACGCATTTTTTTATAAAAATATATTTAAGTAATAATATTAAATTTTTGATTTTTTATTAAAATAAATAGATATAAAAAATAAACATAAAATAAGATAAATTTTAATTTAAATATATATACAAAATACACAAAATAATGTAAATTTGAATCAAAATATTTATACAAATACACATATAATAACGTAATTTGTATAAAATATATAAACAAAATACACATTAAATAATGTAAATACGTATAAAAAATGTAAAAAATACACAATAATCATGTAATTCGTATCAAAATAAATAGACAAAATACTAATAAATAATGTAAATTTATGAGAAAATATACAAAATACATAAATAACGTAAATATCAATAAAATATATATAATATAATATATTTTATACATATTTAAAATATTTAATGTATATTTTGTATATATATATTTTATCCAAATTTACGTGATTTTATATGTATTTGTTTATATATTTTCATACAAATTTACATTATTTTATGTGAGTTTTGTATATGTATTTCAATACAAATTTGCCTAACTTTATGTGTATTTTGTATATCTATTTTCAAACAAATTTAAATTATTTTTGTGTATTTTTGTATATATTTTTATACAAATTTAGTTATTTTATTTGTTTTTTGTATATATATTTTCCTACAAATATACATTCTTTATTGAATTTTGTGTATTTAATTTTTACGAATTTACATTATTTTATGTGTATTTTGTATATATATTTTTCTACGTATTTAAACTATTTTATGTGTATTTTATATATACATTTTCATAAAAATTTACGTTATTTTATTGTGTGTATTCGTATATATTTTGAAACATTTTATACAAATTCATGTTATTTTATGTATTTGTATATATATTTTCATACAAATTTATATTATTTTATGTGTATTCTTACATATATTTTATTACAAATTTACCTTATTTTATGTTTATTTTGTATATTTATTTCATTCAATTTTAAATTATTTAATGTGTATATTTGTATTTGTATTTAGGTTATTTTATGTGTGTTTTCTATATATTTTCATCCAAAATTACATTATTTTATTGTTATTTTCTTAATTTAACTCGATACGAATTTAGATTATTTCATAGGTATTTTGTATACATATTTTTATACTCATTTACATTATCTAATGTGTGTTTTGTATATTTTTTTATGCAAACTAATTTTATGTGCATTTTTGTACATATATTTTTATAGAAACTTAAAACGTTATTTTATGTGTATTTTGTATATGTTTTCTCATACAAATTTACATTATTTAATTAGTTTTTTGTTTATTTATTTTGATACGAATGACTTGATTATTGGTGTATTTTGTAAATATTTTTTTATACGTATTTACATTACTTAATGTGTATTTTGTTTATATATTTTTTTTACAAATTTACGTTATTATATGTGTATTTGTTAAAAATATTTCGAAACGAATTTATTTTATTTTATGTATTTTGTATATATATTTCAATTCAAATTTAGCTTATTTTGTCTGTATTTTGTATATCTATTTTCATGCAAATTTAATTACTTCGGTGTATTTTTGTATATAGTTTTATACAAATTTACGTTATTTTATGTGCATTTTGTATATTTATATTTATACAAATACACATTCTCTTATTGGTATTTTGTTTTTTATATTTATGAATTTACATTATTTTATGTGTATTTTGTATACATTTTTGATTCGTATTTACTAATTTTATTTGTATTTTGTATATATATTTATAGAAATCTATGTTATTTTATGTGTATTCGTATATATATTTTGAAACAAATTTACATTGTTTTATATGTTTTTGCATATTCATTTCAATACAAATTTCATTTTATTGTATGTGCATTTTGTATATTTATTTTAATACAAATTCAAATATTTTATGTGTATTTTGGTATATATATTTTATAAAAATGTTATTTTATAGGTATTTTGCATCTTAGTTTTCATACAAATGTACATTATTTATTAATATTCTGTGTATATATTTTGATACGATTTTATATTATACTATTTGTGTTTTGTATATATTTTTTATACATATTTTCATTATTTAATGTGTATTTTTATATATATTTATACAAATTAACGTCATTTTAAGTGTATTTGTTTATATAATTTCATTCAAATTTACATTATTTTAAGTGTATTTTGTATATGTATTTCAACACAAATTTACCTAATTTTATGTGTATTTTGTATATTTATTTTCATACAAATTTAAATAATTTTGTGTTTTTTGTATATATAGAGTAAATTTCTATGAAAATATATATTCAAAATATATATAAAATTATGTAAATAAGTATAAAAATATATATCAAATACACCTAAAAAATGAAAATTTGTATCAAAATAAATAAACAAAATTCCGATAAAAGAACGTATATTTGTAGGAAAATAAATATACAAAATACACATAAAATTACGAAAAATTGAATGAAAGTATATACAAAAAAACAAAAAAATAAATTTCAATTTGTATGAAAATAGATATACAAAATACACATATAATTAGTTAAATTTGTATTTAAATACATGTACAAAATACACATAAAATAATATAAATTTGTATGAAATGAAAACAAATTCACATAAAATAACGTACATTTGTATAAAATAGATATACAAAATATACATAGAATAATGTAAAATCGTATCAAAATAAATACACAGAATATCAATAAAATAATGTAATTTTGTATGAAAATAAAGATGCAAAATACCCATAAAATAAAGCATATTTTTTTTAAATACATATAGAAGAATACACAAAGAATAATTAAATTTGTATTAAAATTAATATACAAAATGCACGTACAATAAGGTAAATTTGTATTGAAAAAATATACAAAATGCACATTAAAGCGTAAATTTGTTTAAAAATCTATATACGAATACACATAAAATAACGTAGATTTCTATAGAAATATATATACAAAATACACATGAAATGATGTAAATACGTATAAAAATATATATATACAAAATACACATTAAATAATTTAAATTCTCGTCAAAATAAATAAACAAAATATCAATAAAAGAATGTGTATTTGTATGAAAATAGATATACAAAATACTCATAAAATAACCTAAGTTTGTATAAAACTATATACAAAAATACACAAAAATAATTTAAATTTGTATGAAAATAAATATACAAAATACACATAAAATTAGGTAAATTTGTATTGAAATACATATACAAAATACACATAAAATAATGGAAATTTGAATGAAAATATATAAACATATACACTTAAAATAACGTAAATTTGTATCAAATATATATACAAAATACTAATTAAATAATGTAAATATGTATAAAAAAATATATACAAAACACAAATAGAATAATGTAAAATCGTATCAAAATAAATACACAGAATATTAATTAGATAATGTAAATAACGCATTTTTTATAAAAATATATATACCAAAATACACATAAAATATTAAAATTTGTATTAAAATAAATATAAAAAATGCACATACTGTAAGGTAAATTTGTATTGAAATAGATATGCAAAATACATATAAAACAATGTAAATTTGTTTCAAAATATATATATGAATACACATAAAATAACGTTGATTTCTATAAAAATATATACAAAATACACATAAAATGAAGTAAATACGTATTAAAAAATGAATACAAAATACACATAAAAATTGTATCAAAATAAATTAACAAAATACCAGTAAAAGAATGTGTGTTTGTATAAATATAAATATACAAATACACATAAAATATCGTAAATTTGTATAAAACTATATACAAAAATACACAGAACAAATACACATTCTTTTATTGGTATTTTGTTTATTTATTTTGTTTCGAATTTATATTATTTTATGAGTATTTTGTTTACATTTTTTATACGTATTTACCTAATTTTATGTGTATTTTGTATATATATTTTTATAGAAATATACGTTATTTTATGTGTATTCGTATATATAATTTTAAAGAAATTTAATTTTATATGTATTTTGCATATCTCTTTCAACAGAAGTTTACCTTATTGTATGTGCATTTTGTATATTTATTTCAATACAAATTTAAATATTTTATGTATTTTGGTATATATTTTATAAGAAATGCACTATTTGATGGGAATTTTGCATCTTTATTTTCATAAAAATTTACATTATTTTATTAATATTCGGTGTATTTATTTTTATACGATTTTACATTATTCTATTTGTTTTTTGTATATATTTTTTTTTATACATATTTACATTATTTAATGTGTATCTTGCATATATATTACATACAAATTTATTATCTATTATTCTATGTGTATTTTTGTATATGTATTTTTAAAAAAAATATGCTTTATCTTATGGGTATTTTGCATCTTTATTTTCATACAAATTTAAATTATTTTATTGATATTCTGTGTACCTATTTTGATACGATTTTACATTATTCTATGTATAATAAAAATAAATTCAGAATACACAAAATATATATGCAAAATACATATAAAACAATGTAAATTTGTTTCAAAATATATATACGAATACACATGAAATAAGGTAGATTTCTATAAAATATATATACAAAATACATATAAAATTAAGTAAATACGAATAAAAATGTATACAAAATACACATAAAATAATGTAAATTAGTATCAAAATAAATAAACAAAATACTAATAAAGAATGTGTATTTGTATAAATATATATATACAAAATACACATTAAATAATATAAATTTGTTTAAAACTATACAAAGTACACATGAAATGATGTAAATTCTATAAAAATATATATACAAAATACACATTAAATAATGTAAATTCGCATCAAAATAAATAAACAAAATATAAATAAAAGAATGTGTATTTGTATGAAAATAGATATACAAAATACACATAAAATAACCTAAATTTGTATCAAACTATATACAAAAATACAAAAAATTTTTTTTAAATTTGTATGGAAATAAATATACAAAATACACATAAAATTAGGTAAATTTGTATTGAAATACATACACAAAATACACATAAAATAATGTAAATTTGAATGAAAATACATAAACAAATACACTTAAAATAACGTAAATTTGTATAAAAAAAATATGTACAAAACACAAATAGAATAATGTAAAATCGTATCAAAATAAATACACAGAATATTAATAAAATAATGTAAATTTGTATGAAAATAAAGAAGCAAAATACCCATAAAATAACGCATTTTTTTTATTTATAAAAATATATATACCAAAATACACATCAAAAAATTAAATTTGTATTAAAATAAATATACAAAAAACACATACAATAAGGTAAATTTGTATTGAAATAGATATGCAAAATACATATAAAAACAATGTAAATTTGTTTCAAAATATATATACGAATACACATAAAATAACGTAGATTTCTATAAAAATATATATACAAAATACACATAAAATGAAGTAAATACGTATAAAAAAAATGTATACAAAATACACATAAAATAATGTAAATTGCATCAAAATAAATAAACAAAATACTAATAAAGAATGTGTATTTGTATAAATATAAATATACAAAATACACATAAAATAACGTAAATTTATATAAAACTATATACAAAAATACACAGAAGTAATTAAATTCTTATGAAAATAGATATACAAAATACAGATAAAATAAGCTAAATTTGAGTTGAAATGTATATATAAAATACATAAAATAATGGAAAATTGTATCAAAATATTTATACAAATACATATAATAACGTAATTTTTTTTTAAATATATAAACAAAATACACATTAAGTAATGTAAATACGTATAAAAAAATATGTACAAAAAACACATATAATCATGTAATTCGTATCAAAATAAATAAACAAAATTACAATGAAATAATGTAAATTTGTATGAGAAAACATATACAAATACACATAAAATAACGCTAATTTCGTAAAATATTTGTCCAAAATGAGCGTAAAATAAAAGTAATTATGGATAAAATATATATACAAAAACACACACTAAATAATGTAAATGCGTACATAAAATAAACTTAAATTTGTATAAAACTATATACAAAAATACACAAAAATAATTTAAATTTGTATGAAAAAGAAATATAGAAAATACACATAAAATTAGTTAATTTGTATTGAAATATATATAATAAATACAAAAAATAATGTAAATTTGAAAGAAAATATATAAACAAATACACATATAATAACGTAAATTTGTATGAAATATATATACAAAATACATTAAATAATGTAATATGTTTAAAAATATATACAAAACACAAATAGAATAATGTAAAATCGTATCAAAATTTTCGTTATTATATGTATTTTATAAATATTTTGATACAAATTACATTATTTTATGTATTTTGTATATATATTTCAATTCAAATTTAGCTTATTTTATGTGTATTTTGTATAACTAATTTCATACAAATTTAATTACTTTTGTGTATTTTTGTATATAGTTTTATATAAATTTACGTTATTTTATGTGTATTTTGTATATTTATATTTATACAAATATATTTTATTTTATTGGTATTTTGTTTATTTATTTTGATACGAATTACATTATTTTATGTGTATTTTGTATACATTTTTTATACGTATTTACTTCATTTTATGTGTATTTTTTTTATATATTTTTATAGAAATCTACGTTATTTTAAGTGTATTCGTATATATATTTTGAAACAAATTTACATTGTTTTATATGTAGTTTGCATATCTATTTTAATACAAATTTAAATTATTGTATGTGCATTTTGTATATTTATTTTAATACAAATTAATTTTTTCATGTATTTTGGTATATATATTTTATAAAAAATGCGTTATTTAATGGGTATTTGCATTTTATTTTCATACAAATTTACTTTGTTTTATTAATATTCTGTGTATTTATTTTGATACGATTTTACATTATTCTATTTGTGTTTTGTATATATTTTTATACATATTTACATTATTTAATATGTATTTTGTATATTTTAATACAAATTAACGCTATTTTAGCATCTGTTAAATATTTTGATAATTTACATTATTTTATGTATTTTGTATATATATTTCTTACATAACACAAATTTAGTTTAAATATTTTGTCTATCTATTTCATTTGTATCAAAAATAAATATACAAAATATCAATAAAATAATGTATATTTGTATGATAATATATATACAAAATACACATAAAATAAAGTAAATTTGCAAATTTGTATTGAAATAGATATGCAAAATACATATTAAACAATGTAAATTAGTTTCAAAATATATATACGAATACACATATAATAACGTAGATTTTTTATAAAAATATAAACAAAATACACATAGAATGAAGTAAATACGTATAAAAAATGAATACAAAATATACATAAAATAATGTAAAATCGTATCAAAACAAATAAACAAAATACCAATAAAAGAATATGTATTTGTATAAATATAAATATACAAAATACATAAAATAACGTTAATTTGTATAAAACTATATACAAAAATACACAGAAGTAATTAATATGAAAATAGATATACAAAATACACATAAAATAAGCTAAATTTGAATTGAAATATATATACAAAATACATAAAATAATGTAAATTTGTATCAAAATATTTATACAAATACATTTAATAACGTAAATTTGTTTAAAAATATATCAACAAAAATACACATTAAGAAATGTAAATACGTATAAAAAATATGTACAAAATACACATATAATCATGTAATTCGTATCAAAATAAATAAACAAAATACGAATAAAATATCAATTTGTATGAAACATATACAAATACATATAAAATAACGCTAATTTCCATAAAAATATATGTCCAAAAATGAACGTAAAATAAAGTAACTTTGGATAAAAATATATATACAAAACACTCATTAAATAATGTAAATGCGTACATAAAATAACCTAAATTTGTATAAAACTATATACAAAAATACACAAAAATAATTTAAATTTGTATGAAAAGAAATATACAAAATACACATAAAATTAGGTTAATTTATATTGAAATACATATACAAAATACATACAAAATAATGTAAATTTGAAAGAAAATATATAAACAAATACAAATATAATAACGTAAATTTGTGAAATATATAATCAAAATACACATTAATTAATGTAAATATGTATAAAAAAATATATACAAAACACAAATAGAATAATGTAAAATCGTATCAAAATAAATACACTGAATATTAATAAAATAATGTAAATTTGTATGAAAATTAAGATGCAAAATACCTATAAAATAACGCATTTTTTATAAAAATATTGATACCAAAATACACATAAAATATTTGAATTTGTATTAAAATAAATATACAATATGCACATACAATAAGGTAAATTTGTATGGAAATAGATATGCAAAATACATATAAAATAATGTAAATTTGTTTCAAAATATATATACGAATACACATAAAATAACGTAGATTTTTATAAAATATATATACAAAATACACATAATATTAAGTAAATACGTATAAAAAATGTATAAAAAATACACAAAAAATAATGTAAATTCGTATAAATGTAAATAAACAATATACCAATAAAAGAATGTGTATTTGTATAAATATAAATACAAAAAATGCATAAAATAATGTAAATTTATATAAAACTATATACATAAAATAACAAATTTTATATAAAAATATATGTACAAAAATGTACATAAAATAAATTTGCATAAAAATATATATATACAAAACACACTTTAGATAATGTAAATGAGTATAAAGATATGTATACAAAATACCTATGAAATAATCTAAATTCGTATCGAATTAAATTAAGAAAATATCAAGAAAAATAATGTAATTTGATGAAAATATATATACAAAATACACATAAAATAACCTAAATACAAATACAAGTATACACATGAAATAATTTAAAATTGAATGAAATAAATATACAAACTAAACATAAAATAAGGTAAATTTGTAATGAAATATATGAAAAAATACACATAAAAAAAATATAAATTTGTATGAAAATATATATACAAATACACATTAAATAACATGAATTTGTATAAAATTTGTATCAAAATATATACTTATACACACAATAAAATAACGTAATTTTTTATGAAATGTATATACAAAATACATAAAAATAATTTAAATACGTAGAAAATATATATACAAAAAACACATAAGATAATGTAAATTTGTGAAAATATATAAACAAATACACATAAAATAATGTAAATTTGGATAAAATATATATACAAAATGAACATTAAATAATGTAAATATGTATAAAAAAAATATACAAAGTACACATAGAATAATGTTAAATCGTATCAAAATTAATAAAGAGAATATCAATAAAATAATTTAAATTTGTATGAAAAAAAAGATGCAAAATATCCATATAATAACGCATATTTGCATAAAATATATATACAAAAATACATATAAAATAATTAACTTTGTATTAAAATAAATATACAAAATGCACATACAATAAAGCAAATTTGTATTGAAATAGATATGCAAAATACACATCAATAATGTAAATTTGTATCAAAATATATATACGAATATTCATAAAAGAGTAAATTTCTATGAAAATATACATACAAAATACATATACAAAATACACATAACTAGTTAAATTTGTATTTAAATACATGTACAAAAAACACATAAAATAATGTAGATTTTTTATGAAATGAAAACAAATACATTTTATATAAAATATATATACAAAATACACATGGAATAATGTAAAATCATATCAAAATAAATACACAGAATATCAATAAAATAATGTAAATTTGTATGAAAATAAAGATGCAAAATACCCATAAAATAAATCATATTTTTATAAAAATACATATACAAAAATACACATAGATTAATCAAATTTGTATTAAAATTAATATACAAAATGCACATACAATAAGGTAAATTTGTATTATAAAATTTGCAAAATACACATAAAATAATGTAAATTTGTTTCAAAATATATATACGAATACACATAAAATAACGCAGATTTCTATAGAAATATATATAGAAAATACACTTGAAATAATGTAAATACGTATAAAAATATATATACAAAATACACATTAAATAATGTTAATTCGTGACAAAATAAATAAACAAAATATCATGAAAAGAATGTGTATTTGTATGAAAATAGATATACAAAATACACATAAAATAACCTAAATTTGTATAAAACTATATACAAAAATACACAAAAATAATTTAAACTTGTATGAAAATAAATATACAAAAAACATATTAAAATAGGTAAATTTGTATTGAAATACATATACAAAATACACATAAAATAATGTAAATTTGAATGAAAATATATAAACATATAGACTTAAAATAACGTAAATTTGTATGAAATATATATACAAAAAAAACATTAAATAATGTAAATATGTATAAAAAATATATATACAAAACACAAATAAAAAAATGTAAAATCGTATCAAAATAAATACAGAAAATATTAATAAAATAATGTAAATATGTATGAAAATTAAGATGGAAAATACCCATAAAATAACGCATTTTTTATAAAAATATAAATACGAAAAAACATAAAATATTTGATTTTGGATTAAAATAAATATATATACAAAATACACATAAAATAAGCTAAATTTGAATTGAAATATATATACAAAATACATAAAATAATGTAAATTTTTATCAAAATAACTATACAAATACACATATAATAACGTAAATTTGAATAAAAATATATAAACAAAATTCACATTAAATAATGTAAATACGTATAAAAAAAATGTAAAAAATACACAAATAATCATGTAATTCGTATCAAAATAAATAGACAAAATACCAATAAAATAATGTAAATTTCTATGAGAAAACATATACAAAATACACATAAATAACGCAAATATCAATAAAAATATATATAATATAATATATTTTTATACATATTTAAAATATTTAATGTATATTTTGTATATATATATTTTATCCAAATTTACGTGATTTTATATGTATTTGTTTATATATTTTCATACAAATTTACATTATTTCATGTGAGTTTTGTATGTGTATTTCAATACAAATTTGCCTAACTTTATGTGTATTTTGCATATCTATTTTCAAATTAATTTAAATTATTTTTGTGTATATTTGTATATATTTTTATACAAATTCTAGTTATTTTATTTGTTTTTTGTATATATATTTTCCTACAAATATACATTCTTTTATTGGAATTTTGTGTATTTAATTTTTTACGAATTTACATTATTTTATGTGTATTTTGTATATATATTTTTCTACGTATTTAAACTATTTTATGTGTATTTTATATATACATTTTCATAAAAATTTACGTTATTTTATTGTGTGTATTCGTATATATTTTGAAACATTTTATACAAATTCATGTTATTTTATGTGTATTTGTATATATATTTTCATACAAATTTATATTATTTTATGTGTATTCTCACATATATTTTATTACAAATTTATCTTATTTTATGTTTATTTTGTATATTTATTTCATTCAATTTTAAATTATTTAATGTGTATATTTGAATTTGTATTTAGGTTATTTTATGTGTGTTTTCTATATATATTTTCATCCAAAATTACATTATTTTATTGTTATTTTCTTAATTTAACTCGATACGAATTTAGATTATTTCATAGGTATTTTGTATATATTTACATTATCTAATGTGTGTTTTGTATATATTTTTTTATGCAAACTAATTCTATGTGCATTTTTGTACATATATTTTTATAGAAACTTAAAACGTTATTTTATGTGTTTTTTGTATATGTTTTCTCATACAAATTTACATTATTTAATTAGTTTTTTGTTTATTTATTTTGATACGAACGACTTGATTATTGGTGTATTTTGTAAATATTTTTTTTATACGTATTTACATTACTTAATGTGTATTTTCTTTATATATTTTTTTTACAAATTTACGTTATTATATGTGTATTTGTTAAAAATATTTTGAAACGAATTTACTTTATTTTATGTATTTTGTATATATATTTCAATTAAAATTTAGCTTATTTTTTGTGTATTTTGTATATCTATTTTCATACTAGTTTTATTACTTCTGTGTATTTTTGTATATAGTTTTATACAAATTTACGTTATTTTACGTGCATTTTGTATATTTATATTTATACAAATACACATTCTCTTATTGGTATTTTGTTTATTTATATTTATACGAATTTACATTATTTTATGTGTATTTTGTATACATTTTTGATTCGTATTTACTGAATTTTATTTGTATTTTGTATATATATATTTATAGAAATCTACGTTATTTTATGTGTATTCGTATATATATTTTGAAAAAATTTACATTGTTTTATATGTTTTTTGCATATCTATTTCAATACAAATTTACCTTATTGTATGTGCATTTTGTATATTTATTTTAATACATATTCAAATATTTTATGTGTATTTTGGTATATATAATTTTATAAAAAATGCGTAATTTTATAGGTATTTTGCATCTTAGTTTTCATAGAAATGTACATTATTTTATTAATATTCTGTGTATATATTTTGATACGATTTTATATTATACTATTTGTGTTTTGTATATATTTTTTATACATATTTTCATTATTTAATGTGTATTTTTTATATATATTTTATACAAATTAACGTCATTTTAAGTGTATTTGTTTATATAATTTCATTCAAATTTACATTATTTTAAGTGTATTTTGTATATGTATTTCAATACAAATTTACCTAATTTTATGTGTATTTTGTATATTTATTTTCATACAAATTTAAATTATTTATGTGTTTTTTTGTAAATTTATATGAAAATATATATACAAATACAGATAAAATACCATGAATTTGTATAAAATTATATATTCAAAATAAATATGAAATAATGTAAATGCGTATAAAATATATATAAAAGTACATATAAAATAATGTAAATTAGTATCAATATAAATCAACAAAATACCAATAAAATAATATATATTTGAATGAAAATAGATTTACAAAATACACATAACATAACTAAAATTTGTATTGAAATATATACAAAAATACATAAAAATAATTTGAGTTTGTATGAAAATAGATATTCAAAATACACATAAAACTAGGTAAATTTCTTTTGAAATATGTATACAAAATACCCATAAAATATTGTAAATTTGTGTCAAAATATATAAACAAATACACATAAAATAATGTCAAATCGTATCAAAATGAATGAGCAGAATATCAATAAAATAACGTAAATTTGTATGAAAATAAAGATGCAAAATACCCTTAAAATAAAGCATATTTTTATAAAAATACATATACAAAATACACATAGAATAATTAAATTTGTATTAAAATTAATATACAAAATGCATATACAATAAGGTAAATTTGTATTGAAAAAATAAGCAAAATACACATAAAAGTGTAAATTTGTTTAAAAATCTATATACGAATACACATAATATAACGTAGATTTCTATAGAAATATATATACAAAATACACATGAAATGAAGTAAATACGTATAAAATATATATACAAAATACACATTAAATAATTTAAATTCTCGTCAAAATAAATAAACAAAATATCAATAAAAGAATGTGTATTTGTATGAAAATAGATATACAAAATACTCATAAAATAACCTAAGTTTGTATAAAACTATATACAAAAATACACAAAAATAATTTAAACTTGTATGAAAATAAATATACAAAATACACATAAAATTAGGTAAATTTGTATTGAAATACATATACAAAATACACATAAAATTATGGAAGTTTGAATGAAAATATATAAACATATACACTTAAAATAACGTAAATTTGTATCAAATATATATACAAAATACTAATTAAATAATGTAAATATGTATAAAAAAATATATTCAAAACACAAATAGAATAATGTAAAATCGTATCAAAATAAATAGACAGAATATTGATAAAATAATGTAAATTTGTATGAAAATAAAGATGGAAAATAGCCATAAAATAACGCATTTTTTATAAAAATATGTATACCAAAATACACATAAAATATTAAAATTTGTATTAAAATAAATTAAAAAAAAGCACATACTGTAAGGTAAATTTGTATTGAAATAGATATGCAAAATACATATGAAACAATGTAAATTTGTTTCAAAATATATATACGAATACACATAAAATAACGTTGATTTCTATAAAAATATATACAAAATAGACATAAAATGAAGTAAATACGTATAAAAAAATGAATACAAAATACACATAAAAATCGTATCAAAATAAATAAACAAAATACTAGTAAAAGAAAGTGTATTTGTATAAATATAAATATACAACATACACATAAATATCTTAAATTTGTATAAAACTATATACAAAAATACACAGAAGTTATTAAATTTGTATGAAAATATATATACAAAATACAGCTAAAACAAGCTAAATTTGAATTGAAATGTACATACAAAATACATAAAATAATGTAAATCTGTATCAAAATATTTATACAAATACATATAATAACGTAGATTTGTTTAAAAATATATAAACAAAATACACTTTAAGTAATGTAAATACGTAAAAAAAATATGTACAAAATACACATATAATCATGTAATTCGTATCAAAATAAATAAACAAAATAGCAATAAAATAATGTAAATTTGTATGAGAAAACATATACAAATAACGCAAATTTCTATGAAAATATATGTACAAAAATGCACATAAAATAAAGTAAATTAGCATAAAAATATATATACAAAACACACACCAAATAATGTAAATGCGTACATAAAATAACCTAAATTTGTATAAAACTATATACAAAAATACACAAAAATAATTTAAATTTGTTTGAAAAGAAATATACAAAATACACATAAAATTAGGTAAATTTGTATGGAAATACATATACAAAATACACATCAAATAATGTAAATTTGAATGAAAGTATATAAACAAATACACTTAAAATAACGTAAATTTGTATAAAATATATATGCAAGATACACATTAAATAATGTAAATACCAAAATACACATAAAATATTTAAATTTGTATTGAAATAAATATACAAAATGCATATACAGTAAGGTAAATTTGTATTGAAAGGATATTCAAAAATACATATAAAACAATTTAAATTTGTTTCAAAATATATATACGATTACACATAAAATAAAGTAGATTTCTATAGAAATATATATACAAAATACATATGAAATTATGTAAATACGTATAAAAATATATATACAAAATACATATCAAATAATGTAAATTCGTGTCAAAATAAATAAACAAAATATCATGAAAAGAATGTGTATTTGTATGAAAATAGATAATAGATAATAAATTTGTATAAAATATATATGCAAGATATACATTAAATAATGTAAATATGTATAAAAAAGTATATACAAAAAACAAATAGAATAATGTAAAATCGTATCAAAATAAATACACCGAATATTAATAAAATAATGTAAATTTGTATGAAAATAAAGATGCAAAATTCCCATAAAATAGCGCATTTCTTAAAAAAATATATATACCAAAATACACATAATATATTTAAATTTGTATTGAAATAAATATACAAAATGCACATACAATAAGGTAAATTTGTATTGAAAGAGATATGCAAAAATACACATAAAACAATGTAAATTTGTTTCAAAATATATATACGAATACAAATAAAAAAACGTAGATTTCTATAAAAATATATATACAAAATACACATAAAATTAAGTAAATACGTATAAAAAAATGTATACAAAATACACATAAAATAATGTAAATTCGAATTAAAATAAATAAACAAAATTCCAATAAAAGAATGTGTATTTGGATAAATATAAATATACTAAATACACATACAAAATAAACATAAAATAAGGTAGATTTGTAATAAAATATATGTACAAAATACACATAAAATAATGTAAATTTATATGAAAATATATATACAAATACACATAAAATACCATGAATCTGTATAAAAATATATATTCAAAATAAATATTAAATAATGTAAAAGCGTATAAAATATATATACAAAGTACATATAAAATGAAAATTAAGATGCAAAATACCTATAAAATAACGCATTTTTATAAAATTATTGATACCAAAATACACATAAAATATTTGAACTTGTATTAAAATAAATATACAAAATGCACATACAATAAGGTAAATTTGTATTGAAATAGATATGCAAAATACATATAAAATAATGTAAATTTGTTTAAAAATATATATATACGAATACACATAAAATAACGTAGATTTCTATAAAAATACATATACAAAATACACATAAAATTAAGTAAATACGTATAAAAAAATGTATACAAAATACACGTAAAATAATGTAAATTCGTATAAATGTAAATAAACAATATACCAATAAAAGAATGTGTATTTGTATAAATATAAATATACAAAATGCACATAAAATAACGTAAATTTATATAAAACTATATACATAAAATAACGCAAATTTCTATAAAAATATATGTACAAAATGAACATTAAATAAATTTGCATAAAATATATATACAAAACACACATTAGATAATGTAAATGAGTATAAAATATGTATACAAAATACCTATGAAATAATCTAAATTCGTATCGAATTAATTTAAGAAATACCAATAAAAAAATGTAATTTTGGATGAAAATATATATACAAAATACACATAAAATAACCTAAATACAAATACAAATATACACATAAAATAATTTAAAATTGAATGAAATAAATATACAAAATAAACATAAAATAAGGTAAATTTGTAATGAAATATATGAAAAAATACACATAAAATAATATAAATTTGTATGAAAATATATATACAAATACACATTAAATAACATGAATTTGTATAAAATTTGTATCAAAATATATACTTATACACACAATAAAATAACGTAATTTTTTTATGAAAATGTATATACAAAATACACATAAAATAATTTAAATACGTAGAAAATATATAAACATAAAACACATAAAATAATGTAAATATGTATGAAAATATAATAACAAATACACATAAAATAATGTAAATTTGGATAAAATATATATCATAAAATAATGTAAATTCGTATCAAAATAAATAAACAAAATACCAATAAAAGAATGTGTATTTGTATGAATATAAATATATAAAATACACATAAAATAACGTAAATTTATATAAAACTATATACAAAAAACACAGAAGTAATTAAATTTGTATGAAAATATATACAAAATACACACGAAATAAGCTAAATTTGAATTGAAATATATATACAAAATACATGAAATAAAGTAAATTTGTATCAAAATATTTAAACAAATACTCATATAATAACGTAAATTTGTATGAAAATATATAAACAAAATACACATTAAATAATGTAAATACGTATAAAAAATATGTACAAAATACACATATAATCATGTAATTCGTATCAAAATAAATAAACAAAATACCAATAAAATAATATAAATTTGTATGAGTAAACGTGTATGTTGCATATTTTTTCAATACAAATTTACCTTATTATATACGCATTTTGTAAATTAATTTTAATACAAATTTAATTATTCGATGTGTATTTTTGTATCTGTATTTTTATAAACATATTCTTTATTTTTTGGTTATTTTGTCTCTTTATTTTCATACAAATTTATATTATTTTATTGATATTCTGCTCACTCATTTTGATAGGAATTGACATTATTCTATGTGTATTTTGTATATATTTTTCATACAAATTTACGTTATTTTATGTGTATTTGTTTATATTTTGACACAAATTCACAATATTTTATGGGTATTTTGTATAAACATTTCGAAAGAAATTTACCTAGTTTTATGTGTATTTTGTATATCTATTTTCATACAAACTCAAATTATTTCTATGTATTTTTGTATATATTTTAATACATATTTTAGTTATGTTATGTGTATTTTGTAAATTTATTTTCATTCAAATATATATTATTTTATTGGTGTTTTGTTGATTTATATTGATACGAATTTACATTATTTTATATGTACTTTGTATATATATTTTTATACGCTTTTCCATTATTTAATATTTATTTTGAATATATATTTTTATACAAATTCATGGTATTTTATGTGTATTTGTATATATATTTTCATATAAATTTACATTATTTTATGTGTATTTTGTACATATATTTTATTACAAATCTACCTTATTTTATGTTTATTTTGTATGTGTATTTTGTATATTTATATTTATCCAAATACACATTCTTTTATTGGTATTTTGTTTATTTATTTTAATAAAAATTTACGTTCTTTTATCGGAATTTTGTTTATTTATTTTGATACGAGTTTTCATTTTTTAGGTGTATTTGATATATATATTTTTATACTTATTTACATAATTTTATATATATTTTGAATATATATTTTCATAAAAATTTACTCTATATGTATATGTATAGAAAATACACATGAAATAATCTAAATTCGTATCGAAATAAATGAACAAAATACCGATAAAATAATGTAATTTTGAATGAAAATATATATAGAAAATACACATAAAATAACGTATATACAAATAAATATATACACATAAAATGATTTGAATTTGAATGAAAATAGATAAAAAAATAAACTTAAAATAAGGCAATTTTATAATGAAATATATATACAAAATACACATAAAATAATGTAGATTTGTTTCAAAATATATATACGAATACACATAAAATAACGTAGATTTCTATAGAAATATATATACAAAATACACATGAAATGTTGTAAATACGTATAAAAATATATATACAAAATACACATTAAATAATGTAAATTCGTGTCAAAATAAATAATTAAAATATCAATAAAAGAATGAGTATTTGTATGAAAATACATATACAAAATACACATACAATAAGGTAAATCTGTATTGAAATAGATATGCAAAATACATATAAAACAATGTAAATTTGTTTCAAAATATATATAAGAATACACATAAAATAACGTAGATTTGTATAAAAATATATATACAAAATACACATAAAATGAAGTAAATACGTGTAAGAAAATGTATATAGAAAATACATAAAATGATGTAAATTTGTATCAAAATATTTATAAAAATACATATAATAACGTAAATTTGTTTAAAAATATATAAACAAAATACACATTAAGTAATGTAAATACGTATAAAAAATATGTACAAAATACACATATAATCATGTAATTCGTATCAAACTAAATAAACAAAATATAAATAAAATAATGTAAATTTGTATGAGAAAACATATACAAATACATATAAAATAACGCTAATTTCCATAAAATATATGTCCAAAAATGAACGTAAAATAAAGTAACTTTGGATAAAAATATATACACAAAACACACTTTAAATAATGTAAATGCGTACATAAAATAAACTAAATTTGTATAAAACTATATACAAAATACACAAAAATAATTTAAATTTGTATGAAAAGAAATATACAAAATACACATAAAATTAGGTTAATTTGTATTGAAATACATATACAAAATACATAAAAAATAATGTAAATTTGAAAGAAAATATATAAACAAATACACATATAATAACGTAAATTTGTATGAAATATATAATCAAAATACACATTAAATAATGTAAATATGTATAAAAAAATATATACAAAACACAAATAGAATAATGTAAAATGGTATCAAAATATATACACAGAATATTAATAAAATAATGTAAATTTGTATGAAAATTAAGATGCAAAATACCTATAAAATAACGCATGTTTTATGAAAATATTGATACCAAAATACATATCAAATAATGTAAATTCGTGTCAAAATAAATAAACAAAATATCATGAAAAGAATGTGTATTTGTATGAAAATAGATAATACATAATAAATTTGTATAAAATATATATGCAAGATACACATTAAATAATGTAAATATGTATAAAAAAGTATATACAAAAAACAAATAGAATAATGTAAAATCGTATCAAAATAAATACACCGAATATTAATAAAATAATGTAAATTTGTATGAAAATAAAGATGCAAAATTCCCATAAAATAGCGCATTTCTTATAACAATATATATACCAAAATACACATAAAATATTTAAATTTGTATTGAAATAAATATACAAAATGCACATGCAATAAGGTAAATTTGTATTGAAAGAGATATGCAAAAATACATATACAACAATGTAAATTTGTTTCAAAATATATATACAAATACACATAAAACACCATGAATCTGTATAAAAATATATATTCAAATTAAATATTAAATAATGTAAAAGCGTATAAAATATATATACAAAGTACATATAAATGAAAATAAAAATGCAAAATACCTATAAAATAACGCATTTTTTATAAAATTGAAATATTTTATGTGTATTTTGGTATCAATAATTTTATAAAAAAACGTAAATTTGTATAAAAAATATGTACAAAACACAAATAGAATAATGTAAAATCGTATCAAAATAAATACACAGAATATTAATAAAATAATGTAAATTTGTATGAAAATAAAGAAGCAAAATACCCATAAAATAACGTTTTTTTTTATTATAAAAATATATATACCAAAATACACATCAAAAAATTAAATTTGTATTAAAATAAATATACAAAAAACACATACAATAAGGTAAATTTGTATTGAAATAGATATGCAAAATACATATAAAACAATGTAAATTTGTTTCAAAATATATATACGAATACACATAAAAAAACGTAGATCTGTAAAAATATATATACAAAATACACATAAAATGAAGTAAATACGTATAAAAAAATGTATACAAAATACACATAAAATAATGTAAATTCGTATCAAAATAAATAAACAAAATACCAATAAAAGAATGTGTATTTGTATAAATATAAATATACAAAATACACATAAAATAACGTAAATTTATATAAAACTATATACAAAAATACACAGAAGTAATTAAATTTAAATGAAAATATATACAAAATACACACAAAATAAGCTAAATTTGAATTGAAATATATATACAAAATACACATATTTTGCATATCTATTTTCAAACAAATTTAAATTATTTTTGTGTATTTTTCTATATTTATTTTTGTTATACATAGAATAATGTAAAATCGTATCAAAAGAAGTACACAGAATATCAATAAAATAATTTAAATTTGTATGAAAATAAAGATGCAAAATACCCATAAGATAAAGCTTTTTTTTTTTTAAATAAATATACAAAAATACACATATAATAATTAAATTTGTATTAAAATTAATATACATAATGCACACATACAAAAAGGTAAATTTGTATTGAAAAAAAACGCAAAATACAAATAAAACAGTGTAAATTTGTTTCAATATATATATATACGAATAGACATAAAAAACGTGTATATTGTATATCTATTTTCATACAAATACACATTCTTTTATCGATATTTTGTTTATTTATTTTGACGCGAATTTACATTATTTAATGTGTATTTTATATATATTTTTATACGTGTTTACATCATTTGATGTGTATTTTGTATATATATTTCTATAGAAATCTATGTTGATTTTTGAGTATTCGTATATAGATTTTGAAACAAATTTACACTGTTTTATATGTATTTTGCATATTTTTTCAATACAAATTTACCTTATTGTATATGCATTTTGTATATTAATTTTAATACAAATTTAATTATGCTATGTGTATTTTTGTATATGTATTTTTATAAAAATATGCTTTATTTTATGGGTATTTTGCATTTTTATTTTCATACAAATTTACATTATTTTATTTATATTCAGTTTTTTTTTAATCAATTTTACATTATTCTATGTATTTTGTATATCTATTTTATACGTATTTACTTAATTTTATGTATATTTTGTATATATATTTTATAGAAATCTACGTTATTTTATGTGTATTCGTATATATATTTTGAAACAAATTTACATTGTTTTATATGTATTTTTGCATATCTCTTTCAATACAAGTTTACCTTATTGTATGTGCATTTTGTATATTTATTTCAATACAAATTTAAATATTTTATGTGTATTTTGGTATATATAATTTTATAAGAAGTGCGCTATTTGATGGGAATTTTGCATCTTTATTTTCATACAAATTTACATTATTTTATTAATATTCGGTGTATTTATTTTGTTACGATTTCACATTATTCTATTTGTTTTTTGTATATATATTTTTTTTACATATTTACATTATTTAATGTGTATCTTGCATATATATTTCATACAAATTTATTATCTATTATTTATTTTCATGCAAATACACATTCTTTTCATGATATTTTGTTTATTTATTTTGACACAAATTTACCTAGATATGTATTTTGTATATATATTTGTATACGTATTTACATAATTTCATGTGTATTTTGTATATATATTTCCATAGAAATCTACGTTATTTTATGTGTATTCGTATATATTTTGAAACAAATTAACTTTGTTTCATATGTATTTTTGAATATCTCTTTCAATACATATTTACCTTTACTATATGCATTTTGTATATTTCTTTCAATACAAATTCAAATATTTTATGTGTATTTTGGTATATATATTTTTATAAAAAATGCGCTATTTTATGGGAATTTTGCATCTTTCTTTTCATATAAATTTACATTATTTTATTGATATTCTGTGTATTTATATTGATAGGATTTTACATTATTCTATTTCTTTTTTGTATATATTTATTTATACACATTTACATTATTTAATGTGTATCTTGCATATATTTTATACAAATTTACGTTATTTTAAGTGTATTTGTTTATATATTTTTATTCAAATTTACATTATTTTATGTGCATTTTGTATATGTATTTCAATACAAATTTACCTAATTTTATGTGTATTTTGTATATTTCTTTTCATACAAATTTTAAAATTTTTTGTGTATTTTTGTATATAGTTTTATACAAATTTAGGTTATTTTATGTACGCATTTACATTATTTAATGTGTGTTTTGTATATATATTTTTATGCAAATTTACTTTATTTTATGTGCATTTTTGTACATATATTTTTTTAGAAATTTGCGTTATTTTATGTGTATTTGTATATGTTTTCTCATACAAATTTACATTATTTTATTGCTATTTTGTTTATTTATTTTGATACGAATGAAAATAGATATACAAAATATACATAAAATAAACTAAATTTGTATTAAAATATATATACAAAATACATAAAATAAGGTAAATTTGTATCAAAATATTTTAACAGATGCGCGTAAAATAACGTAAATTTGTTTTAAAATATACAAAATACACATTAAATAATGTAAATATGTATAAAAAAATATATACAAAACACAAATAGAATAATGTAAAATCGTATCAAAATAAATACACTGAATATTAATAAAACAATGTAAATTTGTATGAAAATAAAGATGCAAAATACCCATTAAATCACGCATTTTTTTATAAAAATATATATACCAAAATACACATGAAAAAATTAATTTGTATTAAAATAAATATACAAAATACACATACAATAAGATAAATCTGTATTGAAATAGATATGCAAAATACATATAAAACAATGTAAATTTGTTTCAAAATATATATACGAATACACATAAAATAACGTAGATTTGTATAAAAATATATATACAAAATACACATAAAATGAAGTAAATACGTATAAGAAAATGTATACAAAATACACATAAAATAATGTAAATTCGTATCAAAATAAATAAACAAAATACCAATAAAAGAATGTGTATTTGTATAAATATAAATATACAAAATACACATAAAATAACGTAAATTTGTATAAAACTATATACAAAAATACACAGAAATTATTAAATTCGTATGAAAATAGATATACAAAATACAGATAAAATAAGCTAAATTTGAATTGAAATGTATATAGAAATACATAAAATAATGTAAATTTGTATCAAAATATTTATAAAAATACATATAATAACGTAAATTTGTTTAAAAATATATAAACAAAATATACATTAAGTAATGTAAATACGTATAAAAAATATGTACAAAATACACATATAATCATGTAATTCGTATCAAACTAAATAAACAAAATATCAATAAAATAATGTAAATTTGTATGAGAAAACATATACAAATACATATAAAATAACGCTAATTTCTATAAAAATATATGTCCAAAAATGAACGTAAAATAAAGTAACTTTTGATAAAAATATATATACAAAACACACATTAAATAATGTAAATCCGTACATAAAATAACCTAAATTTGTATAAAACTATATACAAAAATACACAAAAATAATTTAAATTTGTATGAAAAGAAATATACAAAATACACATAAAATTAGGTTAGTTTGTATTGAAATACATATACAAAATGCACATAAAATAATGTAAATTTGAAAGAAAATATATAAACAAATACACATATAATAACGTAAATTTGTATGAAATATATAATCAAAATACACATTAAATAATGTAAAGATGTATAAAAAAATATATACAAAACACAAATAGAATAATGTAAAATCGTATCAAAATATATACACAGAATATTAATAAAATAATGTAAATTTGTATGAAAATTAAGATGCAAAATACCTATAAAATAACGCATTTTTTATAAAAATATTGATACCAAAATACACATAAAATATTTGAATTTGTATCAAAATAAATATACAAAATGCACATACAATAATGTAAATTTGTATTGAAATAGATATGCAAAATACATATAAAATAATGTAAATTTGTTTCAAAATATATATGCGAATACACATAAAATAACGTAGATTTCTATAAAAATACATATACAAAATACACATAAAATTAAGTAAATACGTATAAAAAATGTATACAAAATACACATAAAAGAATGTAAATTCGAATAAAGGTAAATAAACAATATACCAATAAAAGAATGTGTATTTGTATAAATATAAATATACAAAATGCACATAAAATAACGTAAATTTATATAAAACTATATACATAAAATAACGCAAATTTCTATAAAAATATAAGTACAAAAATGAACATTAGATAAATTTGCATAAAAATATATATACAAAACACACATTAGATAATGTAAATGAGTATAAAAATATGTATACAAAATACCTATGAAATAATCTAAATTCGTATCGAATTAAATTAAAAAATACCAATAAAATAATGTAATTTTGGATGAAAATATATATACAAAATACACATAAAATAACCTAAATACAAATACAAATATACACATAAAATAATTTAAAATTGAATGAAATAAATATGCAAAATAAACATAAAATAAGGTAAATTTGTAATGAAATATATGAAAAAATACACATAAAATAATATAAATTTGTATGAAAATATATATACAAATACACATTAAATAACATGAATTTGTATAAAATTTGTATCAAAATATATACTTATACACACAATAAAATAACGTAATTTTTTTATGAAAATGTATATACAAAATACACGTAAAATAATTTAAATACGTAGAAAAATATATATACAAAAAACACATAAAATAGTGTAAATATGTATGAAAATATATAAACAAATACACATAAAATAATGTAAATTTAGATAAAAAATATATACAAAATTAACATTAAATAATGTAAATATATATATAAAAAAATATATACAAAAAACACATAGAATAATGTTAAATCGTATCAAAATAAATAAAGAGAATATCAATAAAATAATGTAAATTTGTATGAAAATAAAGATGCAAAATATCCATATTATAACGCATATTTGCATAAAAATATATATACAAAAATACATATAAAATAATTAAATTTGTATTAAAATAAATATACAAAATGCACGTACAATAAAGTAAATTTGTATTGAAATAGATATGCAAAATACACATTAATAATGTAAATTTGTATTAAAAAATATATACGAATACTCATAAAATAGAGTAAATTTCTATGAAAATATACATACAAAATAGATATACAAAATACACATATAACTAGTTAAATTTGTATTTAAATACATGTACAAAAAACTCATAAAATAATGTAGATTTGTATGAAATGAAAACAAATACATTTTATATAAAATATATATACAAAATACACATAGAATAATGTAAAATCATATCAAAATAAATACACAGAATATCAATAAAATAATGTAAATTTGTATGAAAATAAAGATGCAAAATACCCATAAAATATAGCATATTTTTATAAAAATACATATACAAAAACACACATAGATTAATCAAATTTGTATTAAAATTAATATACAAAATGCACATACAATAAGGTAAATTTGTATTAAAAAAATATGCAAAATACATATAAAACAATGTAAATTTGTTTCAAAATATATATACGAATACACATAAAATAACGCAGACTTCTATAGAAATATATATACAAAATACACTTGAAATAATGTAAATACGTATAAAAATATATATACAAAATACACATTAAATAATGTTAATTCGTGTCAAATAAATAAACAAAATATCATGAAAAGAATGTGTATTTGTATGAAAATAGATATACAAAATACACATAAAATAACCTAAATTTGTATAAAACTATATACAAAAATACACAAAAATAATTTAAACTTGTATGAAAATAAATATACAAAAAACATAAAATTTAAATAAGTTACTTAATTTTATGTGTATTTTGTATATATATTTTTATAGAAATCTGCGTTTTTTTATTTGTATTCGTATATATATTTTGAAAAAAATTTACATTGTTTTATATGTATTTTTGCATATCTCTTTCAATTCAAATTTACCTTATTGTATGTGCATTTTGTATATTTATTTCAATGCAAATTTAAATATTTTATGTGTATTTTGGTATATATATTTTTTATAAGATTACGAAAATTTGAATAAAAATATATACAAAAAAACTAAAAAATAAATTTCAATTTGTATGAAAATAGATATAAAAAATACACATATAATTAGTTAAATTTGTATTTAAATACATGTACAAAATACACATAAAATAATGTAAATTTGTATGAAATGAAAACAAATTCACAGAAAATTCGCGTCAAAATAAATAAACAAAATATCAATAAAAGAATGTATTTGTATGAAAATAGATATACAAAATACACATAAAATAACCTAAATTTGTATCAAACTATATACAAAAATACACAAAAATATTTTAAATTTGTATGAAAATAAATATACAAAATACACATAAAATTAGGTAAATTTGTATTGAAATACATACACAAAATTCACATAAAATAATGTAAATTTGAATGAAAATACATAAACAAATACACTTAAAATAACGTAGATTTGTATAAAAAAAATATGTACAAAACACAAATAGAATAATGTAAAATCGTAAAAAAAATGTATACAAAATACACATAAAATAATGTAATTTCGAATTAAAATAAATGTAAATTTGAATGAAAATATAAAAACAAACACACTTAAAATAACGTAAATTTGTATAAAATATATATGCAAGATACACATTAAATAATGTAAATGTGTATAAAAAAATATATACAAAAAACAAATAGAATAATGTAAAATCGTATCAAAATATATACACAGAATATCAATAAAATAATGTAAATTTGTATGAAAATAAAGATGCAAAATTCCCAAAAATTATCGCATTTTTTTAAAAAATATATATACCAAAATACACATAAAATATTTAAATTTGTATTGAAATAAATATACAAAATGCATATACAGTAAGGTAAATTTGTATTAAAAGAGATATTCAAAAATACATATAAAACAATGTAAATTTGTTTCAAAATATATATACGAATACACATAAAATAAAGTAGATTTCTATAGAAATATATATACAAAAAACATGAAATTATGTAAATACGTATAAAAATATATATACAAAATACATATCAAATAATGTAAATTCGTGTCAAAATAAATAAACAAAATATCATGTAAAGAATGTGTATTTGTATAAAAATAGATAATAGATAATAAATTTGTATAAAATATATATGCAAGATACTCATTAAATAATGTAAATATGTATAAAAAAGTATATACAAAAAACAAATAGAATAATGTAAATTCGTATCAAAATAAATACACCGAATATTAATAAAATAATGTAAATTTGTATGAAAATAAAGATGCAAAATTCCCATAAAATAGCGCATTTCTTATAAAAATATATATACCAAAATACACATAAAGTATTTAAATTTGTATTGAAATAAATATAATAAATGCACATACAATAAGGTAAATTTGTATTGAAAGAGATATGCAAAAATACATATAAAACAATGTAAATTTGTTTCAAAATATATATACGAATACAAATAAAAAAACGTAGATTTCTATAAAAATATATATACAAAATAAACATAAAATTAATAAATACGTATAAAAAAATGTATACAAAATACACATAAAATAATGTAAATTCGATTTAAAATAAATAAACAAAATTTAGCTTATATCGTGTGTATTTTGTATATATTTTCATACAAATTTAATTACTTCTGTGTATTTTTGTATATAGTTTTATATAAATTTACGTTATTTTATGTGTATTTTGTATATTTATATTCATACAAATACACATTCTTTTATTGGTATTTTGTTTATTTATTTTCATACGAATTTATATTATTTTATGTGTATCTTGTATACATTTTTTTATACGTATTTATTTCATTTTATGTGTATTTTGTATATATATTTTTATAGAAATCTACGTTATTTTATGTGTATTTTGAATATCTATTAAATATATATACAAAATATATATGAAATTATGTAAATACGTATAAAAATATATATACAAAATACATATCAAATAATGTAAATTCGAGTCAAAATAAATAAACAAAATATCATGAAAAGAATGTGTATTTGTATGAAAATATATAATAGATAATAAATTTGTATAAAATATATATGCAAGATACACATTAAATAATGTAAATATGTATAAAAAAGTATATACAAAAAACAAATAGAATAATGTAAAATCGTATCAAAATAAATACACCGAATATTAATAAAATAATGTAAATTTGTATGAAAATAAAGATGCAAAAATCCCATAAAATAGCGCATTTCATATAAAAATATATATACCAAAATACACATAAAATTTTTAAATTTGTATTGTTATAAATATACAAAATGCATATAAAATAAGGTAAATTTGTATTGAAAGAGATATGCAAAAATACATATAAAACAATGTAAATTTGTTTCAAAATATATATACGAATACAAATAAAAAAACGTAGATTTCTACAAAAATATATATACAAAATACACATAAAATTAAGTAAATACGTATAAAAAAATGTATTCAAAATACACATCAAATAATGTAAATTCGAATTAAAATAAATAAACAAAATACCAATAAAAGAATGTGTATTTGGATAATTATAAATATACAAAATACACATACAAAATAAATATAAAATAAGGTAGATTTGTAATAAAATATATGTACAAAATACACATACAATAATATAACAATATACAACAATATGAAAATATATATACAAATACACATAAAATATCATGAATTTGTATAAAAAATTATATTCAAAATAAATATTAAATAATGTAAGAGCGTATAAAAATATATATACAAAGTACATATAAAATGAAAATTAAGATGCAAAATACCTATAAAATAATGCATTTTTTTTAAAAATTATTGATACCAAAATACACATAAAATATTTGAACTTGTATTAAAATAAATATACAAAATGCACATACAATAAGGTAAATTTGTATTGAAATAGATATGGAAAATACATATAAAATAATGTAAATTTGTTTCAAAATATATATACGAATACACATAAAATAACGTAGATTTCTATAAAAATACATATACAAAATACACATAAAATTAAGTAAATACGTATAAAAAAATGTATACAAAATACACATAAAATAATGTAAATTCGAATAAAGGTAAATAAACAATTTACCAATAAAAGAATGTTTATTTTTATAAATATAAATATACAAAATTCACTTAAAATAACGTAAATTTATATAAAACTATATACATAAAATAACGCACATTTCTATTAAAATATAAGTACAAAAATGAACATTAGATAAATTTGCATAAAAATATATATACAAAACACACATTAGATAATGTAAATGAGTATAAAAATATGTATACAAAATACCTATGAAATAATATAAATTCGTATCGAATTAAATTAATAAAATAAAAATAAAATAATTTAATTTTTTATTAAAATATATATACAAAATACACATAAAATAACCTAAATACAAATACAAATATACACATAAAATAATTTAAAATTGAATGAAATAAATATACAAAATAAACATAAAATAAGGTAAATTTGTAATGAAATATATGAAAAAATACACATAAAATAATATAAATTTGTATGAAAATATATATACAAATACACATTAAATAACATGAATTTGTATAAAATTTGTATCAAAATATATACTTATACACACAATAAAATAACGTAATTCTTTTATGAAAATGTATATACAAAATACACATAAAATAATTTAAATACGTAGAAAATATATATACAAAAAACACATAAAATAGTGTATATATGTATTACAATATATAAAAAAATACACATAAAATAATGTAAATTTTTAAAAAAATATATACAAACTTAACATTAAATAATGTATATATATATATATATATATATATATTTAGATATATATATATATATATATATATATATATATATATATATATATATATATATATATATATATATATATATATATATATATATATATATATATATATAAAAATATATATACAAAAAACACATAGAATAATGTTAAATCGTATCAAAATAAATAAAGAGAATATCAATAAAATAATGTAAATTTGTATGAAAATAAAGATGCAAAATATCCATATTATAACGCATATTTGCATAAAAATATATATACAAAAATACATATAAAATAATTAAATTTGTATTAAAATAAATACTTATTTGTATTGAATTTGTATTGAAGGAGATATGCAAAAATACATATAAAACAATGTAAATTTGTTTCAAAATATATATACGAATACAAGTAAAAAAACGTAGATTTCTATAAAAATATATATACAAAATAAACATAAAATTAATAAATACGTATAAAAAAATGTATACAAAATACACATAAAATAATGTAAATTCGATTTAAAATAAATAAACAAAATTTAGCTTATATCGTGTGTATTTTGTATATATTTTCATACAAATTTAATTACTTCTGTGTATTTTTGTATATAGTTTTATATAAATTTACGTTATTTTATGTGTATTTTGTATATTTATATTCATACAAATACACATTCTTTTATTGGTATTTTGTTTATTTATTTTCATACGAATTTATATTATTTTATGTGTATCTTGTATACATTTTTTTATACGTATTTATTTCATTTTATGTGTATTTTGTATATATATTTTTATAGAAATCTACGTTATTTTATGTGTATTCGTATACATATTTTGAAACAAATTTACATTGCTTTATATGTATTTTGCGTATCTATTTCAATACAAATTTACCTTATTGTATGTGTTTTTTATATATTTATTTTAATACAAATCTAATTTTTTTATGTGTATTTTGGTATATATATTTTTATAAATAAAAAAATGCTTTATATTATGGGTATTTTGCCTCTTTATTTTCATACAAATTTACATTATTTTATTAATATTCTGTGTATTTATTTTGATACGATTTTACATTATTCTATTTGTGTTTTGTATATATTTTTTTTTCCAAATTTACGTTATTTTAAGTGTATTTGTTTATGTATTTTCAATCAAATTTACATTATTTTATGTGTATTTTGTATATGTATTTCCATACAAATTGACCTAATTTTATGTGTATTTTGTATATTTATTTTCATACAAATTTAAAATATTTTTGTGTATTTTTGTATAATTTGATACAAATTTAGGTTATTTTATGTGTATTTTGAATATCTATTAAATATATATACAAAATATATATGAAATTATGTAAATACGTATAAAAATATATATACAAAATACATATCAAATAATGTAAATTCGAGTCAAAATAAATAAACAAAATATCATGAAAAGAATGTGTATTTGTATGAAAATATATAATAGATAATAAATTTGTATAAAATATATATGCAAGATACACATTAAATAATGTAAATATGTATAAAAAAGTATATACAAAAAACAAATAGAATAATGTAAAATCGTATCAAAATAAATACAAATAATATTAATAAAATAATGAAAATATTTATGAAAATAAATATGCAAAATTCTATAAAATAGCGCATTTCATATAAAAATATATATACCAAAATACACATAAAATTTTTAAGTTTGTATTGAAATAAATATACAAAATGCATATACAATAAGGTAAATTTGTATTGAAAGAGATATGCAAAAATACATATAAAACAATGTAAATTTGTTTCAAAATATATATACGAATACAAATAAAAAAACGTAGATTTCTACAAAAATATATATACAAAATACACATAAAATTAAGTAAATACGTATAAAAAAATGTATTCAAAATACACATCAAATAATGTAAATTCGAATTAAAATAAATAAACAAAATACCAATAAAAGAATGTGTATTTGGATAATTATAAATATACAAAATACACATACAAAATAAACATAAAATAAGGTAGATTTGTAATAAAATATATGTACAAAATACACATACAATAATATAACAATATACAACAATATGAAAATATATATACAAATACACATAAAATATCATGAATTTGTATAAAAAATTATATTCAAAATAAATATTAAATAATGTAAGAGCGTATAAAAATATATATACAAAGTACATATAAAATGAAAATTAAGATGCAAAATACCTATAAAATAATGCATTTTTTTAAAAAATTATTGATACCAAAATACACATAAAATATTTGAACTTGTATTAAAATAAATATACAAAATGCACATACAATAAGGTAAATTTGTATTGAAATAGATATGGAAAATACATATAAAATAATGTAAATTTGTTTCAAAATATATATACGAATACACATAAAATAACGTAGATTTCTATAAAAATACATATACAAAATACATATAAAATTAAGTAAATACGTATAAAAAAATGTATACAAAATACACATAAAATAATGTAAATTCGTATAAATGTAAATAAACAATATACCAATAAAAGAACGTGTATATACAAAATACTCATAAAATAAGCTAAATTTGATTTGAAATATATATACAAAATACATAAAATAATGTAAATTTGTATCAAAATACTTATACAAATACACATATAATAACGTAAATTTGTATAAAAATATATAAACAAAATACACATTAAATAATGTAAATACGTATAAAAAAATGTACAAAATACACAAATAATCATGTAATTCGTATCAAAATAAATAGACAAAATACCAATAAAATAATGTAAATTTCTATGAGAAAACATATACAAAATACACATAAATAACGCAAATATCAATAAAAATATATATAATATAATATATTTTAAACATATTTAAAATATTTAATGTATATTTTGTATACATATTTTATCCAAATTTACGTTATTTTATATGTATTTGTTTATATATTTTCATACAAATTTACATTATTTTATGTGAGTTTTGTATATGTATTTCAATACAAATTTGCCTAACTTTATGTGTATTTTGCATATCTATTTTCAAACAAATTTAAATTATTTTTGTGTATTTTTGTATATATTTTTATACAAATTTTAGTTATTTTATTAGTTTTTTGTATATATATTTTCCTACAAATATACATTCTTTCATTGGAATTTTGTGTATTTAATTTTTTACGAATTTACATTATTTTATGTGTATTTTGTATATATATTTTTCTACGTATTTAAATTATTTTATGTGTATTTTATATATACATTTTCATAAAAATTTACGTTATTTTATTGTGTGTATTCGTATATATTTTGAAACAAATTTTATACAAATTCATGTTATTTTATGTGTATTTGTATATATATTTTCATATAAATTTATATTATTTTATGTGTATTCTTACATATATTTTATTACAAATTTACCTTATTTTTATGTTTATTTTGTATATTTATTTCATTCAATTTTAAATTATTTAATGTGTATATTTGTATTTGTATTTAGGTTATTTTATGTGTGTTTTCTATATATATTTTCATCCAAAATTACATTATTTTATTGTTATTTTCTTAATTTAACTCGATACGAATTTAGATTATTTCATAGGTATTTTGTATACATATTTTTATACTCATTTACATTATCTAATGTGTGTTTTGTATATATTTTTTTATGCAAACTAATTTTATGTGCATTTTTGTACATATATTTTTATAGAAACTTAAAACGATATTTTATGTGTATTTTGTATATGTTTTCTCATACAAATTTACTTTATTTAATTAGTTTTTTGTTTATTTATTTTGATACGAATGACTTGATTATTTGTGTATTTGTATATGTTTTTTCATAAAAATTTATATTATTTCATTGGTATTTTGTTTATTTATTTTGATACGAATTACATGATTATATGTGTATTTTGTACATATTTTTTATACGTATTTACATTATTTAATGTGTATTTTGTTTTTATATTTTCATACAAATTTACCTTAATATATGTGTATTTGTATAAATATTTTGATACAAATTTACTTTATTTTATGTATTTTGTATGTATATATTTCAATTCAAATTTAGCTTATTTTGTGTGTATTTTGTATATCTATTTTCATACAAATTTAATTACTTCTGTGTATTTTTGTATATAGTTTTATACAAATTTACGTTATTTTATGTGTATATTGTATATTTATATTTATACAAATACACATCCTTTTTTTGGTATTTTGTTTATTTATTTTGATACGAATTTACATTATTTTATGTGTAATTTGTATACATTTTTTTATACGTATTTACTTCATTTTTATGTGTATTTTGTATATATATTTTTATACAAATCTACGTTATTTTATGTGTATTCGTATATATATTTTGAAACAAATTTATTATATGTGTATTTGTATAAATATTTTGATACAAATTTACTTTATTTCATGTATTTTGTATATATATTTCAATTCAAATTTAGCTTATTTTATCTGTATTTTGTATATCTATTTTCATACGAATTTAATTACTTCTGTGTATTTTTGTATATAGTTTTATACAAATTTACGTTATTTTATGTGTATTTTGTATATTTATATTTATACAAATACACATTCTTTTTTTGGTATTTTGTTTATTTATTTTGATACGAATTTACATTATTTTATGTGTAATTTGTATACATTTTTTATACGTATTTACTTCATTTATTCATTTATTTATTTGTATATATATTTTTATAGAAATCTACGTTATTTTATGTGTATTCGTATATATTTTGAAACAAATTTACATTGTTTTATGTGCATTTTGCATATCTATATCAACACAGATTTACCTTATTGTATGTGTATTTTGTATATTTATTTTAATACAAATTAATTTTTTTATGTGTATTTTTGTAAATATATTATATAAAAAAGCGTTATTTTATGGGTATATTGCATCTTTATTTTCATACAAATTTACATTATTTTATTAACATTCTGTGTATTTTTTTTGATACGATTTTACATTATTCTATTTGTGTTTTGTATATATATTTTTATACATATTTACATTATTTAATAAGTATTTTGTATATATATTTTATACAAATTTACGTTAATTTAAGTGTATTTGTTTATATATTTTCATTCAAATTTACATTATTTTATGTGTATTTTGTATATGTATTTCAATACAAACTTACCTAATTTTATGTGTATTTTGTATATTTATTTTCATACAAATTTAATTTATTTTTGTGTATTTTTATATATAGTTTTATACAAATTTACGTTATTTTATGTGTATTTTATACATGTATTTTCATACAAATACACATTCTCTTATTGATATTCTTATTTATTTTGTCACGAGTTTACATTATTTAATGTGTATTTTGTATATATATTTTGATACGTATTTACATCATTTCATGTGTATTTGTATATATATTTCTATAGCTATCTACGTTATTTTAAGTGTATTCGTATATATATTTTGAAACAAATCTTCATTATTTTATGTGTATTTTGTATATATTTTTCATTACAAATTTGCCTTATTTTATGTTTATTTTTATATCTATTTTCATTCAAATTCAAATTATTTTATGTGTATATATTTATTTGTATATACGTTCTTTTATGTGTATTTTCTATATATATTTTCATTCAAAATTACATTATTTTATCGGTATTTTGTTCATTTTTTTCGATACGAATTTAGATTATTTCATGTGTATTTTCTATACATATACATATAGAGTAAATTTCTATGAAAATATATATTGAAAATACATATAAAATTATGTAAATAAGTATAAAAATATATATATCAAATACACCTAAAAAAATGAAAATTCAATATAAATTTACCTTATTGTATGTGCATTTTGTATATTTATTTCAATACAAATTTAAATATTTTATATGTATTTTGGTATATATATTTTTATAAGAAATGCGCTATTTTATGGGAATTTTGCATCTTTATTTTCATACAAACTTACATTATTTTGTTTTCATAGAAATTTTTATGAGTATTCGTATATATATTTTGATACAAATTTACATTATTGATGTGTATTTTGCATATCTATTTCAATACAGATTTACCTTATTGTATGTGTATTTTGTATATTTATTTTAATACAAATTAATTTTTTTATGTGTATTTTTGTATAAATATATTTCTAAAAAAAATGCGTTATTTTATGGGTATTTTGCATCTTTATTTTCATACAAATTTACATTATTTTATTAATATTCTGTGTATTTATTTTGATACGATTTTACATTATTCTATTTGTGTTTTGTATATATTTTTTTATTCAAATTTACGTTATTTTAAGTAAAAATATATATACAAAAATACACATAAAATAATTAAATTTGCATCAAAATAAATATACAAGAGGCACATACAATAAAGAAAATTTGTATTGAAATAGATATGCGAAATACACATAAATAATGTAAATTTGTATCAAAATATATATACGAATACACATAAAATAGAGTAAATTTCTATGAAAATATATATTCAAAAGACATATAAAATTATGTAAATAAGTATAAAAATATATATATCAAATACACCTAAAATAATGAAAACTCGTATCAAAATAAATAAACAAAATTCCGATAAAAGAACGTATATTTGTAGGAAAATAAATATACAAAATTCACATAAAATTACGAAAATTTGAATAAAAATATATACTAAAATACACAAAATTAATTTCAATTTCTATGAAAATAGATATACATAATACATATAATTAGTTAAATTTGTATTTAAATACATGTACAAAATACATAAAATAATGTAAATTTGTAAGAAATGAAAACAAATTCACATAAAATAACGTTCATTTGTATGAAATATATATACAAAATATACATAGAATAATGAAAAATCGTATCAAAATAAATACACAGAATATCAATAAAATAATGTAAATTTGTATGAAAATAAAGATGCAAAATACCCATAAAATAAAGCATTTTTTTATGAAAATACATATACAAAAATCTACATAGAATAATTAAATTTGTATTAAAATTAATATACAAAATGCACGTACAATAAGGTAAATTTATATTGAAAAAATATGCAAAATGCACATAAAGCAATGTATATTTGTTTCAAAATATATATACGAATACACATAAAATAACATATATTTCCTTAGAAATATATATACAAAATACACATGAAATGACTTAAATACGTATAAAAATATATATACACAATACACATTAAATAATGTGAATTCGCGTCAAAATAAATAAACAAAATATCAATAAAAAATGTGTATTTGTATGAAAATAGATATACAAAATACACATAAAATATTTTAAATTTATATAAAACTCTTTTTATAAAAATATATATACCAAAATAATAAATTTTTAAAATTTGTATTACAATAAATATACAAAATGCACATACAATAAGGTAGATTTATATTGAAATAGATATGCTAAATACATATAAAACAATGTAAATTTGCTTCAAAATATATATACCAATACACATAAAATAACGTAGATTACTATAAAAATATATATACAAAATACACATTAAATGAAGTAAATACGTATAAGAAAATGTATACAAAGTACACATAAAATAATTACATTTGTATTAAAATAAATATACAAAATACACATACAATAAGGTAAATCTATATTGAAATAGATATGCAAAATAAACATAAAATAATTTAATTTTGTATCAAATCATATACGAATACACACAATAAAATAACGTAAATTTTTATGAAAATGTATATAAAAAATACACATAAAATAATGTAAATACGTAGAAAAATATATATACAAAATACACATAAAATTATGTAAATTCTTATGAAAATAAATGAACAAAATTCCACTAAAAGAATGTATATTTGTAGGAAAATATAAATACAAAATACAAATAAAATAACTAAAATTTGTATAAAAATATATAAAAAATACATAAAAATAATTTGAATTTGTTTGAAAATAGATATGCAAAATACACATAAAATTAGGCAAATCTGTATTGAAATACATATACAAATTACACATAAAATATTGTAAATTTGTATGAAAATATATAAACAAATACACATAAAATAGCGTAAATTTATATAAAATATATATACAAAATATACATTAAATAATGTAAATGTGTATAAAAATATATATACAAAATACACATAGAATAATGTAAAATCGTATCAAAATAAATAAACAGAATATCAATAAAATAATGTAAATTTCTATGAAAATAAAGATGCAAAATACCCAAATAATAATGCATATTTTTACAAAAATACACATAAAATAATTAAATTTGTATTAAAATAAATATACAAAATACACATACAATATGGTAAATTTGTATTGAAATAGATATGCAAAATAAACAAAAATAATGTAAATTTGTATCAAAATATATATACGAATACCCATAAAATAGAGTAAATTTCTATGAAAATATATATTCAAAACACAAATAAAATGATATAAATAAGTATAAAAATATACATATCAAATACACCTAAAATAATGTAAATTCGTATAAAAATAAATAAACAAAATTACGATAAAAGATGCAAGATACACATTAAATAATGTAAATATTTATAAAAAAATATATAAAAAAAATAGAATAATGTGAAATCGTATCAAAATAAATACACCGAATATTAATAAAATAATGTAAATTTGTATGAAAATAAAGATGCAAAATTCCCATCAAATAGCGCATTTCTTATAAAAATATATATACCAAAATACACATAAAATATTTAAATTTGTATTGAAATAAATATACAAAATGCACATACAATAAGGTAAATTTGTATTGAAAGAGATATGCAAAAATACATATAAAACAATGTAAATTTGTTTCAAAATATATATACGAATACACATAAAATAACGTAGATTTCTATAAAAATATATATACAAAATACACATAAAATTAAGTAAATACGTATAAAAATAGATATACAAAATACACATAGAATAATGTAAAATTGTTAAAAAAAAAAAAACAGAATATAAATAAAATAATGTAAATTTGTATGAAAATAAAAATGCAAAATACCCATAAAATAAAGCATATTTTTATAAAAATACATATACAAAAATAAACATAGCATAATTAAATTTGTATTAAAATTAATATACAAAATGCATATACAATAAGGTAAATTTGTATTGAAAAAATATGCAAAATACACATAAAACAGTGTAAATTTATTTCAAAATCTATATACGAATACTCATAAATCAACGTAGATTTCTATAGAAATATATATACAAAATACACATCAAATGATGTAAACACGAATAAAAAAAATATATATATATATATATATATATATATATATATATATATATATATATATATATATATATATATATATATATATATATATATATATATATATATATATATATTTATATATATATATATATATATATATATATATATATATAAATATAATACACATTAAATAATGTAAACTCGCGTCAAAGTAAATAAACAAAATATCAATAAAAGAATGTGTATTTGCATGAAAATAGATATACGATATACACATAAAATCACCTAAATTTGTATAAAACTATATACAAAAATACACAAAAACAATTTTAATTTGTATGAAAATAAATATACAAAATACACATAAAATTAGGTAAATTTGTATTGAAATACATTTACAAAATACACATAAAATAATGTAAATTTGAATGAAAATATATAAACAAATACACTTAAAATAACGTAAATTTGTATAAAATATATATAAAAAATACACATTAAATAATGTAAATATGTATAAAAGAATATATACAAAACACAAATAGAATAATATAAAATAGTATCAAAATAAATACACAGAATATTAATAAAATAATGTAAATTTGTATGAAAATTAAGATGCAAAATACCCATAAAATAACGCATTTTTTCTAAAAATATTTATACCAAGACACATAAAATATTTGAATTTGTATTAAAATAAATATACAAAATGCACATACAATGAGGTAAAATTGTATTGAAATAGATATGCAAAATACATATAAAACCATGTAAATTTTTAAAAAATATATATATACGAATACACATAAAATAACGTAGATTTCTATGAAAATAAATATACAAAATACACATAAAATGAAGTAAATACGTATAAAAAAAGATATACAAAATACACATAAAATAATGTAAACTTGTATCAAAATAAATAAACAAAATACTAATAAAAGAAAGTGTATATATATATATATATATCTATATATATATAGATATATATATATATATATATATATATATATATATATATATATATATATATATATATATATATATATATATATATATATATATATATATATATATATATATATATAAATTTACAAAATACAAATAAAATAACGTAAATTTATATAAAACTATATGCAAAAATACACAAAAGTAATTAAATTTGTGTGAAAATAGATATACAAAATACATGTCTATTTTGTATATTTATTTTCATACAAATTGAAATTATTTTTGTTTATTTTTTATATATTTTCATACAAATTTTCGTTATTTAATGTGTATTTTGTATATTTATTTTTTCTACAAATATACGTTCTTTTATCTGAATTTTGTTTATTGAATTTGTAACGAATTTACCTTATTTTGTATATCTATTTTCATACAAATTAAAATACTTCTGTGTATTTTTGTATATAGTTTTATATAAATTTACGTTATTTTATGTGTATTTTGTATATTTATATTTATACAAATACACATTCTTTTATTGGTATTTTGTATATTTATTTTGATACGAATTTACATTATTTTATGTGTATTTTGTATTCATTTTTTTTATACGTATTTACTTCATTTTATGTGTATTTTGTATATATTTTTATAGAAATCTACGTTATTTTATGTGTATTCGTATATATATTTTGAAACAAATTTACATTGTTTTATATGTATTTTGCATATCTATTTCAATACAAATTTACCTTATTGAATGTGTTTTTTGTATATTTATTTTAATACAAATTTAATTTTTTGATGTGTATTTTGGTATATATATTTTTTTAAATAAAAAAATGCGTTATTTTATGGGTATATTTATAAATATTTTGATACAAATCTACATTATTTTATGTATTTTGTATATACATTTCAATTCAAATTTAGCTTATTTTATCTGTATTTTGTATATCTATTTTCATACGAATTTAATTACTTCTGTGTATTTTTGTATATAGTTTTATACAAATTTACGTTATTTTATGTGTATTTTGTATATTTATATTTATACAAATACACATTCTTTTATTGGTATTTTGTTTATTTATTTTGATACGAATTTACATTATTTTATGTGTATTTTGTATACATTTGTTTATACGTATTTACTTCTTTTTATGTGTATTTTGTATATATATTTTTATACAAATCTACGTTATTTTATGTGTATTCGTATATATATTTTGAAACAAATTTACATTGTTTTATATGTATTTTGCATATCTATTTCAATACAGATTTACCTTATTGTATGTGTATTTTGTATATTTATTTTAATACAAATTAATTTCTTCATGTGTATTTTGGTATATATATTTTTATAAAAAATGCGTTATTTAATGGGTATTTTGCATCTTTATTTTCATACAAATTTACATTGTTTTATTAATATTCTGTGTATTTATTTTGATACGATTTTACATTATTCTATTTGTGTTTTGTATATATTTTTTTATACAAATTTACATTATTTAATGTGTATTTTGTATATTTTAAAACAAATTTACGTTATTTTATGCGCATCTGTTAAAATATTTTGATACAAATTTACATTATTTTATATATTTTGTATATATATTTCAATACAAATTTAGTTTAATTTATGTATATTTTGTATATCTATTTTCATTTGTATCAAAATAAATAAACAAAATAGCAATAAAATAATGTAAATTTGTATGAGAAAACATATACAAATGCACATAAAATAAAGTAAATTTGCAAATTTGTATTGAAATAGATATGCAAAATACATATAAAACAATGTAAATTTGTTTCAAAATATATATACGAATACACATAAAATAACGTAGATTTCTATAAAAATATGTACAAAATACACATAAAATGAAGTAAATACGTATAAAAAAATGAATAAAAAAAATACATAAAAATCGTATCAAAATAAATAAACAAAATACCAGTAAAAGAATGTGTATTTGTATAAATATAAATATACAAAATACACATAAAATATCGTAAATTTGTATAAAACTATATAAAAAATACACAGAAGTAATTAAATTTGTATGAAAATATATATACAAAATACAGCTAAATTAAGCTAAATTTGAATTGAAATGTACATACAAAATACATAAAATAATGTAAATCTGTATCAAAATATTTATACAAATACATATAATAACGTAGATTTGTTTAAAAATATATAAACAAAATACACATTAAGTAATGTAAATACGTATAAAAAATATGTACAAAATACACATATAATCATGTAATTCGTATCAAAATAAATAAACAAAATAGCAATAAAATAATGTAAATTTGTATGAGAAAACATATACAAATAACGCAAATTTCTATAAAAATATATGTACAAAAATGCACAGAAAATAAAGTAAATTTGCAAAAAATTATATATACAAAACACACACTAAATGCGTACATAAAATAACCTAAATTTGTATAAAACAATATACGAAAATACACAAAAATAATTTAAATTTGTTTGAAAAGAAATATACAAAATACACATAAAATTAGGTAAATTTGTATTGAAATACATATACAAAATACACATGAAATAATGTAAATATGAATGAAAATATATAAACAAATACCCTTAAAATAACGTAAATTTGTATAACATATATATGCAAGATACACATTAAATAATGTAAATGTGTATAAAAAATATATATACAAAAAACAAATAGAATAATGTAAAATCGTATCAAAATAAATACATAGAATATTAATAAAATAATGTAAATTTGTATGAAAATAAAGATACAAAATTCCCAAAAATTATCGCATTTTTTATAAAAATATATTTACCAAAATACACATACATAAAATATTTAAATTTGTATTGAAATAAATATACAAAATGCATATACAGTAAGGTAAATTTGCATTGAAAGAGATATTCAAAAATACATAAAAAACAATGTAAATTTGTTTCAAAATATATATACGAATACACATAAAATAAAGTAGATTTCTATAGAAATATATATACAAAATACATATGAAATTATGTAAATACGCATAAAAATATATATACAAAATACATATCAAATAATGTAAATTCGTGTCAAAATAAATAAACAAAATATCATGAAAAGAATGTGTATTTGTATGAAAATAGATAATAGATAATAAATTTGTATAAAATATATATGCAAGATACACATTAAATAATGTAAATATGTATAAAAAAGTATATACAAAAAACAAATAGAATAATGTAACATCGTATCAAAATAAATACACCGAATATTAATAAAATAATGTAAATTTGTATGAAAATAAAGATGCAAAATTCCCATAAAATAGCGCATTTCTTATAAAAATATATATACCAAAATACACATAAAATATTTGAATTTGCATTGAAATAAATCTACAAAATGCACATACAATAAGGTAAATTTGTCTTGAAAGAGATATGCAAAAATACATATAAAACAATGTAAATTTGTTTCAAAATATATATTCGAATACAAATAAAAAAACGTAGATTTCTATAAAAATATATATACAAAATACACATAAAATTAAGTAAATACGTATAAAAAAATGTATACAAAATACACATAAAATAATGTATTTTCGAATTAAAATAAATGTAAATTTGAATGAAAATATAAAAATAAATACACTTAAAACAACGTAAATTTGTATAAAATATATAAGAATGATACACATTAAATAATGTAAATGTGTATAAAAAAATATATACAAAAAACAAATAGAATAATGTAAAATCGTATCAAAATAAATACACAGAATATCAAAAAAAAAATGTAAATTTGTATGAAAATAAAGATGCAAAATTCCCAAAAATTATCGCATTTTTTATAAAAATATATATACCAAAATACACATAAAATATTTAAATTTGTATTGAAATAAATATACAAAATGCATATACAGTAAGGTAAATTTGTATTAAAAGAGATATTCAAAAATACATATAAAACAATGTAAATTTGTTTCAAAATATATATACGAATACACATAAAATAAAGTAGATTTCCCTATAAATATATTTACAAAATACATATGAAATTATGTAAATAAGTATAAAAATATATATACAAAATACATATCAAATAATGTAAATTCGTGTCAAAATAAATAAACAAAATATCATGAAAAGAATGTGTATTTGTATAAAAATAGATAATAGATAATAAATTTGTATAAAATATATATGCAAGATACTCATTAAATAATGTAAATATGTATAAAAAAGTATATACAAAAACAAATAGAATAATGTAAATTGTATCAAAATAAATACACCGAATATTAATAAAAAATGTAAATTTGTATGAAAATAAAGATGCAAAATTCCCATAAAATAGCGCATTTCTTATAAAAATATATATACCAAAATACACATAATATATTTAAATTTGTATTGAAATAAATATACAAAATGCACATACAATAAGGTAAATTTGTATTGAAAGAGATATGCAAAAATACATATAAAACAATGTAAATTTGTTTCAAAATATATATACGAATACAAATAAAAAAACGTAGATTTCTATAAAAATATATATACAAAATACACATAAAATTAAGTAAATACGTATAAAAAAATGTGTATTTGTAAAATTATAAATATACAAAATACACATAAAATATCGTAAATTTGTATAAAACTGTATACAAAAATACACAGAAGTAATTAAATTTGTATGAAAATATATATACAAAATACAGCTAAAATAAGCTAAATTTGAATTAAAATGTACATACAAAATACATAAAATAATGTAAATCTGTATCAAAATATTTATACAAATACATATAATAACGTAGATTTGTTTAAAAATATGTAAACAAAACACACATTAAGTAATGTAAATACGTATAAAAAATATGTACAAAATACACATATAATCATGTAACTCGTATCAAAATTAATAAACAAAATAGCAATAAAATAATGTAAATTTGTATGAGAAAACATATACAAATAACGCAAATTTCTATAAAAATATATGTACAAAAATGCACATAAAATAAAGTATATTTTTATATATATATATATATATATATATATATATATATATATATATATATATATATATATACATATATATATATATATATATATATATATATATATATATATATATATATATATATATATATATATATTTATATATATATACAAAACACACACTAAATAATGTAAATGCGTACATAAAATAACCTAATTTGTATAAAACTATATACAAAAATACACAAAAATAATTTAAATTCGTTTGAAAAGAAATATACAAAATACACATAAAAATAGGTAAATTTGTATTGAAATACATATACAAAATACACATCAAATAATGTAAATTTGAATGAAAATATATAAACAAATACACTTAAAATAACGTAAATTTGTATAAAATATATATGCAAGATACACATTGAATAATGTAAATGTGTATAAAAAAATATATACAAAAAACAAATAGAATAATGTAAAATCGTATCAAAATAAATACACAGAATATCAATAAAATAATGTAAATTTGTATGAAAATAAAGATGCAAAATTTCCAAAAATTATCGCATTTTTTATAAAAATATATTTACCAAAATACACATAAAATATTTAAATTTGTATTGAAATAAATATACAAAATGCATATACAGTAAGGTAAATTTGTATTGAAAGAGATATTCAAAAATACATATAAAACAATGTAAATCTGTTTCAAAATATATATACGAATACACATAAAATAAAGTAGATTTCTATAGAAATATATATACAAAATACATATGAAATTATGTAAATACGTATAAAAATATATATACAAAATACATATCAAATAATGTAAATTCGTGTCAAAATAAATAAACAAAATATCATGAAAAGAATGTGTATTTGTATGAAAATAGATAATAGATAACAAATTTGTATAAAATATATATGCAATATACACATTATATAATGTAAATATGTATAAAAAAGTATATACAAAAAACAAATAGAATAATGTAACATCGTATCAAAATAAATACACCGAATATTATTAAAATAATGTAAATTTGTATGAAAATAAAGATGCAAAATTCCCATAAAATAGCGCATTTCTTATAAAAATATATATACCAAAATACACATAAAATATTTAAATTTGCATTGAAATAAATATACAAAATGCACATACAATAAGGTAAATTTGTATTGAAAGAGATATGCAAAAATACATATAAGACAATGTAAATTTGTTTCAAAATATATATACGAATTTAAATAAAAAAAAAATGGATTTCTATAAAAAATATATATACAAAATACACATAAAATTAAGTAAATACGTATAAAAAAATGTATACAAAATACACATAAAATCATGTAATTTCGAATTAAAATAAATGTAAATTTGAATGAAAATATAAAAACAAATAACTTAAAATAACGTAAATTTGTATAAAATATATATGCAAGATACACATTAAATAATGTAAATGTGTATAAAAAAATATATGCAAAAAACAAATAGAATAATGTAAAATCGTATCAAAATAAATACACAGAATATCAATAAAATAATGTAAATTTGTATGAAAATAAAGATGCAAAATTCCCAAAAATTATCGCATTTTTTATAAAAATATATATACCAAAATACACATAAAATATTTAAATTTATATTGAAATAAATATACAAAATGCATATACAGTAAGGTAAATTTGTATTAAAAGAGATATTCAAAAATACATATAAAACAATGTAAATTTGTTTCAAAATATATATTCGAATACACAGAAAATAAAGTAGATTTCTATAGAAATATATATACAAAATACATATGAAATTATGTAAATACGTATAAAAATATATATACAAAATACATATCAAATAATGTAAATTCGTGTCAAAATAAATAAACAAAATATCATGAAAAGAATGTGTATTTGTATAAAAATAGATAATAGATAATAAATTTGTATAAAACATATATGCGAGATACTCATTAAATAATGTAAATATGTATAAAAAAGTGTATATAAAAAACAAATAGAATAATGTAAATTCGTATCAAAATAAATACACCGAATATTAATAAAATAATGTAAATTTGTATGAAAATAAAGATGAAAAATTCACATAAAATAGCGCATTTCTTATAAAAATATATATATACCAAAATACACATAAAATATTTAAATTTGTATTGAAATAAATATACAAAATGCACATACAATAAGGTAAATTTGTATTGAAAGAGATATGCAAAAATACATATAAAACAATGTAAATTTGTTCCAAATATATATACGAATACAAATAAAAAAAAGTAGATTTCTATAAAAATATATATACAAAATACAAATAAAATTAAGTAAATACGTATAAAAAAATGTATACAAAATACACATAAAATAATGTAAATACGATTTAAAATAAATAAACAAAATACCAATACAAGAATGTGTATTTGGATAAATATAAATATACAAAATACATATACAAAATAAACATAAAATAAGGTAGATTTGTAATAAAATATATGTACAAAATACACATAAAATAATGTAAATTTATATGAAAATATATATACAAATACACATAAAATACCATGAATTTGTATAAAAATATATATTCAAAATAAATATTAAATGATGGAAAAGCGTATAAAAATATATATACAAAGTACATATAAAACAATGTAAATTCGTATCAATATAAATCAACAAAACACCAATAAAATAATATATATATATATATATATATATATATATATATATATATATATATATATATATATATATATATATATATATATATATATATATATATATATATATATATATATATATATATATATATATATATATATATATATATATATATATATATATATATGAATGAAAATAAATTTACAAAATACACATAACATAACTAAAATATGTATTAAAATATATACAAAAATACATAGAAATAATTTGAGTTTGTATGAAAATAGATATTCAAAATACACATAAAACTAGGTAAATTTCTTTTGAAATGTATATACAAAATAGCCATAAAATATTGTAAATTTGTGTCAAAATATATAAACAAATACACATAAAATAACGTAAATTTGTATGAAAAATATATACAAAATACACATAGAATAATGTCAATTCGTATCAAAATGAATGAGCAGAATATCAATAAAATAATGTATATTTGTATGAAAATAAAGATGCAAAATACCCAAAAAATAAAGCATATGTTTATAAAATACAGATACAAAAATACACATCGAATAATTAAATTTGTATTAAAATTAATATACATAATGCGTATATAATAAGGTAAATTTGTATTGAAAAAATATGCAACATACACGTTTACTCATACAAATTTATATTATTTTATTGGTATTTTCTTTATTTATTTTGATACGAATTACATGATTATATGTGTATTTTGTACACATTTTTTTATACGTATTTACATTATTTAATGTGTATTTTGTTTATATATTTTCATACAAATTTACGTTATTATATGTGTATTTGTATAAATATTTTGATACAAATTTACTTTATTTCATGTATTTTGTATATATATTTCAATTCAAATTTAGCTTATTTTGTGTGTATTTTGTATATATTTTCATACAAATTTAATTACTTCTGTGTATTTATGTATATAGTTTTATATAAATTTACGTTATTTTATGTGTATTTTGTATATTTATATTTATACAATACACATTCTTTTATTGGTATTTTGTTTATTTATTTTGAATTTACATTATTTTATGTGTATTTTGTATACATTTTTATACGTATTTACTTAATTTTATATATATATATATATTTATTTATTTATAGAAATCTACGTTATTTTATGTGTATTCGTATACATATTTTGAAACAAATTTACATTGCTTTATATGTATTTTGCGTATCTATTTCAATTTAAATTTACCTTATTGTAAGTGTTTTTTATATATTTATTTTAATACAAATCTTATTTTTTTATGTGTATTTTGGTATATATATTTTTATAAATAAAAAAATGCGTTATTTTACGGGTATTTTGCCTCTTTATTTTCATACAACCTTACATTATTTTATTAATATTCTGTGTATTTATTTTGATACGATTTTACATTATTCTATTTGTGTTTTGTATATATTTTTTTATCCAAATTTACGTTATTTTAAGTGTATTTGTTTATGTATTTTCATTCAAATTTACATTATTTTATGTGTATTTTGTATATGTATTTCCATACAAATTTACCTAATTTTATGTGTATTTTACACATAACACATACACAAATTTAAAATATTTTTGTGTATTTTTGTATATAGTTTGATACAAATTTAGGTTATTTTATGTGTTTTTTGAATATCTATTAAATATATATACAAAATACATATGAAATTATGTAAATACGTATAAAAATATATATACAAAATACATATCAAATAATGTAAATTCGTGTCAAAATAAATAAACAAAATATCATGAAAAGAATGTGTATTTGTATGAAAATAGATAATAGATAATAAATTTGTATAAAATATATATGCAAGATACACATTAAATAATGTAAATATGTATAAAAAAGTATATACAAAAAACAAATAGAATAATGTAAAATCGTATCAAAATAAATACACCGAATATTAATAAAATAATGTAAATTTGTATGAAAATAAAGATGCAAAATTCCCATAAAATAGCGCATTTCTTATAAAAATATATATACCAATATACACATAAAATTTTTAAATTTGTATTGAAATAAATATACAAAATGCATATACAATAAGGTAAATTTGTATTGAAAGAGATATGCAAAAATACATATAAAACAATGTAAATTTGTTTCAAAATATATATACGAATACAAATAAAAAAACGTAGATTTCTATAAAAATATATATACAAAATACACATAAAATTAAGTAAATACGTATAAAAAAATGTATTCAAAATACATATAAAATAATGTAAATTCGAATTAAAATAAATAAACAAAATACCAATAAAAGAATGTGTATTTGGATAAATATGAATATACAAAATACACATACAAAATAAACATAAAATAAGGTAGATTTGTAATAAAATATATCTTCAAAATACACATACAATAATGTAAATTCATATGAAAATATATATACAAATACACATAAAATACCATGAATTTGTATAAAAAATTATATTAAAAATAAATATTAAATAATGTAAGAGCGTATAAAAATATATATACAAAGTACATATAAAATGAAAATTAAGATGCAAAATACCTATAAAATAACGCATTTTTTTTATAAAATTATTGATACCAAAATACACATAAAATATTTGAACTTGTATTAAAATAAATATACAAAATGCACAAACAATAAGGTAAATTTGTATTGAAATAGATATGGAAAATTCATATAAAATAATGTAAATTTGTTTCAAAATATATATACGAATACACATAAAATAACGTAGATTTCTTTAAAAATTCATATAAAAAATACACATAAAATTAAGTAAATACGTATAAAAAAATGTATACAAAATACACATAAAATAATGTAAATTCGTATAAATGTAAATAAACAATATACCAATAAAAGAATGTGTATTTGTATAAATATAAATATACAAAATGCACATAAAATAACGTAAATTTATATAAAATTATATACATAAAATAACGCAAATTTCTATAAAATTATATGTACAAAAATGAACATTAGATAAATTTGTATAAAAATATATATACAAAACACACATTAGATAATGTAAATGAGTATAAAAATATGTATACAAAATACCTATAAAATAATCTAAATTCGTATCGAATTAAATTAAGAAATACCAATAAAATAATGTAATTTTGGATGAAAATATATATACAAAATACACATGAAATAACCTAAATACAAATACAAATATACACATAAAATAATTTAAAAATGAATGAAATAAATATACAAAATAAACATAAAATAAGGTAAATTTGTAATGAAATATATGAAAAAATACACATAAAATAATATAAATTTGTATGAAAATATATATACAAATACACATTAAATAACATGAATTTGTATAAAATTTGTATCAAAATATATACTTATACACACAATAAAATAACGTAATTTTTTTATGAAAATGTATATACACAATACACAAAATAATTTAAATACGTAGAAAAATATATATACAAAAAACACATAAAATAATGTAAATATGTATGAAAATATATAAACAAATACACATAAAATAATGTAAATTTGGATAAAAAATATATACAAAATTAACATTAAATAATGTAAATATATATATAAAAAAATATATACAAAAAACACATAGAATAATGTTAAATCGTATCAAAATAAATAAAGAGAATATCAATAAAATAATGTAAATTTGTATGAAAATAAAGATGCAAAATATCCATATAATATCGCATATTTGCATAAAAATATATATACAAAAATACATATAAAATAATTAATTTTGTATTAAAATAAATATACAAAATGCACGTACAATAAAGTAAATTTATATTGAAATAGATATGCAAAATACACATTAATAATGTAAATTTGTATCAAAATATATATACGAATACTCATAAAATAGAGTAAATTTCTATGAAAATATACATACAAAATAGATATACAAAATACACATATAACTAGTTAAATTTGTATTTAAATACATGTACAAAAAACACATAAAATAATGTAGATTTGTATGAAATGAAAACAAATACATTTTATATAAAATATATATACAAAATACACATAGAATAATGTAAAATCATATCAAAATAAATACACAGAATATCAATAAAATAATGTAAATTTTTATAAAAATAAAGATGCAAAATACCCATAAAATAAAGCATATTTTTATAAAAATACATATACAAAAATACACATAGATTAATCATATTTGTATTAAAATTAATATACAAAATGCACATACAATAAGGTAAATTTGTATTGAAAAAATATGCAAAATACACATAAAACAATGTAAATTTGTTTCAAAATATATATAAGAATACACATAAAATAACGCAGATTTCTATAGAAATATATATTCAAAATACACTTGAAATAATGTAAATACGTATAAAAATATATATACAAAATACACATTAAATAATGTTAATTCTTGTCAAAATAAATAAACAAAATATCATGAAGAGAATGTGTATTTGTATGAAAATAGATATAGAAAATACACATAAAATAACCTAAATTTGTATAAAACTATATACAAAAATACACAAAAATACTTTAAACTTGTATGAAATTAAATATACAAAAAACATATAAAATTAGGTAAATTTGTATTGAAATACATATACAAAATACACTGAAAATAATGTAAATTTGAATGAAAATATATAAACATATAGACTTAAAATAACGTAAATTTGTATCAAATATATATACAAAAAAAACATTAAATAATGTAAATATGTATAAAAAAATATATACAAAACACAAATAAAATAATGTAAAATCGTATCAAAATAAATACAGAAAATATGAATAAAATAATGTAAATTTGTATGAAAATTAAGATGCAAAATACCCATAAAATAATGCATTTTTTATAAAAATATATATACGAAAAAACATAAAATATTTGATTTTGTATTAAAATAAATAGATATACAAAATACTCATAAAATAAGCTAAATTTGAATTGAAATATATATACAAAATACATAAAATAATGTAAATTTGTATCAAAATACTTTTACAAATACACATATAATAACGTAAATTTGTATAAAAATATATAAACAAAAAACACATTAAATAATGTAAATACGTATAAAAAAATGTACAAAATACACAAATAATCATGTAATTCGTATCAAAATAAATAGACAAAATACCAATAAAATAATGTAAATTTCTATGAGAAAACATATACAAATACACATAAATAACGCAAATATATGAATAAAAATATATATAATATTATATATTTTTAAACATATTTAAAATATTTAATGTATATTTTGTATATATATTTTATCCAAATATACGTTATTTTATATGTATTTGTTTATATATTTTCATACAAATTTACATTATTTTATGTGTGTTTTGTATATGTATTTCAATACAAATTTACCTAACATTATGTGTATTTTGCATATCTATTTTCAAACAAATTTAAATTATTTTTGTGTATTTTTGTATATATTTTTTTGTATTTTGTATATATATTTTTCTACAAATATACATTCTTTTATTGGAATTTTGTTTATTTATTTTGATACGAGTTTACATTATTTGATGAGTATTTTGTATATATATTTTTCCACGTATTTAGATTTTTTATTTATATTTTATATATACATTTTCATACAAATTTACGTTATTTTATGTGTATTTTATATATTTTGACACAAATTTACAATATTTTACGGGTATTTTGTATATATATTTCAAAAGAAATTTACCTAGTTTTATGTGTATTGTGAATATCTATTTTCATTCAAACTCAAATTATTTTTATGTATTTTTGTATATATTTCAATACAAATTTTAGTTAGGTTATGTGTATTTTGTAAATCTATTTTCATTCAAATATATATTATTTTATTGGTATTTTGTTGATTTATATTGATACGAATTTACATTATTTTATATGTACTTTGTATATATATTTTTATACGCATTTACATTATTTAATATTTATTTTGAGTATATAATTTTATACAAATTCATGGTATTTTATGTGTATTTGTATATATATTTTCATATAAATTTACATTATTTTATGTGTATTTTGTACATATATTTCATTACAAATTTACCTTATTTTGTTTATTTTGTATGTATATTTTGTACATTTATATTTATACAAATACACATTCTTTTATTGGTATTTTGTTTATTTATTTTGTTTCGAATTTACATTATTTTATGTGTATTTTGTTTACATTTTTTTATACGTATTTACTTTATTTTAAGTGTATTTTGTATACATATTTTTATAGAAATCTACGTTATTTTATGTGTATTCGTACATATATTTTGAAACAAATTTACATTGTTTTATATGTACAATAAGGTAAATTTGTATTGAAATAGATATGCAAAATACATATAAAGCAATGTAAATTTGTTTCAAAATATGTATACGAATACACATAAAATAACGTAGATTTCTATAAAAATATATCTACAAAATACACATAAAATGAAGTAAATACGTATAAAAAATGTATACAAAATACACATAAAATAATGTAAATTCGTATCAAAATAAATAAACAAAATACCAATAAAAGAATGTGTATTTGTATAAATATAAATATACAAAATACACATAAAATAACGTAAATGTATATAAAACCATATAAAAAATACACAAGTAATTAAATTTGTATGAAAATATATACAAAACACACACAAAATAAGCTAAATTTGTATTGAAATATATACAAAATACATGAAATAAAGTAAATTGGTATCAAAATATTTATGCAAATACACATATAATAACGTAAATTTGTATGAAAATATATAAACAAAATACACATTAAATAATGTAAATAGTATAAAAAAATGTGTACAAAATACACATATAATCATGTAATTCGTATCAAAATAAATAAACAAAATACCAATAAAATAATATAAATTTGCATGAGTAAACGTGTATAAATATAAATGTACAAAATACACATACAAAATAAACATAAAATAAGGTAAATTTGTAATGAAATATATGTACAAAATACACATAAAATAATGTAAATTTATATGAAAATATATATACAAATACACATAAAATACCATGAATTTGTATAAAATTATATATTCAAAATAAATATTAAATAATGTAAATGCGTATAAAAATATATAAAAAGTACATATAAAATAATGTAAATTCGTATCAATATAAATCAACAAAATACCAATAAAATAATATATATTTGAATGAAAATAGATTTACAAAATACACATAACATAGCTAAAATTTGTATTGAAATATATACAAAAATATATAAAAATAATTTGAGTTTGTATGAAAATAGATATTCAAAATACACATAAAACTAGGTAAATTTCTTTTGAAATATATATATACAAAATACCCATAAAATATTGTAAATTTGTGTCAAAATATATAAACAAATACACATAAAAGAATGTCAAATCGTATCAAAATGAATGAGCAGCATATCAATAAAATAACGTAAATTTGTATGAAAATAAAGATGCAAAATACCCATAAAATAAAGCATATTTTTATAAAAATACATATACAAAAATACACATAGAATAATTAAATTTGTATTAAAATTAATATACAAAATGCATATACAATAAGGTAAATTTGTATTGAAAAAATATGCAAAATACACATAAAAGTGTAAATTTGTTTAAAAATCTATATACGAATACACATAATATAACGTAGATTTCTATAGAAATATATATACAAAATACACATGAAATGATGTAAATACGTATAAAAATATATATACTAAATACACATTAAATAATTTAAATTCTCGTCAAAATAAATAAACAAAATATCAATAAAAGAATGTGTATTTGTATGAAAATAGATATACAAAATACTCATAAAATAACCTAAGTTTGTATAAAACTATATGAAAAAATACACAAAAATAATTTAAATTTGTATGAAAATAAATATACAAAATACACATAAAATTAGGTAAATTTGTATTGAAATACATATACAAAATACACATAAAATAATGGAAGTTTGAATGAAAATATATAAACATATACACTTAAAATAACGTAAATTTGTATCAAATATATATACAAAATACTAATTAAATAATGTAAATATGTATAAAAAAAATATATTCAAAACACAAATAAAATAATGTAAAATCGTATCAAAATAAATACACAGAATATTAATAAAATAATGTAAATTTGTATGAAAATAAAGATGCAAAATAGCCATAAAATAACGCATTTTTTATAAAAATATATATACCAAAATACACATAAAATATTAAAATTTGTATTAAAATAAATATAAAAAATGCACATACTGTAAGGTAAATTTGTATTGAAATATATATGCAAAATACATATAAAACAATGTAAATTTGTTTCAAAATATATATACTAATACACATAAAATAACGTTGATTTCTATAAAAATATATACAAAATACACATAAAATGAAGTAAATACGTATAAAAAAATTAATACAAAATACACATAAAAATCGTATCAAAATAAATAAACAAAATACTAGTAAAAGAAAGTGTATTTGTATAAATATAAATATACAAAATACACATAAAATATCGTAAATTTGTATAAAACTATATACAAAAACACACAGAAGTTATTAAATTTGTATGAAAATATGTATACAAAATGCAGCTAAAATAAGCTAAATTTGAATTGAAATGTACATACAAAATACATAAAATAATGTAAATCTGTATCAAAATATTTATACAAATACATATAATAACGTAGATTTGTTTAAAAATATATAAACAAAATACACATTAAGTAATGTAAATACGTATAAAAAATATGTACAGAATACACATATAATCATGTAATTCGTAATACACATAGAATAACTAAATTTGTATTAAAATTAATATACAAAATGCATATACAATAAATTTAAATTTGATTATATTAAATGAAATAAATATACAAAATAAACATAAAATAAGGTAAATTTGTAATAAAATATATGTAAGAATACACATAAAATAATATAAATTTGTATGAAAATATATATACAAATACACATAAAATAACATAAATTTGTATAAAATTTGTTTCAAAATATATACGAATACACACAATAAAATAACGTAAATTTTTATGAAAATGTATATATAAAATACACATAAAATAATTTAAATACGAAGAAAAATATATATTCAAAATACACATAAAATAATGTAAATTCGTAAAAAATTAAATACACAAAATTCCAATAAAAGAATGTATATTTGTAGGAAAATATGTATACAAAAAAATAATAAAATAACTAGAATTTGTATAAAAATATATACAAAAATACACAAAAATAATTTAAATTTGTTTGAAAATAGATATGCAAAATACACATAAAGTTAGGCAAATTTGTATTGAAATACATATACAAAACTCACATAAAATAATGAAAATTTGTATTAAAATATATAAACAAATACATATAAAATAACGTAAATTTGGATAAAATATATATACAAAATATACATTAAATATTTTAAATATGTATAAAAATATATTATATTATATATATTTTTATTGATGTTTGCGTTATTTATGTATATTTTGTATATGTTTTCTCATAGAAATTTACATTATTTTATTGGTATTTTGTCTATTTATTTTGACACGAATTACATGATTATTTGTGTATTTTGTACATTTTTTTATAAGTATTTACATTATTTAATGTGTATTTTGTTTACATATTTTTATACAAATTTACGTTATTATATGTGTATTTGTATAAGTATTTTGATACAAATTTACATTATTTTATGTATTTTGTATATATATTTCAATTCAAATTTAGCTTATTTTATGTGTATTTTGTAAATCTATTTATTTTAATACAAAATCAAATATTTTATGTTTTTTCGTATATATATTTTTATAAAAAATGCGTTATTTTATGGGTATTTTGCATCTTAATTTTCATACAAATTTACATAATTTTATTAATATTTTCTGTATTTATTTTGATACGATTTTACATTATTTTATTTGTGTTTTGTATATATTTTTTTATACATATTTACATTATTTAATGTTTTTTGTATATATTTGATACAAATTTACGTTATTTTAAGTCTATATGTTTATATATTTTCATTCAAATTTACATTATTTTATGTGTATTTTGTATATGTATTTCAATACAAATTTACCTATTTTTATATGTTTTTTTGTATATTTATTTTCATACAAGTTTAAATTATTTTGTGTATTTTGTATATAGTTTTATACAAATTTAGGTTATTTTATGTGTATTTTGTATATCTATTTTCATACAAATACACATTCTTTTCATGATATTTTGTTTATTTACTTTGACACGAATTAACATTATTTAATATGTATTTTGTATATATATTTTATACGTATTTACATTATTTCAAGTGTATTTTGTATATATATTTCTATAGAAATCTGCGTTATTTTATGTGTATTCGTATATATATTTTGAAACAAATTTACATTGTTTTATGTATTTGCATATTTTTCAATACAAATTTACCTTATTGTATGTGCATTTTGTATATTAATTTTAATACAAATTTGATTAATCTATGTGTATTTTGTATATGTATTTTATAAAAATATGCTTTATTTTATGGGTATTTTGCATCTTTATTGTCATACAAATTTACATTATTTTATTGATATTCTGTGTATTTATTTTGATATGTTTTACATTATTCTATGTATTTTGTATATATATTTTATATAAAATGTATTTGTTTTCATTTCATACAAATCTACATTATTTTATGTGTTTTTTGTACATGTATTTAAATACAAATTTAACTAGTTATATGTATTTTGTATATCTATTTTGTATGTATATTTTCATAGAAATTTACTCTATTTTATGAGCATTCGTATATATATTTTGATACAAATTTACATTATTGATGTGTATTTTGCATATCTATTTCAATACAAATTTACTTTATTGTACGTGCATTTTGTATATTTATTTTAATACAAATTTAATTATTTTATATGTATTTTTGTATATATATTTTTATGCAAATATGCGTTATTATATGGATATTTTGCATCTTTATTTTCATACAAATTTACATTATTTTATTGATATTCTCTTTATTTATTTTGATACGATTTAACATTATTCTATGTGTTTTTGTATATATTTTTTATACATATTTACATTATTTAATGTTCATTTTGTATATATATTTTATCCAAATTTACATTATTTTATGTATTTGTTTATATATTTTCATACATATCTACATTATTTTATGTGTTTTTGTATATATATTTTCTACGTATTTGAATTATTTTATGTGTATTTTGTATATACATTTTCATAAACAAATTAAGTTATTTTATTGTGTATAAGTATATATTTTTATACAAATTTTATACAAATTCATGTTATTTAATGTGTATTTGTATATATATTTTCATACAAATTTATATTATTTTATGTGTATTTTTTCATATATTTCATTACAAATTTACCTTATTTTATGTTGATTTTGTATATTTATTTCATTCAATTTTAAATTATTTTATGTGTATATTTGTATTTGTATTTAGGTTATTTTATGTGTATTTTGTATATATATTTTCATCCAAAATTACATTATTATATTGGTATTTTCTTAATTTAATTCGATACTAATTTAGATTATTTCATAGGTATTTTGTATACATATTTTTATACTCATTTACATTATCTAATGTGTGTTTTGTATATATATTTTTATGCAAATTTATTTTATGTTCATTTTTGTACATATATTTTTATAGAAATTTGCGTTATTTCATGTATATAGTTTTATATAAATTTACGTTATTTTATGTGCATTTTGTATATTTATATTTATACAAATACACATTATTTTATTGCTATATTGTTTATTTATATTTATACTAATTTACATTATTTTATGTGTATTTTGTATACATTTTTTTATACGTATTTACTTAATTTTATGTGTTTTTTGTATATATATTTTTATAGAAATCTACGTTATTTTATGTGTATTCGCATATATATTTTGAAACAAATTTACATTATTTTGTATGTATTTTGCATATCTATTTCAATACAAATTTACCTTATTGTATGTGCATTTTGTATATTTATTTTGATACAAATTCAAATATTTTATGTGTATTTTGGTATCAATAATTTTATAAAAAATGCGTTATTTTATAGGTATTTTGCATCTTAATTTTCATACAAATTTACATTATTTTATTAATATTCTGTGTATATATTTTGATACGATTTTACATTATTTTATTTGTGTTTTTTATATATTTTTTTTTATACATATTTACATTATTTAATGTGTATTTTGTATATATATTTCATACAAATTTACGTTATTATATGTGTATTTGTTTATATATTTTCTTTCAAATTTACATTATTTTATGTGTATTTTGTATATGTATTTCAATAGAAATTAACCTAATTTTATGTGTACTTTATATATTTCTTTTCATACAAATTTAAATTATTTTTGTGTATTTTTGTATATAGTTTTATACAAATTTAGGTTATTTTATGTACGCATTTACATTATTTAATGTGTGTTTTGTATATATATTTTTATCCAAAGTTAATTTATTTTACGTTCATTTTTGGACATATATTTTTATAGAAATTAGCGTTATTTTATATGTATTTGTATATGTTTTCTCATACAAATTTACATTATTTTATTGCTATTTTGTTTATTTAGTTTGAAACGAATTACATGATTATATGTGTATTTTGTACATATTTTTTATACGTATTTACATTACTTAATGTGTATTTTGTTTATATATTTTAATACAAATTTACGTTATTATATGTATTTTATAAATATTTTGATACAAATTTACATTATTTTATGTATTTTGTATATACATTTCAATTCAAATTTAGCTTATTTTATCTGTATTTTGTATATCTATTTTCATACGAATTTAATTACTTCTGTGTATTTTTGTATATAGTTTTATACAAATTTACGTTATTTTATGTGTATTTTGTATATTTATATTTATACAAATACATATTCTTTTTATTTATGTTTATTTATTTTGATACGAATTTACGTTATTTTATGTGTATTTTGTTTACATTTTTTTATACGTATTTACTTCATTTTACGTGTATTTTGTATATATATTTTTATACAAATCTACGTTATTTTATGTGTATTCGTATATATATTTTGAAACAAATTTACATTGTTTTATATGTATTTTGCATATCTATTTCAATACAGATTTACCTTATTGTATGTTTATTTTGTATATTTATTTTAATACAAATAAATTTTTTTATGTGTATTTTTGTATATATATTTAAAAAAATGCGTTATTTTATGGGTATTTTGCTTCTTTATTTTCATACAAATTTACATTATTTTATTAATATTCTGTGTATTTATTTTGATACGATTTTACATTATTCTATTTGTGTTTTTTATATATTTTTTTATACAAATTTACGTTATTTTAAGTGTATTTGTTTATGTATTTTCATTTAAATTTACAGTATTTTATGTGTATTTTGTATATGTATTTCAATACAAATTTACCTAATTTTATGTGTATTTTGTATATTTATTTTCATACAAATTTAAATTATTTTTGTGTATTTTTGTATATAGTTTTATACAAATTTATGTTATCTTATGTGTATTTTGTATATTTATTTTCATACAAATACACATTCTTTAATTGACATTTTGTTTATTTATTTTGACGCGAATTTACATTATTTAATGTGTATTTTGTATATATATTTTTATACGTATTTACATTCTTTCATGTGTATTTTGTATATTTATAAAAAATGCGTTATTTTATGGGTATTTTGCATCTTTATTTTCATACAAATTTACATTATTGTATTTACATTCTGTGTATTTATTTTAATACGATTTTAAATTATTCTATTTGTGTTTTGTATATATATTTTATACAAATTTATGTTAATTTAAGTGTATTTGTTTATATATTTTCATTCAAATTTACATTATTTTATGTGTATTTTGTATATGTATTTCTTTACAAATTTACCTAATTTTATATGTATTTTGTATATTTATTTTCATACAAATTTAACTTAATTTTGTGTATTTGTATATATAGTTTTATACAAATTTACGTTATTTTATGTGTATTTTGTATATGTATTTTCATACAAATACACATTCTTTTATTGATATTTTAATTATTTATTTTGACACGATTTTACATTATTTAATGTGTATTTAGTATATATATTTTTATACGTATTTACAACATTTCATGTATATTTTGTATATATATTTCTATAGAAATCTACGTTATTTTATGTGTATTCGTATATATATTTTGAAACAAATCTACATTATTTTATGTATTTTATATATATTTCATTATAAATTTGCCTTATTTTAAGTTTATTTTTATATCTATTTTCATTCAAATTCAAATCATTTTATGTGTATATATTTATTTGTATTTACGTTATTTTATGTGTATTTTCTATATTTATTTTCATTCAAAATTACATTATTTTATCGGTATTTTGTTTATTTATTTCGATACGAATTTAGATTATTTTATGTGTATTTTCTATACATATACATATTGAGTAGATTTCTATGAAAATATATATTCAAAATACATATAAAATTATGTAAATAAGTATAAAAATATATATATCAAATACACTTAAAAAAAATGAAAATTCGTATCAAAATAAATAAATAAAATTCCGTTAAAGAACGTATATTTGTAGGAAAATAAATATACAAAATACACATAAAATTACGAAAATTTGAATAAAAATATATACAAAAATACACAGAATTAATTTCAATTTGTATGAAATGAAAACAAATTCACATAATTCACATAAAATAATGTAAATTTGTATGAAATGAAAACAAATTCACATAAAATAACGTACATTGGTATAAAATAGATATACAAAATATACATAGAATAATGTAAAATCGTATCAAAATAAATACAGAATTTAAATAAAATAATGTAATTTTGCATGAAAATAAAGATGCAAAATACCCATAAAATAAAGCATATTTTTATAAAAATACATATACAAAAATACACATAGAATAGCTAAATTTGTATTAAAATTAATATACAAAATGCACGTACAATAAGGTAAATTTGTATTGAAAAAATATGCAAAATGCACATAAAACAATGTATATTTGTTTCAAAATATATATACGAATACACATAAAATAACGTATATTTCTATAGAAATATATATAAAAAATACACATGAAATGACGTAAATACGTATAAAAATATATATACACAATACACATTAAATAATGTAAATTCGCATCAAAATAAATAAACAAAATATCAATAAAAGAATGTGTATTTGTATGAAAATAGATATACAAAATACACATAAAATATTGTAAATTTGATTAAAACTCTATACAAAAATACACAAAAAATAATTTAAATTTGTATAAAATATATATACAAAATACACATGAAATTAGGTAAATTTCTATTGAAATACATATACAAAATACACATCAAATAATGTAAATTTGAATAAAAATATATAAACAAATACACTTAAAATAACGAAAATTGTATGAAATATATATAGAAAATACACATTAAATCAATAAATATGTATAAAAATATATAAAAACACAAATAGAATAATGTAAAATAGTATCAAAATAAATACACAGAATATTAATAAAATAATGTAAATTTGTATGAAAATAAAGATGCAAAATACCCATAAAACAACGCATTTTTTTATGAAAATATATATACCAAAATGCACAGAAAATATTTAAATTTGTATTACAATAAATATAAAAAATGCACATACAATACGTTAAATTTGTATTGAACTAGATATGCAAAATAAATATAAAACTTTAAATTTGTTTCAAAATATACATACTAATACTCATAAAATAACGTAGATTCCTATAATATATATACAAAATACACATAAAATGAAGTAAATACGTATAAGAAAATGTATACAAAATACACATAAAATAATGTAAATTCGTATCAAAATAAATCAACTAAATGCCAATAAAAGAATGTTTACTTGTATAAATATAAATATACAAAATACACATAAAATAACGTAAAATTGTATAAAACTATATACAAAAATAAACAAAAATAATTAAATTTGTATGAAAATAGATATACAAAAGACACATAAAATAAGCTAAATTTGAATTGAAATAAATATAGAAAATACATAAAATAATGTAAATTTGTATCAAAATATATATTCAAATTCACATATAATAACGTAAATTTGTATAAAATATATAAACAAAATACACATTAAATAATGTAAATACGTATAAAATATGTACGTAATGTAAAATTTATATAATTAATGATGCAAATTACCCATAAAATATCTTATATTTAAAAAAAAATATATACAAAAATACACATAAAATAATTAAATTTGTATTAAAATAAATATACAAAATACACATACAATAACGTAGATTTTTATTGAAATAGATATGCAAAAAACACATAAAATAATGAAATTTTTTATCAAAATATATACGAATACACACAATAAAATTACGTAAATTTTTATGAAAATATATATACAAAATACACATAAAATAATGTAAATACATAGAAAAATATATATACAAAATACACATAAAATAATATAAATTCGTATCAAAATAAATAAACAAAATTTCCTCTAAAAGAATGTATATGTGTAGGAAAATATATATACAAAATACAATTTAAATAAAATATTGTATAAAAATAATACAAAATACACAAAATAATTTAAATTTGTTTGAAAATAGATATGCAAAATACAAATGAAATTAGGCAAATTTTATTGAAATACATATACAAAATACACATAAAATAATGTAAATTTGTATGAAACTATATAAACAAATACACATTAGATAACGTAAATTTCCATAAAATATATGTACAAAATATTCATTAAATAATGTAAATATGTCTAAAAATATGTATACAAAATACACAGAATAACATAAAATCGTATCAAAATAAATAAACAGACATTCAATAAAATAATGTAAATTTGAATAAAAATAAAGATGCAAAATACCCATATAATAACGCATTTTTTTTTTTAAATATATATACAAAAATACACATAAAATAATTAAATTTGCATCAAAATAAATATACAAAAGGCACATACAATAAAGAAAATTTGTATTGAAATAGATATGCGAAATACACATAAATAATGTAAATTTGTATCAAAATATATATACGAATACACATAAAATAGAGTAATTTCTATGAAAATATACATTCAAAATACATATAAAATTATGTAAATAAGTATAAAAATATATATCAAATACACCTAAAATAATGAAAACTCGTATCAAAATAAATAAACAAAATTCCGATAAAAGAACGTATATTTGTAGGAAAATAAATATACAAAATTCACATAAAATTACGAAAATTTGAATAAAAATATATACTAAAATACACAAAATTAATTTCAATTTGTATGAAAATAGATATACATAATACACATATAATTAGTTAAATTTGTATTTAAATACATGTACAAAATACACATAAAATAATGTAAATTTGTATGAAATGAAAACAAATTCACATAAAATAACGTTCATTTGTATGAAATATATATACAAAATATACATAGAATAATGTAAAATCGTATCAAAATAAATACACAGAATATCAATAAAATAATGTAAATTTGTATGAAAATAAAGATGCAAAATTCCCAAAAATTATCGCATTTTTTATAAAAATATATTTACCAAAATACACATAAAATATGTAAATTTGTATTGAAATAAATATACAAAATGCATACACAGTAAGGTAAATTTGTTTTGAAAGAGATATTCAAAAATACATATAAAACAATGTAAATCTGTTTCAAAATATATATACGAATACACATAAAATAAAGTAGATCTCTATAGAAATATATATACAAAATACATATGAAATTATGTAAATACGTATAAAAATATATATACAAAATACATATCAAATAATGTAAATTCGTGTCAAAATAAATAAACAAAATATCATGAAAAAATGTGTATTTGTATGAAAATAGATCATAGATAATAAATTTGTATAAAATATATATACAAGATACACATTAAATAATGTAAATATGTATAAAAACTTATATACAAAAAACAAATAGAATAAAGTAACATCGTATCAAAATAAATACACCGAATATTAATAAAATAATGTAAATTTCTATGATAATAAAGATGCAAAATTCCCATAAAATAGCGCATTTCTTATAAAAATATCTATAACAAAATACACATAAAATATTTAAATTTGCATTGAAATAAATATAAAAAATGCACATACAATAAAAGGTAAATTTGTATTGAAAGAGATATGCAAAATACATATAAAACAATGTAAATTTGTTTCAAAATATATACGAATTCAAATAAAAAAACGTAGATTTCTATGAAATATATTTACAAAATACACATAAAATTAAGTAAATACGTATAAAAAATGTATACAAAATACACATAAAATAATGTAATTTCGAATTAAAATAAATGTAAATTTGAATGAAAATATAAAAACAAATACACTTAAAATAACGTAAATTTGTATAAAATATATATGCAAGATACACATTAAATAATGTAAATGTGTATAAAAATATATATAAAAAAAATAGAATAATGTAAAATCGTATCAAAATAAATACACAGAATATCAATAAAATAATGTAAATTTGTATGAAAATAAAGATGCAAAATTTCCAAAAATTAACGCATTTTTTTAAAAATATATATACCAAAATACACATAAATATTTAAATTTGTATTGAAATAAATATACAAAATGCATATACAGTAAGGTAAATTTGTATTAAAAGAGATATTCAAAAATACATATAAAACAATGTAAATTTGTTTCAAAATATATATACGAATACACATAAAATAAAGTAGATTTCTATAGAAATATATATACAAAATACATATGAAATTATGTAAATACGTATAAAAATATATATACAAAATACATATCAAATAATGTAAATTCGTGTCAAAATAAATAAACAAAATATCATGAAAAGAATGTGTATTTGTATAAAAATAGATAATAGATAATAAATTTGTATAAAATATATATGCAAGATACTCATTAAATAATGTAAATATGTATATAAAAGTATATACAAAAAACAAATAGAATAATGTAAATTCGTATCAAAATAAATACACCGAATATTAATAAAATAATGTAAATTTGTATGAAAATAATTTTGCAAAATTCCATAAAATAGCGCATTTCTTATAAAATATATATACCAAAATACACATAAAATATTTAAATTTGTATTGAAATAAATATACAAAATGCACATACAATAAAATAAATTTGTATTGAAAGAGATATGCAAAATACATATAAAACAATGTAAATTTGTTTCAAAATATATATACGAATACAAATAAAAAACGTAGATTTCTATAAAAATATATATACAAAATACACATAAAATTAAGTAAATACGTATAAAAAATGTATACAAAATACACATAAAATAATGTAAATTCGATTTAAAATAAATAAACAAAATACCAATAAAAGAATGTGTATTTGGATAAATATAAATATACAAAATACATATACAAAATAAACATAAAATAAGGTAGATTTGTAATAAAATATATGTACAAAATACACATAAAATAATGTAAATTTATATGAAAATATATATACAAATACACATAAAATACCATGAATTTGTATAAAATGTATATTCAAAATAAATATTAAATAATGTAAAAGCGTATAAAATATATATACAAAGTACATATAAAATAATGTAAATTCGTATCAATATAAATCAACAAAACACCAATAAAATATATATATATATATATATATATATATATATATATATAATATATATATATATATATATATATATATATGAAAATAAATTTACAAATATATATATAACTAAAATTTGTATTAAAATATATACAAAATACATAGAAATAATTTGAGTTTGTATGAAAATAGATATTCAAAATACACATAAAACTAGGTAAATTTCTTTTGAAATGTATATACAAAATAGCCATAAAATATTGTAAATTTGTGTCAAAATATATAAACAAATACACATAAAATAACGTAAATTTGTATGAAAAATATACAAAATACACATAGAATAATGTCAATTCGTATCAAAATGAATAAGCAGAATATCAATAAAATAATGTATATTTGTATGAAAATAAAGATGCAAAATACCCAAAAAATAAAGCATATGTTTATGAAAATACAGATACAAAAATACACATCGAATAATTAAATTTGTATTAAAATTAATATACAAAATGCGTATATAATAAGGTAAATTTGTATTGAAAAAATATACAATATATACGTTTACTCATACAAATTTATATTATTTTAATGGTATTTTGTTTATTTATTTTGATACAATTACATGATTATATGTATTTTGTACAAATTTTATACGTATTTACATTATTTAATATGTATTTTGTTTACATATTTTCATACAAATTTACGTTATTATATGTGTATTTGTATAAATATTTTGATACAAATTTACTTTATTTCATGTATTTTGTATATATATTTCAATTCAAATTTAGCTTATTTTGTGTGTATTTTGTATATATTTTCATACAAATTTAACTACTTCTGTGTATTTATGTATATAGTTTTATATAAATTTACGTTATTTTATGTGTATTTTGTATATTTATATTTATACAAATACACATTCTTTTATTGGTATTTTGTTTATTTATTTTGATACGAATTTACATTATTTTATGTGTATTTTGTATACATTTTTTTATACGTATTTACTTAATTTTATGTGTATTTTGTATATAAATATATTTATAGAAATCTACGTTATTTTATGTGTATTCGTATACATATTTTGAAACAAATTTACATTGCTTGATATGTATTTTGCGTATCTATTTCAATACAAATTTACCATATTGTATGTGTTTTTTATATATTTATTTTAATACAAATCTTATTTTTTTATGTGTATTTTGGTATATATATTTTTACAAATAAAAAAAGCGTTATTTGAATTGTATTTTTAATCTTTCTTTTCATACAAATTTACATTATTTTATTAATATTCTGTGTATTTATTTTGATAAGATTTTACATTATTCTAATTGTGTTTTGTATATATTTTTTTATACAAATTGACGTTATTTTAAGTGTATTTGTTTATGTATTTTCATTCAAATTTACATTATTTTATATGTATTTTGTATATATTTCCATACAAATTGACCTAATATTGTGTATTTTGTATATTTATTTTCATACAAATTTAAAATATTTTTGTGTATTTTTGTATATAGTTTGATACAAATTTAGGTTATTTTATGTGTATTTTGAATATCTATTAAATATATATACAAAATACATACCAAATTATGTAAATACGTATAAATATATATATACAAAATACATATCAAATAATGTAAATTCGTGTCAAAATAAATAAACAAAATATCATGAAAAGAATGTGTATTTGTATGAAAATAGATAATAGATAATAAATTTGTATAAAATATATATACAAGATACACATTAAATAATGTAAGTATGTATAAAAAAGTATATACAAAAACAAATAGAATAATGTAAAATCGTATCATAATAAATAAACAGAATATTAATAAAATAATGTAAATTTTTATGAAAATAAAGATGCAAAATTCCCATAAAATAGCGCATTTCTTATAAAAATATATGTACCAAAATACACATAAAATTTTAAATTTGTATTGAAATAAATATACAAAATGCACATACAATAAGGTAAATTTATATTGAAAGAGATATGCAAAAATACATATAAAACAATGTAAATTTGTTTCAAAATATATATACGAATACAAATAAAAAACGTAATTTCTATAAAATATATATACAAAATACACATAAAATTAAGTAAATACGTATAAAAATATATTCAAAATACACATAAAATAATGTAAATTCAATTAAAATAAATAAACAAAATACCAATAAAAGAATGTATTTGGATAAATATAAATATACAAAATACACATACAAAATAAACATAAAATAAGGTAGATTTGTAATAAAATATATGTACAAAATACACATAAAATAATGTAAATTTATATGAAAATATATATACAAATACACATAAAATACCATGAATTTGTATAATAAAAAATATATATTCAAAATAAATATTAAGTAATGTAAAAGCGTAAAAAAATATATATACAAAGTACATATAATATGAAAATTAAGATGCAAAATACCTATAAAATAACGCATTTTTTATAAAATTATTGATACCAAAATACACATAAAATATTTGAACTTGTATTAAAATAAATATACAAAATGCACATACAATAAGGTAAATTTGTATTGAAATAGATATGCAAAATACATATAAAATAATGTAAATTTGTTTCAAAATATATATACGAATACACATAAAATAACGTAGATTTCTATTAAAATACATATACAAAATACACATAAAATTAAGTAAATACGTATAAAAAATGTATACAAAATACACATAAAATAATGTAAATTCGTATAAATGTAAATAAACAATATACCAATAAAAGAATGTGTATTTGTATAAATATAAATATACAAAATGCACATAAAATAACGTAAATTTATATAAAACTATATACATAAAATAACGCAAATTTCTATAAAAATATATGTACAAAAATGAACATTAGATAAATTTGCATAAAAATATATATACAAAACACACATTAGATAATGTAAATGAGTATAAAATATGTATACAAAATACCTATAAAATAATCTAAATTCGTATCGAATTAAATTAAATACCAATAAAATAATGTAATTTTGGATGAAAATATATATACAAAATACACATAAAATAACCTAAATACAAATAAAAATATACATAAAATAATTTAAAATAGAATGAAATAAATATACAAAATAAACATAAAATAAAATTAAATTTGTAATGAAATATATGAAAAATACACATAAAATAATATAAATTTGTATGAAAATATATACAAATACGCATTAAATAGCATAAATTTGTATAAAATTTGTATCAAAATATATACTTATACACACAATAAAATAACGTATTTTTTTTATGAAAATGTATATACAAAATACACATAAAATAATTTAAATACGTAGAAAAATATATATACAAAAACACATAAAATAGTGTAAATATGTATGAAAATATATAAACAAATACAAATAAAATAATGTAAATTTGGATAAAAATATATACAAAATAAACATTAAATAATGTAAATATATATAAAAAAATATATACAAAAAACACATAGAATAATGTTAAATCGTATCAAAATAAATAAAGAGAATATCAATAAAATAATGTAAATTTGTATGAAAATAAAGATGCAAAATATCCATATAATAACGCATATTTGCATAAAAATATATATACAAAAATACATATAAAATAATTAAATTTGTATTAAAATAAATATACAAAATGCACGTACAATAAAGTAAATTTGTATTGAAATTGATATGCAAAATACACATTAATAATGTAAATTTGTATCAAAATATATATACGAATATTCATAAAATAGAGTAAATTTCTATGAAAATATACATACAAAATAGATATACAAAAAACACATATAACCAGTTAAATTTGTATTTAAATACATGTACAAAAAACACATAAAATAATGTAGATTTGTATGAAATGAAAACAAATACATTTTATATAAAATATATATACAAAATACACATAGAATAATGTAAAATCATATCAAAATAAATACACAGAATATCAATAAAATAATGTAAATTTGTATGAAAATAAAGATGCAAAATACCCATAAAATAAAGCATATTTTTATAAAAATACATATACAAAAATACACATAGATTAATCAAATTTGTATTAAAATTAATATACAAAATGCACATACAATAAGGTAAATTGGTATTGAAAAAATATGCAAAATACACATAAAACAATGTAAATTTGTTTCAAAATATATATACGAATACACATAAAATAACGCAGATTTCTATAGAAATATATATACAAAATACACTTGAAATAATGTAAATACGTATAAAAATATATACACAAAATACACATTAAATAATGTTAATTCGTGTCAAAATAAATAAACAAAATATCATGAAAAGAATGTGTATTTGTATGAAAATAGATATACAAAATACACATAAAATAACCTAAATTTGTATAAAACTATAAACAAAAATACACAAAAATAATTTAAACTTGCATGAAAATAAATATACAAAAAACATATAAAATTAGGTAAATTTGTATTGAAATACATTTACAAAATATACATAAAATAATGTAAATTTGAATGAAAATATATAAACATATAGACTTAAAATAACGTAAATTTGTATCAAATATATATACAAAAAACACATTAAATAATGTAAATATGTATAAAAAAATATATACTAAACACAAATAAAATAATGTAAAATCGTATCAAAATAAATACATAAAATATTAATAAAAAATGTAAATTTGTATGAAAATTAAGATGCAAAATCCCATAAAATAACGCATTTTTATAAAATATATATAAGAAAAACATAAAATATTTGATTTTGTATTAAAATAAATAGATATACAAAATACATAAAATAAGCTAAATTAAATGAAAATATATACAAAATACACATAGAATAATGTAAAATCGTATCAAAATAAATACACAGAATATCAATAAAATAATGTAATTTTATGAAAATAAAGATGCAAATACCCATAAAATAAAGCATATTTTTTAAAATACATATACAAAATACACATAGAATAATTAAATTTGTATAATTTGTATTAAAATTATACAAAATGCAAGTACAATAAGGTAAATTTGTATTGAAAAAATATACAAAATGCACATAAAAGCGTAAATTTGTTTAAAAATCTATATGCGAATACACATAAAATAACGTAGATTTCTATAGAAATATATATACAAAATACACATGAAATGATGTAAATATGTATAAAAATATATATACAAAATACACATTAAATAATTTAAATTCTCGTCAAAATAGATAAACAAAATATCATTAAAAGAATGTGTATTTGTATGAAAATAGATATACAAAATACTCATAAAATAACCTAAGTTTGTATAAAACTATATACAAAAATACACAAAAATAATTTAAATTTGTATGAAAATAAATATACAAAATACACATAAAATTAGGTAAATTTGTATTGAAATACATATACAAAATACACATAAAATAATGGAAATTTGAATGAAAAGATATAAACATATACACTTAAAATAACGTAAATTTGTATCAAATATATATACAAAATACTAATTAAATAATGTAAATATGTATAAAAAAACATATACAAAACACAAATAGAATAATGTAAAATCGTATCAAAATAAATACACAGAATATTAATTAAATAATGTAAATTTGTATGAAAATAAAGATGCAAAATAGCCATAAAATAACGCATTTTTTATAAAAATATATATACCAAAATACACATAAAATATTAAAATTTGTATTAAAATAAATATAAAAAATGCACATACTGTAAGGTAAATTTGTATTGAAATAGATATGCAAAATACATATAAAACAATGTAAATTTGTTTCAAAATATATATACGAATACACATAAAATAACGTTGATTTCTATAAAAATATATACAAAATACACATAAAATGAAGTAAATACGTATTAAAAAATGAATACAAAATACACATAAAAATCGTATCAAAATAAATAAACAAAATACCAGTAAAAGAATGTGTATTTGTATAAATATAAATATACAAAATACACATAAAATATCGTAAATTTGTATAAAACTATATACAAAAATACACAGAACAAATACACATTCTTTTATTGGTATTTTGTTTATTTATTTTGTTTCGAATTTATATTATTTTATGTGTATTTTGTTTACATTTTTTTATACGTATTGTACCTAATTTTATGTGTATTTTGTATATATATTTTTATAGAAATCTACGTTATTTTATGTGTATTCGTATATATATTTTGAAACAAATATACAATTTTTTATATGTATTTTTGCATATCTCTTTCAACAGAAGTTTGCCTTATTGTATGTGCATTTTGTATATTTATTTCAATACAAATTTAAATATTTTATGTGTATTTTGGTATATATATTTTTATAAGAAATGCGCTATTTGATGGGAATTTTGCATCTTTATTTTCATACAAATTTACATTATTTTATTAATCTTCGGTGTATTTATTTATTATACGATTTTACATTATTCTATTTGTTTTTTGTATATATTTTTTTTTATACATATTTACATTATTTAATGTGTACCTTGCATATATATTACATACAAATTTATTATCTGTTATTTATTTTCATACAAATACACATTCTTTTCATGATATTTTGTTTATTCATTTTGTCACGAATTTACATTACTTAATATGTATTTTATATATATATTTTTATACGTATTTACATTATTTCATGTGTATTTTGTATATATATTTCTATAGAAATCTACGTTATTTTATGTGTATTCATATATATATTTTGAAACAAATTTACAGTTTTATGTGTATTTTGCATTTTTTTTTCAATACAAATCTACCTTATTGTATGTGCATTTTGTATATTAATTTTAATACAAATTTAATTATTCTATGTGTATTTTGTATAAGTATTTAAAAAATATATGCTTTATCTTATGGGTATTTTGCATCTTTATTTTCATACAAATTTAAATTATTTTATTGATATTCTGTGTACCTATTTTGATACGATTTTACATTATTCTATGTATAACAAAAATAAATTCAGAATACACAAAAATAGATATGCAAAATACATATAAACAATGTAAATTTGTTTCAAAATATATATACGAATACACATGAAATAAGGTAGATTTCTATAAAAATATATATACAAAATACACATAAAATTAAGTAAATACGTATAAAAAATGTATACAAAATACACATAAAATAATGTAAACTAGTATCATAATAAATAAACAAAATACCAATAAAAGAATGTGTATTTGTATAAATATATATATACAAAATAAACATTAAATAATATAAATTTGTTTAAAACTATACAAAATACACATGAAATGATGTAAATTCGTATAAAAATATATATATACAAAATACACATTAAATAATGTAGATTCGCGTCAAAATAAATAAACAAAATATAAATAAAAGAATGTGTATTTGTATGAAAATAGATATACAAAATACACATAAAATCATCTAAATTTGTATCAAACTATATACAAGAATACACAAAAATATTTTAAATTTATATGGAAATAAATATACAAAATACACGTAAACTAGGTAAATTTGTATTGAAATACATACACAAAATACATATAAAATAATGTAAATTTGAATGAAAATACATAAACAAATACACTTAAAATAACGTAAATTTGTATAAAAAAATATGTACAAAACACAAATAGAATAATGTAAAATCGTATCAAAATAAATACACAGAATATTAATAAAATAATGTAAATTTGTATGAAAATAAAGAAGCAAAATACCCATAAAATAACGCATTTTTTTATTTATAAAAATATATATACCAAAATACACATCAAAAAATTAAATTTGTATTAAAATAAATATACAAAAACCACATACAATACGGTATTGAAATAGATATGCAAATACATAAAAACAATGTAAATTTGTTTCAAAATATATATACGAATACATAAAATAACGTAGATTTCTACAAAAATATATACAAAATACACATAAAATGAAGTAAATACGTATAAAAAAAATGTATACAAAATACACATAAAATAATGTAAATTCGTATCAAAATAAATAAACAAAATACCAATAAAAGAATGTGTATTTGTATAAATATAAATATACAAAATACACATAAAATAACGTAAATTTATATAAAACTATATACAAAAATACACAGAAGTAATTAAATTCGTATGAAAATAGATATACAAAATACAGATAAAATAAGCTAAATTTGAATTAAATGTATGTACAAAATAACTAAAATAATGTAAATTTGTATAAAATTATTTATAAAAATACATATAATAACGTAAATTTGTATTAAAAATCTATAAACAAAATACAATTTAAGTAATGTAAATACGTATAAAAAAATATGTACAAAATACACATATAATCATTTAATTCGTATCAAACTAAATAAACAAAATATCAATAAAATAATGTAAATTTGTATGAGAAAACATATACAAATACATATAAAATAACGCTAATTTCTATAAAAATATATGTCCAAAAATGAGCGTAAAATAAAGTAACTATGGATAAAAATATATATACAAAACACACATTAAATAATGTAAATGCGTACATAAAATAACCTAAATTTGTATAAAACTATATACAAAAATACACAAAAATAATTTAAATTTGTATGAAAAGAAATATAGAAAATACACATAAAATTAGGTTAATTTGTATTGAAATACATATACAAAATACACAAAATAATGTAAATTTGAAAGAAAATATATAAACAAATACACATATAATAACGTAAATTTGTATGAAATATATATACAAAATACACATTAAATAATGTAAATATGTATAAAAAAATATATACAAAACACAAATAGAATAATGTAAAATCGTATCAAAATATATACACAGAATATTAATAAAATAATGTAAATTTGTATGAAAATTAAGATGCAAAATACCTATAAAATAACGCATTTTTTATAAAAATATTGATACCAAAATACACATAAAGTATTTGAATTTGTATTAAAATAAATATACAAAATGCACATACAATAAGGTAAATTTGTCTTGAAATAGATATGCAAAATACATATAAAATAATGTAAATTTGTTTCAAAATATATACGAATACACAAAATAACGTAGATTTCTATAAAAATACATATACAAAATACACATAATATTAAGTAAATACGTATAAAAAAATGTATACAAAATACACATAAAATAATGTAAATTCGTATAAATGTAAATAAACAATATACCAATAAAAGAATGTGTATTTGTATAAATATAAATATACAAAATGCACATAAAATAACGTAAATTTATATAAAACTATATACATAAAATAACGCAAATTTCTATAAAAATATATGTACAAAAATGAACATAAAATAAATTTGCATAAAAATATATATTCAAAACACACTTTAGATAATGTAAATGAGTATAAAAATATGTATACAAAATACCTATGAAATAATCTAAATTCGTATCGAATTAAATTAAGAAAATATCAATAAAATAATGTAATTTTGGATTAAAATATATATACAAAATACACATAAAATAACCTAAATACAAATACAAATATACACATAAAATAATTTAAAATTGAATGAAATAAATATACAAAATAAACATAAAATAAGGTAAATTTGTAATGAAATATATGAAAAAATACACATAAAATAATATAAATTTGTATGAAAATATATAAACAAATACACATTAAATAACATGAATTTGTATAAAATTTGTATCAAAATATATACTTATACACACAATAAAATAACGTAATTTTTTTATGAAAATATATATACAAAATACACATAAAATAATTTAAATACGTAGAAAAATATATATACAAAAAAACACATAAAATAATGTAAATTTGTATGAAAATATATAAACAAATACACATAAAATAATGTAAATTTGGATAAAATATATATACAAAATGAACATTAAATAATGTAAATATGTATAAAAAAAATATACAAAATACACATAGAATAATGTTAAATCGTATCAAAATAAATAGAGAATATCAATAAAATAATGTAAATTTGTATGAAAATAAAGATGCAAAATATCCATATAATAACGCATATTTGCATAAAAATATATATACAAAAATACATATAAAATAGTTAAATTTGTATTAAAATAAATATACAAAATGCACGTAAAATAAAGTAAATTTGTATTGAAATAGATATGCAAAATACACATCAATAATGTAAATTTGTATCAAAATATATATACGAATACTCATAAAATAGAGTAAATTTCTATGAAAATATACATACAAAATAGATATACAAAATACACATATAACTAGTTAAATTTGTATTTAAATACATGTACAAAAAACACATAAAATAATGTAGATTTGTATGAAATGAAAACAAATACATTTTATATAAAATATATATACAAAATACACATAGAATAATGTAAAATCATATCAAAATAAATACACAGAATATCAATAAAATAATGTAAATTTGTATGAAAATAAAGATGCAAAATACCCATAAAATAAAGCATATTTTTAAAAATACATACAAAAATACACATAGATTAATCAAATTTGTATTAAAATTAATATACAAAATGCACATACAATAAGGTAAATTTGTATTGAAAAATATGCAAAATACATAAAATAATGTAAATTTGTTTCAAAATATATACGAATAAACATAAAATAACGCAGATTTCTATAGAAATATATATACAAAATACACTTGAAATAATGTAAATACGTATAAAAAATATATACAAATACACATTAAATAATGTTAATTCGTGTCAAAATAAATAAACAAAATATCATGAAAAGAATGTGTATTTGTATGAAAAGATATACAAAATACACAGTATGTGTTTTGTATATTTATTTTTAACACAAATTTAATTATTTTATGTGTACTTTGTATACATTTTCTTATACGTATTTACTTCATTTAATGTGTATTTTGTATATATATTTATAGTAATCTACGTTATTTTATGTGTATTGGTATATATATTTTAAACAAATTTACATTGTTTTATATGTATTTATATCTATTTCAATATGAATCTACCTTATTGTATGTGCATTTTGTATATTTATTGTAAGACAAATTTAAATATTTTATTATTTTGGTATATATATTTTAATAAAAAGTTTTATATAAATTTAAAATATTTTATGTGTATTTTGTATATCTATTTTCATACAAATACACATTTTATTGATATTTTGTTTATTTATTTTGACGCGATTTCACATTATTTAATGTGTATTGTATATATATTTTATACGTATTTACGTCATTTCATGTGTATTTGTATATATATTTCTATAGAAATATATGTTATTTTATGTGTATTCATATATATTTTGAAACAAATATACATTGTTTTATGTGCATTTTGCATATTTTTCAATATAAATTTACCTTATTGTACGTGCATTTTGTATATTAATTTTAATACAAATTTAATTATTCTATGTGTATTTTGTATATGTATTTTCATAAAAAAAATGCTTTATTTTATGGGTATTTTGCATCTTTATTTTCATACAAATTTACCTTATTTTATTGATATTCTGTGAATTTATTTTGATACGATTTTACATTATTCTATGTATATTTTGTATATATATTTCATAGAAATGAACGTAATTTTATGTGAATTTGTTTTCATTTCATACAAATTTACATTATTTTATGTGTATTTTGTACATGTATTTAAATACAAATTTAACTAATTATATGTGTATGTATATCTATTTTCATACAAATTGAAATTAATTTTGTGTATTTTAGTATATATTTTTATTCAAATTTTCGTAATTTTATGTGAATTTTGTATATTTATTTTCCTACAATTATACGTTCTTTTATCGGAATTTTGTTTATTTATTTTGATACGAATTTTCATTATTTTAGGTGTATTTGATATATATATATATATATATATATATATATATATATATATATATATATATATATATATATATATATATATATATATATATATATATATATATATATATATATATATATATATATATATATATTTATTTATATTTATATATTTATATATATATATTTATATATATATTTTTATTTACATAATTTTATATGTATTTTGAATATATATATTTTCATAGAGATTTACTCTATTTTATGTGTATTTGTTATATATATTTTGATACAAATTTACATTATTTATGTGTATTTTGTATATCTATTTCAATACAAATTTCTTTATTGTATGTATTTTGTATATTTATTTTGATGCAAATTTAATTATTTTATGTATTTTCTATATATTTTAAACAAATATGCGTTATTATATGGGTATTTTGCATCTTCTTTTCATACAAATTTACATTATTTTATTGATTGTCTGTTTATTTATTTTGATACGATTTACGTTATTCTGTGTATTTTATATATATTTTTTTACATATTTACATTATTTTACGTATATTTTGTATATATTTTCATAAAATTTACGTTATCTTATGTGTATTTGTATATATTTTCATTCAAATTTACATTATTTTATGTGTATTTTGTATATGTATTTCAATAAAATTTACCTTATTGTATGTATTTTGTATATTTATTTTAATACAAATTTAATTATTTTATGTGTATTTTGTATATATATTTTTATATACAGATATTTTATGGGTATTTTGCATCTTTAATTTTATAAATTTACATTACGTATCTTTCATACGTATTTACATTATTTAATGTGTATTTATTATATATTTTTATACAAATTTACGTTATTATATGTTTATTTGAATATATATTTTGATACAAATTTACACTATTTTATGTATTTTCTATATTTATTTCAATTCAAATTTAGCTTATTTTATGTGTCTTTTGTATATCTATTTTCATACAAATTTATTTATTTTTGTTTATTTTTGTATTAAGTTTTATACAATTTTACGTTAATTTATGTGTATTTTGTATATTTATATTTATACAAGTAAACGTTCTTTTATTGGCATTTAGTTTATCTATTTTGATACAATTTACATTATATTTTATGTGTATTTTGTACATTTCTTATACGTATTTACTTCATTTTATGTGTATTTTGTATATATATTTTATAAAAATCTACGTTATTTTATGTGTATTCGTATGTATATTTTGAAACAAATTTACATTGTTTTATATGTATTTTGCATATCTATTTCAATACAAATTTACCTTATTGTATGTGTATTTTGTATTTATTGTAACAAATATAAATATTTTATGTGCATTTCGTATATATATTTACATAAAAAATGCGTTGTTTTATGGGTATTTTGCATCTTTATTTTCATACAAATTTACATTATTTTATTAATATTCTGTGTATTTATTTTGATACTATTTTACATTATTCTATTTGAGTTTTGTATATATTTTTTATACATATTTACATTATTTAATGTGTATTTTCTATATATATTTCATACAAATTTTCGTTATTTTAAGTGTATTTGTTTATATATTTTTATTCAAATTTATATCATTTTATGTGTATTTTGTATATGTATTTCAATAGAAATTTACCTAATTTCATGTCTATTTTGTATATATATTTTATACAAATTTAAATTATTTTTTTGTGTATTTTTGTATAGATTTTTTACAAATTTACAATATTTTATGTGTATTTTGTATATCTATTTTCATACAAATACACATTCTTTTATTGATATTTTGTTTATTTATTTTGATGCGAATTTACATAATTTAATGTGTATTGTGTATATATATTTTTATACGTATTTACGTCATTTCATGTGTATTTTGTATATATATTTCTATAGAAATATATGTTATTTTATATGTATTCGTATATATATTTTGAAACAAATATACATTGTTTTATGTGCATTTTGCATATTTTTTCAATACAAATTTACCTTATTGTACGTGCATTTTGTATATTAATTTTAATACAAATTTAGCTATTCCATGTGTATTTTTGTATATGTATTTTTATAAAAATATGCTTTATTTTATGGGTATTTTGCATCTTTATTTTCATACAAAATTACATTATTTTATTGATATTCTGTGTATTTATTTTGATACGATTTTACATTATTCTATGTATATTTTGTATATCTATTTTATACCAATGTACGTTATTTTATGTGAATTTGTTTTCATTTCATACAAATTTACATTATTTTATGTGAATTTTGTACATGTATTTAAATACAAATTTAACTAATTATATGTGTATTTTGTATATCTATTTTCATACAAACTGAAATTAATTTTGTGTATTTTTGTATATATTTTTATTCAAATTTTCGTAATTTTATGTGTATTTTGTATATATATTTTCCGACAAATATACGTTCTTTTATCGGAATTTTATTTATTTATTTTGATACGAATTTTCATTTTTTTTAGGTGTATTTGATATATATATTTTATACTTATTTACATAATTTTATATGTATTTTGAATATATATTTTCATAGAAATTTACTCTATATGTATATGTATAGAAAATACACATGAAATAATCTAAATTCGTATCGAAATAAATGAACAAAATACCGATAAAATAATGTAATTTTGAATTAAAATATATATAGAAAATACACATAAAATAACGTAAATACAAATAAATATATACACATAAAATGATTTGAATTTGAATGAAAATAGATATAAAAATAAACTTAAAATAAGGCAAATTTATAATGAAATATATATACAAAATACACATAAAATAATGTAGATTTGTTTCAAAATATATATACGAATACACATAAAATAACGTAGATTTATATAGAAATATATATACAAAATACGCATGAAATGTTGTAAATACGTATAAAAATATATATACAGAATACACATTAAATAATGTAAATTCGTGTCAAAATAAATAATTAAAATATCAATAAAAGAATGTGTATTTGTATGAAAATACATATACAAAATACACATAAAATAACGTAAATTTGTATAAAACTATATATAAAAATTCACAAACATAAGTTTAATTTGTATGAAAATAAATATACAAAATACACATAAAATTAGGTAAATATGTAAAGAAATACATATACAAAATACACATAAAATAATGTAAATTTGAATGAAAATATATAAACAAATACACTTAAATAAACATAAATTTGTATAAAATATATATAAAAAATACTCATTAAATAATGTAAATATGTATAAAAAATATATATACAAAACACAAATAGAATAATGTAAAATCGTATTAAAATAAATACACAGAATGTAAATAAAATAATGTAAATTTGTATGAAAATAAAGATGCAAAATACCCATAAAATAACGCATTTTTTATAAATATACAAAATACACATGAAAGGATGTAAATATGTATAAAAATATATATACAAAATACACATTAAATAATGTAAATTCACGTCAAAATAAATAAACAAAATGTCAATAAAAGAATGTGTATTTGTATGAAAATAAATATACAAAATACATAAGATAATATAAATTTGTATAAAACTATATACAAAAATACACAAAAATAATTTAAATTTGTATGAAAATAAATATACAAAATACACATAAAATTAGGTAAATTTTTATTGAAATACATATACAAAATACACATAAAATACTGTAAATTTGAATGAAAATACATAAACAAATACACTTAAAATAACGTAAATTTGTATAAAAAAATATATACAAAACACAAATAGAATAATGTAAAATCGTATCAAAACAAATACACAGAATATTAATAAAATAATGTAAATTTGTATGAAAATAAAGAAGCAAAATACCCATAAAATAACGCATTTTTTTTTAATATATATACAAAAATACACATAAAAAATTTATTTGTATTAAAATAAATATACAAAATACACATACAATAAGGTAAATCTGTATTGAAATAGATATGCAAAATACATATAAAACAATGTAAATTTGTTTCAAAATATATATACGAATACACATAAAATAACGTAGATTTGTATAAAAACATATATACAAAATACACGTAAAATGAAGTAAATACGTATAAAAAAATGTATACAAAATACACATAAAATAATGTAAATTCGTATCAAAATAAATAAACAAAATACCAATAAAAGAATGTGTATTTTTATAAATATAAATATACAAAATACACATAAAATAACGTAAATTTGTATAAAACTATATACAAAAATACACAGAAGTAATTAAATTCGGTAGAAAATAGATATACAAAATACAGATAAAATAAGCTAAATTTGAATTGAAATGTATATACAAAATACATAAAATAATGTAAATTTGTATCAAAATATTTAAAAAAAATACATATAATAACGTAAATTTGTTTAAAATATATAAACAAAATACACATTAAGTAATGTAAATACGTATAAAAAATATGTACAAAATACACATATAATCATGTAATTCGTATCAAACTAAATAAACAAAATAGCAATAAAATAATGTAAATTTGTATGAGAAAACATATACAAATACATATAAAATAACGCTAATTTCTATAAAAATATATGTCCAAAAATGAACGTAAAATAAAGTAACTTTGGATAAAAATATATATACAAAACACACATTAAATAATGTAAATATACAAAATACACATAAAATAACCTAAATTTGTATAAAACTATATACAAAAATACACAAAAATAATTTAAATTTGTATGAAAAGAAATATACAAAATACACATAAAATTAGGTTAATTTCTATTGAAATACATATACAAAATACACATAAAATAATGTAAATTTGAAAGAAAATATATAAACAAATACACATATAATAACGTAAATTTGTATGAAATATATATACAAAATACACATTAAATAATGTAAATATGTATAAAAAATATATACAAAACACAAATAGAATAATGTAAAATCGTATCAAAATATATACACAGAATATTAATAAAATAATGTAAATTTGTATGAAAATTAAGATGCAAAAAACCTATAAAATAACGCATTTTTTATAAAATTATTGATACCAAAATACACATAAAATATTTGAATTTGTATCAAAATAAATATACAAAATGCACATACAATAAGGTAAATTTGTATTGAAATAGATATGCAAAATACATATAAAATAATGTAAATTTGTTTCAAAATATATATGCGAATACTCATAAAATAACGTAGATTTCTATAAAAATACATATACAAAATACACATAAAATTAAGTAAATACGTATAAAAAAATGTATACAAAATACACATAAAATAATGTAAATTCGTATAAATATAAATAAACAATATAGCAATAAAAGAATGTGTATTTGTATAAATATAAATATACAAAATGCACATAAAATAAAGTAAATTTATATAAAACTATATACATAAAATAACGCAAATTTCTATAAAAATATATGTACAAAAATGAACATCAAATAAATTTGCATAAAAATATATATACAAAACACACATTAGATAATGTAAATGAGTATAAAAATATGTATATAAAATACCTATGAAATAGTCTAAATTCGTATCGAATTAAATTAAGAAAATACCAATATAATAATGTAATTTGGATAGAAATATATATACAAAATACACATAAAATAACCTAAATACAAATACAAATATACACATAAAATAATTTAAAATTGAATGAAATAAATATACAAAATAAACATAAAATAAGGTAAATTTGTAATGAAATATATGAAAAAATACATATAAAATAATATAAATTTGTATGAAAATATATATACAAATACACATTAAATAACATGAATTTGTATAAAATTTGTATCAAAATATATACTTATACACACAATAAAATAACGTAATTTTTTTATGAAAATGTATATACAAAATACACATAAAATAATTAAAATACGTAGAAAAATATATATACAAAAAACACATAAAATAAGGTAAATATGTATGAAAATATATAAACAAATACACATAAAATAATGTAAATTTGGATAAAATATATATACAAAATGAACATTAAATAATGTAAATATGTATCAAAAAAAAAATACAAAATACATAGAATAATGTTAAATCGTATCAAAATAAATAGAGAATATCAATAAAATAATGTAAATTTGTATGAAAATAAAGATGCAAAATATCCATATAATAACGCATATTTGCATAAAAATATATATACAAAAATACATATAAAATAATTAAAATTGTATTAAAATAAATATACAAAATGCACGTACAATAAAGTAAATTTGTATTGAAATAGATATGCAAAATACACATTAATAATGTAAATTTGTATCAAAATATATATACGAATACTCATAAAATAGAGTAAATTTCTATGAAAATATACATACAAAATAGATATACAAAATACATATATAACTAGTTAAATTTGTATTTAAATACATGTACAAAAAACACATAAAATAATGTAGATTTGTATGAAATGAAAACCAATATATTTTATATAAAATATATATACAAAATAAACATAGAATAATGTAAAAACATATCAAAATAAATACACAGAATATCAATAAAATAATGTAAATTTGTATGAAAATAAAGATGCAAAATACCCATAAAATAAAGCATATTTTTATAAAAATACATATACAAAAATACACATAGATTAATCAAATTTGTATTAAAATTAATATAAAAAATGCACATACAATAAGGTAAATTTGTATTGAAAAAATATGCAAAATACACATAAAACAATGTAAATTTGTTTCAAAATATATATATGAATACACATAAAATAACGCAGATTTCTATAGAAATATATATACAAAATACACTTGAAATAATATAAATACGTATAAAAATATATATACAAAATACACATTAAATAATGTTAATTCGTGTCAAAGTAAATAAACAAAATATCATGAAAAGAATGTGTATTTGTATGAAAATAGATATACAAAATACACATAAAATAACCTAAATTTGTATAAAACTATATACAAAAATACACATAAATAATTTAAACTTGTATGAAAATAAATATACAAAAAACATATAAAATTAGGTAAATTTGTATTGAAATACATATACAAAATACACATAAAATAATGTAAATTTTAATGAAAATATATAAACATATAGACCTAAAATAACGTAAATTTGTATCAAATATATATACAAAAAACACATTAAATAATGTAAATATGTATAAAAAGATATATACAAAACACAAATAAAATAATGTAAAATCGTATCAAAATAAATATAGAAAATATTAATAAAATAATGTAAATTTGTATGAAAATTAAGATGCAAAATACCCATAAAATAACACATTTTTTATAAAAATATATATACGAAAGAACATAAAATATTTGATTTTGAATTAAAATAAATAGATATACAAAATACACATAAAATAAGCTTAATTTGAATTGAAATATATATACAAAATACATAAAATAATGTAAATTTGTATCAAAATACTTAAACAAAAATACACATATAACGTAAATTTGTATAAAAACATATAAACAAAATACACATTAAATAATGTAAATACGTATAAAAAAAAAGTACAAAATACACAAATAATCATGTAATTCGTATCAAAATAAATAGACAAAATACTAATAAAATAATGTAAATTTCTATGAGAAAACATATACAAAATACACATAAATAACGCAAATATCAATAAAAATATATATAATATAATGTATTTTTATACATATTTAAAATATTTAATGTATATTTTGTATATACATTTTATCCAAATTTACGTTATTTTATATGTATTTGTTTATATATTTTCATACAAATTTACATTATTTTATGTGAGTTTTGTATTTCAATACAAATTTGCCTAACTTTATGTGTATTTTGCATATCTATTTTCTAACAAATTTAAATTATTTTTGTGTATTTTTGTATATATTTTTATACAAATCTTAGTTATCTTATTTGTTTTTTGTATATATATTTTCCTACAAATATACATTCTTTTATTGGAATTTTGTGTATTTAATTTTTTACGAATTTACATTATTGTATGTGTATTTTGTATATATATTTTTCTACGTATTTAAATTATTTTATGTGTATTTTATACATACATTTTCATAAAAATTTACGTTATTTTATATTGTGTATTCGTATATATTTTGAATTTTTTTTATACAAATTCATGTTATTTTATGTGTATTTGTATACATATTTTCATACAAATTTATATTATTTGATGTGTATTCTTACCTATATTTTATTACAAATTTACCTTATTTTATGTTTATTTTGTATATTTATTTCAATCAATTTTAAATTATTTAATGTGTATATTTGTATTTGTATTTAGGTTATTTTATGTGTGTTTTCTAAATATATTTTCATCCAAAATTACATTATTTTATTGTTATTTTCTTAATTTAACTCGATACGAGTTTAGATTATTTTATAGGTATTTTGTATACACATTTTTAAACTCATTTTCATTATCTAATGTGTGTTTTGTATATATTTTTTTATGCAAACTAATTTTATGTGCTTTTTTGTACATATATTTTTATAGAAACTTAAAACGTTATTTTATGTGTATTTTGTATATGTTTTCTCATACAAATTTACATTATTTAATTAGTTTTTTGTTTATTTATTTTGATACGAATGACTTGATTATTTGTGTATTTTGTAAATATTTTTTTTATACGTATTTACATTACTTAATGTGTATTTTCTTTATATATTTTTTTTAAAAATTTACGTTATTATATGTGTATTTGTTAAAAATATTTTGTAACGAATTTACTTTATTTTATGTATTTTGTATATATATTTCAATTAGCTTATTTTGTGTGTATTTTGTATATCTATTTTCATACAAATTTAATTACTTCTCTGTATTTTTGTATATAGTTTTATACAAATTTACGTTATTTTATGTGCATTTTGTATATTTATATTTATACAAATACACACACTCTTATTGGTATTTTGTTTATTTATATCTATACGAATTTACATTATTTTATGTGTATTTTGTATACATTTTTGATTCGTATTTACTTAGTTTTATTTGTTTTTTGTATATATATATATATATATATATATATATATATATATATATATATATATATATATATATATATATATATATATATATATATATATATATATATATATATATATATATAAATTTACGTTATTTTATGTGTATTTATATATATTTAAACAAATTTACCTTATTGTATTTGCATTTTGTATATTTATTTTAATACAAATTCAAATATTTTATGTGTATTTCGGTATATATAATTTTTATAAAAAATGCGTTATTTTATAGGTATTTTGCATCTTAGTTTTCATACAAAAGTACATTATTTTATTAATATTCTGTGTATATATTTTGATACGATTTTATATTATACTATTTGTGTTTTGTATATATTTTCTTATACATATTTTCATTATTTAATGTGTATTTATATATATATTTTATACAAATTAACGTAATTTTCATACAAATACACATTCTTTTATTGATATTTTGTTTATTTATTTTGAGGCGAATTTACATTATTTAATGTGTATTTTCTATATATATTTTTATACGTTTTTACATCATTTCATGTGTATTTTGCATATATATTTCTATAGAAATCAACGTTATTTTATGTGTATTCGTATAAATATTTTGAAACAAATTTACACTGTTTTATGTGTATTTTGCATATTTTTTCAATACAAATTTACCTTATTGTATGTGCATTTTGTATATTAATTTTAATACAAATTTAATTATTTTATGTGTATTTTTGTATATGTATTTTTAAAAACAATATGCTTTATTTTATGGGTATTTTGCATCTTTATTTTCATACAAATTTAAATGATTTTATTGATATTCTGTGTATTTATTTTGATACGATTTTATATTATTCTATGTATAACAAAAATAAATACACAATACACAAAAATAGATATGCAAAATACATATAAACAATGTAAATTTGTTTCAAAATATATATACGAATACACATGAAATAAGGTAGATTTCTATAAAAATATATGTACAAAATACACATAAAATTAAGTAAATACGTATAAAAAAATGTATACAAAATACATATAAAATAATGTAATTTCGTATCAAAATAAATAAACAAAATACCAATAAAAGTATGTGTATTTGTATAAATATAAATATATAAAATACACATTAAATAATGTAAATTTCCTACAAATATACATTCTTTTAGAGGAAATTTTGTTTATTTATTTTGAGACGAATTTACATTATTTTATGTGTATTTTGTATATATATTTTTCTATGTATTTACATTATTTAATGTGTATTTTGTATATATATTTTCATAAAAATTTACGTTATTTTATTGTGTGTATTCGTATATATTTTGATAGAAATTTACTTTATTTTATGTGTTTTTTGCATATCTATTTCAATAAAAATCTACCTTATTGTATGTGTATTTTGTATATTTATTTTAATACAAATTTAATTATTTTATGTGTATTTTTGTATATATATTTTTTTAAATATTTGTTATTTTATGGGTATATTGCATCTTTAATTTTAAAAATTTTTACATTACGTACATATCTTTTGTACGTATTTACATTATTTAATGTGTATTTTGTTTATATATTTTTATACAAATTTACGTTATTATATGTGTATTTAAATATATATTTTGATACAAATTTACATCATTTTATGAATTTTCTATATTTATTTCAATTCAAATTTAGCTTATTTTATGTCTTTTGTATATCTATTTTCATTCAATTTTTATTTTATTTTATTTTTTGTATATAGTTTTATACAATTTTACGTTATTTTATGTGTATTTTGTGTGTTTAAATTTATACAAGTACACATTCCTTTAATGGCATTTACTTTATTTATTTTGATACGAATTTACATTATTTTATTAGTATTTTGTATACATTTTCTATACGTATTTACTTCATTTTATGTGTATTTTGTATATATATTTTTATAGAAATCTACGTTATTTTATGTGTATTCGTATATATATTTTGAAAGAAATTTACATTGTTTTATATGTATTTTGCATATCTATTTCAATACAAATTTACCTTATTGTATGTTCATTTTGTATATCTATTATAATACAAATTTAAATATTTTATGTGTATTTTGGCATATATATTTTCATAAAAAATGCGTTGTTTTATGGGTATTTTGCATCTTTATTTTCATGCAAATTTACATTATTTTATTAATATACTGTGTATTTATTTTGATACTATTTTACATTATTCTATTTGTCTTTTGTATATATTTTTTTATTTATATTTATTATTTTATATATATATTTCATACAAATTTACGTTTTTTTAAGTGTATTTGTTTATATATTTTCATTCAAATTTACATTATTTTATGTGTATTTTGTATATGTATTTCAATACAAATTTACCTAATTTTATGTGTATTTTGTATATTAATTTTCATACAAATTTAAATTATTTTTTGTGTATTTTTGTATAGAGTTTTATACAAATTTACAATATTTAATGTGTATTTTGTATATCTATTTTCATACAAATACACATTCTTTCATTGATATTTTGTTTATTTATTTTGACACGAATTTACATTATTTAATGTGTATTGTGTATATATATTTTTATACGTAATTCCGTCATTTCATCTATTTTTTGTATATATATTTCTATAGAAATCTACATTATTTTATGTGTATTCGTATATATATTTTGAAACAAATATACATTGTTTTATGTGTATTTTGCATATTCTTTCAATACAAATTTACCTTATTGTATGTGCATTTTGTATATATATATATATATATATATATATATATATACATATATATATATATATATATATATATATATATATATATATATATATATATATATATATATATATATATATATATATATATATATATATATATATATATATATATATATATATATATATATATATATATATATATATATATATATATATATATATATATATATATATATATATATATATATATATATATATATATATATATATATATATATATTTTTAAATATGAGTTATTTTATGTATTTTGTATATCTATTTTCATACAAATTTAATTATTTTATGTGTATTTTTGTATGTATTTTTAAAACAATTATGCTTTTTTTTATGGGTATTTTGCATCTTTATTTTCATACAAATTTAAATTATTTTATTGATATTCTGTTTATTTATTTTGATACGATTTTATATTATTCTATGTATAACATTATTAAATACACAATACACAAAAATAGATATGCGAAATACATATAAACAATGTAAATGTGTTTCAAAATATATATACGAATACACATGAAATAAGGTAGATTTCTATAAAAATATATGTACAAAATACACATAAAATTAAGTAAATACGTATAAAAAAATGTATACAAAATACATATAAAATAATGTAATTTCGTATCAAAATAAATAAACAAAATACCAATAAAAGAATGTATTTATAAATATAAATATAAAATACACATTAAATAATGCAAATTTCCTACAAATATACATTCTTTTAGAGGAAATTTTGTTTATTTATTTTGATACGAATTTACATTACTTTATGTGTATTTTGTATATATATTTTTCTATGTATTTACTTTATTTAATGTGTATTTTGTATATATATTTTCATAAAAATTTAATTTATTTTATTGTGTGTATTCGTATATATTTTGATACAAATTTACTTTATTGTATGTGTTTTTTGCATATCTATTTCAATAAAAATCTACCTTATTGTATGTGTATTTTGTATATTTATTTTAATACAAATTTAATTATTTTATGTGTATTTTTGTATATATATATTTTTAAATATTTGTTATTTTATGGGTATATTGCATCTTTAATTTTATAAATTTTTACATTACGTACATATCTTTTGTACGTATTTACATTATTTAATGTGTATTTTGTTTATATATTTTTATACAAATTTACGTTATTATATGTGTATTTAAATATATATTTTGATACAAATTTACATTATTTTATGTATTTTCTATATTTATTTCAATTCAAATTTAGCTTATTTTATGTCTTTTGTATATCTATTTTCATTCAATTTTTTATTTTATTTTATTTTTGTATATAGTTTTATACAATTTTACGTTATTTTATGTGTATTTTGTATGTTTAAATTTATACAAGTACACATTCCTTTAATGGCATTTAGCTTATTTATTTTGATACGAATTTACATTATTTTATTAGTATTTTGTATACATTTTCTATACGTATTTACTTCATTTAATGTGTATTTTGTATACATTTTCTATACGTATTTACTTCATTTAATGTGTATTTTGTATATATATTTTTATAGAAATCTATGTTATTTTATGTGTATTCGTATATATATTTTGAAAGAAATTTACATTGTTTTATATGTATTTTGCATATCTATTTCAATACAAATTTACCTTATTGTATGTTCATTTTGTATATCTATTATAATACAAATTTAAATATTTTATGTGTATTTTGGCATATATATTTTCATAAAAAATGCGTTGTTTTATGGGTATTTTGCATCTTTATTTTCATACAAATTTACATTATTTTATTAATATACTGTGTATTTATTTTGATACTATTTTACATTATTCTATTTGTCTTTTGTATATATTTTTTTTATTTATATTTATTATTTTATATATATATTTCATACAAATTTACGTTTTTTTCAGTGTATTTGTATATATATTTTAATACAAATTTACATTATATTATGTGCATTTTGTAGATATATTTGATAGAAATTTACATTATTTATGTGTATTTTGTATATTAATTTTCATACAACTTTAAATAATTTTTTGTTTATTTATTTTGACACGAATTTACATTATTTAATGTGTATTGTAAATATATTTTATACGTAATTCATTTCATCTATTTCATTTGTATATATATATATATATATATATATATATATATATATATATATATATATATATATATATATATATATATATATATATATATATATATATATATATATATATATATATATATATATATATATATATATATATATATATATATATATATATATATATATATATATATATATATATATATATATATATATATATATATATATATATATATATATATATATATATATATATATATATATATATATATATATATATATATATATATATATATATATATATATATATATATATATATATATTTTTTTTTTTTAAATATGAGTTATTTTATGTGTATTTTGTATATCTATTTTCATACAAATTTAATTATTTTATGTGTATTTTTGTATATGTATTTTTAAAAACAATATGCTTTATTTTATGGGTATTTTGCATCTTTATTTTCATACAAATTTAAATTATTTTATTGATATTCTGTTTATTTATTTTGATACGATTTTATATTATTCTATGTATAACAAAAATAAATACACAATACACAAAAATAGATATGCAAAATACATATAAACAATGTAAATTTGTTTCAAAATATATATACGAATACACATGAAATAAGGTAGATTTCTATAAAAATATATGTACAAAATACACATAAAATTAAGTAAATACGTATAAAAAAATGTATACAAAATACATATAAAATAATGTAATTTCGTATCAAAATAAATAAACAAAATACCAATAAAAGAATGTGTATTTGTATAAATATAAATATATAAAATACACATTAAATAATGCAAATTTCCTACAAATATACATTCTTTTAGAGGAAATTTTGTTTATTTATTTTGATACGAATTTACATTACTTTATGTGTATTTTGTATATATATTTTTCTATGTATTTACATTATTTAATGTGTATTTTGTATATATATTTTCATAAAAATTTACGTTATTTTATTGTGTGTATTCGTATATATTTTGATACAAATTTACTTTATTGTATGTGTTTTTTGCATATCTATTTCAATAAAAATCTACCTTATTGTATGTGTATTTTGTATATTTATTTTAATACAAATTTAATTATTTTATGTGTATTTTTGTATATATATTTTTTTAAATATTTGTTATTTTATGGGTATATTGCATCTTTAATTTTATAAATTTTTACATTACGTACATATCTTTTGTACGTATTTACATTATTTAATGTGTATTTTGTTTATATATTTTTATACAAATTTACGTTATTATATGTGTATTTAAATATATATTTTGATACAAATTTACATTATTTTATGTATTTTCTATATTTATTTCAATTCAAATTTAGCTTATTTTATGTCTTTTGTATATCTATTTTCATTCAATTTTTATTTTATTTTATTTTTGTATATAGTTTTATACAATTTTACGTTATTTTATGTGTATTTTGTATGTTTAAATTTATACAACTACACATTCCTTTATTGGCATTTAGTTTATTTATTTTAATACGAATTTACATTATTTTATTAGTATTTTGTATACATTTTCTATACGTATTTACTTCATTTAATGTGTATTTTGTATATATATTTTTATAGAAATCTATGTTATTTTATGTGTATTCGTATATATATTTTGAAAGAAATTTACATTGTTTTATATGTATTTTGCATATCTATTTCAATACAAATTTACCTTATTGTATGTTCATTTTGTATATCTATTATAATGCAAATTTAAATATTTTATGTGTATTTTGGCATATATATTTTCATAATAAATGCGTTGTTTTATGGGTATTTTGCATCTTTATTTTCATACAAATTTACATTATTTTATTAATATTCTGTGTATTTATTTTGATACTATTTTACATTATTCTATTTGTCTTTTGTATATATTTTTTTATTTATATTTATTATTTTATATATATATTTCGTACAAATTTACGTTTTTTTAAGTGTATTTGTTTATATATTTTCATTCAAATTTACATTATTTTATGTGTATTTTGTATATGTATTTCAATACAAATTTACCTAATTTTATGTGTATTTTGTATATTAATTTTCATACAAATTTAAATTATTTTTTGTGTATTTTTGTATAGAGTTTTATACAAATTTACAATATTTAATGTGTATTTTGAATATCTATTTTCATACAAATACACATTCTTTCATTGATATTTTGTTTATTTATTTTGACACGAATTTACATTATTTAATGTGTATTGTGTATATATATTTTTATACGTAATTCCGTCATTTCATCTATTTACCAACCGAAAAATAATGTAAATGCGTACATAAAATAACCTAAATTTCTATAAAACTATATACAAAAATACACAAAAATAATTTAAATTCGTTTGAAAAGAAATATACAAAATATATATATATATATATATATATATATATATATATATATATATATATATATATATATATATATATATATATATATATATATATATATATATATATATATATATATATATATATATATATATATATATATATATATATATATATATATATATATATATATATATATATATATATATATATATATATTTTTTGTATCAAAATAAATACACAGAATATCAATAAAATAATGTAAATTTATATGTATTTTAAATAAATATGCTTTATTTTATGGAAATTATCTTTATTTTTATAAAATTTAAATTATTTTATTGATATTCTGTTTATTTATTTTGATACGATTTTATATTATTCATGTATAACAAAAATAAATACAATATTGAAATAGATATGCAAAATACATATAAAACAATGTAAATTTGTTTCAAAATATATATACGAATACACATAAAATAAAAGGTAGATTTCTATAAATATATATACAAAATACATAAAATTATGTAAATACGTATAAAAATATATATACAAAATACATATCAAATAATGTAAATTTGTCAAAATAAATAAAATAATATCATGAAAAGAATGTATTTGTATGAAAATAAATAAAATAAATTTGTATAAAATATATATACAAAATACATAAAATAATGTAAATACGTATAAAAAATGTATACAAAATACACATAAAATAATGTAATTTCGAATTAAAATAAATGTAAATTTGAATGAAAATATAAAAACAAATACACTTAAAATAACGTAAATTTGTATAAAATATATATGCAAGATACACATTAAATAATGTAAATGTGTATAAAAAAATATATACAAAAAACAAATAGAATAATGTAAAATCGTATTAAAATAAATACACAGAATATCAATAAAATAATGTAAATTTGTATGAAAATAAAGATGCAAAATTCCTAAAAATTATCGCATTTTTTATAAAAATATATATACCAAAATACACATAAAATATTTAAATTTGTATTGAAATAAATATACAAAATGCATATACAGTAATGTATATTTGTATTAAAAGAGATATTAAAAAATACATATAAAACAATGTAAATTTGTTTCAAAATATATATACGAATACACATAAAATAAAGTAGATTTCTATAGAAATATATATACAAAATACATATGAAATTATGTAAATACGTATAAAAATATATATACAAAATACATATCAAATAATGTAAATTTGTGTCAAAATAAATAAACAAAATATCATGAAAAGAATGTGTATTTGTATAAAAATAGATAATAGATAATAAATTTGTATCAAATATATATGCAAGATACTCATGAAATAATGTAAATATGTATAAAAAGTGTATACAAAAACAAAGAGAATAATGTAAATTGTATCAAAATAAATACACCGAATATTAATAAAATAATGTAAGTTTGTATGAAAATAAAGATGCAAAATTCCCATAAAATAGCGCATTTTATAACAATATATATACCAAAATACACATAAAATATTTAAATTTGTATTGAAATAAATATACAAAATGCACATACAATAAGGTAAATTTGTATTGAAAGAGATATACAAAAATACATATAAAACAATGTAAATTTGTTTCAAAATATATATACGAATACAAATAAAAAAACGTAGATTTCTATAAAAATATATTTACAAAAACACACAAAACTAAGTAAATACATAAAAAAATGTATACAAAATACAAAATACACAAAATAATGTAAATTCGATTTAAAATAAATAAACAAAATACCAATAAAAGAAATGTGTTTTGGATAAATATAAAATAAAATACATATACAAAATAAACATAAAATAAGGTAGATTTGTAATAAAATATATACAAAATACACATAAAATAATGTAAATTTATGAAAATATATATACAAATACATAAAATACCATGAATTTGTATAAAATATATATTCAAAATAAATATTAAATAATGTAAAAACGTATAAAATATATATACAAAGTACATATAAAATAATGTAAATTATCGATATAAATCAACAAAACACCAATAAAATAATATATATATATGAATGAAAATAAATTTACAAAATAATATAACATAACTAAAATATGTATTAAAATATATACAAAATTACATAGAAATAATTTGAGTTTGTATGAAAATAGATATTCAAAATACACATAAAACTAGGTAAATTTCTTTTGAAATGTATATACAAAATAGCCATAAAATATTGTAAATTTGTGTCAAAATATATAAACAAATACACATAAAATAACGTAAATTTGTATGAAAAATATATACAAAATACACATAGAATAATGTCAATTCGTATCAAAATGAATGAGCAGAATATCAATAAAATAATGTATATTTGTATGAAAATAAAGATGCAAAATACCCAAAAAATAAAGCATATGTTTATAAAAATACAGATACAAAAATACACATCGAATAATTAAATTTGTATTAAAATTAATATACAAAATGCGTATATAATAAGGTAAATTGTATTGAAAAATATGCAACATACTACGTTTACTCAAATTTATATTATTTTATTGTTATTTTGTTCATTTATTTTGATACGAATTACATGATTATATGTGTATTTTGTATAAATATTTTGATACCAATTTACTTTATTTCATGTATTTTGTATATATATTTCAATTCAAATTTAGCTTATTTTGTGTATTTTGTATATTTTCATACAAATTTAATTACTTCTGTGTATTTATATAGTTTTATATAAATTTACGTTATTTTATGTGTATTTTGTATATTTATATTTATACAAATACATTCTTTTATTGGTATTTTGTTTATTTGTTTTGATACAATTTACATTATTTTATGTGTATTTTGTATATTTTTTATACGTATTTACTTAATTTTATGTATTTTGTATATATATATTTATAGAAGTTATCTATGTTATTTGTATATTCGTACATATATTTGAAACAAATTTATTAATGCTTATATATGTATTATCTATATTTCAATACAAATTTACCTTATAAGTGTTTTTATATATTTATTTTAATAAATCTTAATTTATGTGTATTTTTGCATATATTTTTATAAAAAATAAAAAATTTTATTTTGCGTTATGGTATTTTGCCTCTTTATTTTCATACAAATTTACATTATTTTATTAATATTCTGTGTATTTATTTTGATACGATTTTACATTTTTTTATTTGTGTTCTGTATATATTTTTTTATCCAAATTTACGTTATTTTAAGTGTATTTGTTTATGTATTTTCATTCAAATTTACATTATTTTATGTGTATTTTGTATATGTATTTCCATACAAATTTACCTAATTTTATGTGTATTTTGTATATTTATTTTCATACAAATTTAAAATATTTTTGTGTATTTTTGTATATAGTTTGATACAAATTTAGGTTATTTTATGTGTTTTTTGAATATCTATTAAATATATATACAAAATACATATGAAATTATGTAAATACGTATAAAAATATATATACAAAATACATATCAAATAATGTAAATTCGTGTCAAAATAAATAAACAAAATATCATGAAAAGAATGTGTATTTGTATGAAAATAGATAATAGATAATAAATTTGTATAAAATATATATGCAAGATACACATTAAATAATGTAAATATGTATAAAAAAAAGTATATACAAAAAAAAATAGAATAATGTAAAATCGTATCAAAATAAATACACAGAATATTAATAAAATAATGTAAATTTGTATGAAAATAAAGATGCAAAATTCCCATAAAATAGCGCATTTCTTATAAAAATATATATACCAAAATACACATAAAATTTTTAAATTTGTATTGAAATAAATATACAAAATGCATATACAATAAGGTAAATTTGTATTGAAAGAGATATGCAAAAATACATATAAAACAATGTAAATTTGTTTCAAAATATATATACGAATACAAATTAAAAAAACGTAGATTTCTATAAAAATATATATACAAAATACACATAAAATTAAGTAAATACGTATAAAAAAATGTATTCAAAATACACATAAATAATGTAAATTCGAATTAAAATAAATAAACAAAATACCAATAAAAGAATGTGTATTTGGATATAAATATACAAAATACACATACAAAATAAACATAAAATAAGTTAGATTTGTAATAAAATATATGTACAAAATACACATACAATAATGTAAATTTATATGAAAATATATATACAAATACACATAAAATACCATGAATTTGTATAAAAAATTATATTCAAACTAAATATTAAATAATGTAAGAGCGTATAAAAATATATATACAAAGTACATATAAAATGAAAATTAAGATGCAAAATACCTATAAAATAACGCATTTTTTTATAAAATTATTGATACCAAAATACACATAAAATATTTGAACTTGTATTAAAATAAATATACAAAATGCACATGCAATAAGGTAAATTTGTATTGAAATAGATATGGAAAATACATATAAAATAATGTAAATTTGTTTCAAAATACATATACAAAATACACATAAAATTAAGTAAATACGTATAAAAAAAATGTAAACAAAATACACATAAAATAATGTAAATTCGTATAAATGTAAATAAACAATATACCAATAAAAGAATGTGTATTTGTATAAATATAAATATACAAAATGCATATAAAATAACGTAAATTTATATAAAACTATATACATAAAATAACGCAAATTTCTATAAAAATATATGTACAAAAATGAACATAAAATAAATTTGCAATAAAATATATATACAAAACACACATTAGATAATGTAAATGAGTATAAAAATATGTATACAAAATACCTATAAAATAATCTAAATTCGTATCGATTTAAATTAAGAAATATCAATAAAATAATGTAATTTTGGATGAAAATATATATACAAAATACACATAAAATAACCTAAATACAAATACAAATATACACATAAAATAATTTAAAATTGAATGAAATAAATATACAAAATAAACATAAAATAAGGTAAATTTGTAATGAAATATATGAAAAAACACATAAAATAATATAAATTTGTATGAAAATATATATACAAATACACATTAAATAACATGAATTTGTATAAAATTTGTATCAAAATATATACTTATACACACAATAAAATAACGTAATTTTTTTTATGAAAATGTATATACAAAATACTCATAAAATAATTTAAATACGTAGAAAAATATATATACAAAAAACACATAAAATAGTGTAAATATGTATGAAAATATATAAACAAATACACATAAAATAATGTAAATTTGGATAAAAAATATATACAAAATTAACATTAAATAATGTAAATATATATATAAAAAAATATATACAAAAAACACATAGAATAATGTTAAATCGTATCAAAATAAATAAAGAGAATATCAATAAAATAATGTAAAGTTGTATGAAAATAAAGATGCAAAATATCCATATAATAACGCATATTTGCATAAAAATATATATACAAAAAAACATATAAAATAATTAAATTTGTATTAAAATAAATATACAAAATGCACGTACAATAAAGTAAATTTGTATTGAAATAGATATGGAAAATACACATTAATAATGTAAATTTGTATCAAAATATATATACGAATACTCATAAAATAGAGTAAATTTCTATGAAAATATACATACAAAATAGATATACAAAATACACATATAACTAGTTAAATAAATGTACAAAAAACACATAAAATAATGTAGATTTGTATGAAATGAAATCAAATACATTTTATATAAAATATATATACGAAATACACATAGAATAATGTAAAATCATATCAAAATAAATACACAGAATATCAATAAAATAATGTAAATTTTTATGAAAATAAAGATGCAAAATACCCATAAAATAAAGCATATTTTTATAAAATACATATACAAAATACACATAGATTAATGAAATTTGTATTAAAATTAATATACAAAATGCACATACAATAAAGTAAATTTGTATTAAAAAATATGCAAAATACACATAAAACAATGTAAATTTGTTTCAAAATATATATACGAATACACATAAAATAACGCAGATTTCTATAGAAATATATATACAAAATACACTTGAAATAATGTAAATACGTATAAAAATATATATACAAAATACACATTAAATAATGTTAATTCGTGTCAAAATAAATAAACAAAATATCATGAAAAGAATGTGTATTTGTATGAAAATAGATATACAAAATACACATAAAATAACCTAAATTTGTATAAATCTATATACAAATATACACAAAAATAATTTAAACTTGTATGAAAATAAATATACAAAAAACATATAAAATTAGGTAAATTTGTATTGAAATACATATACAAAATACACTGAAAATAATGTAAATTTGAATGAAAATATATAAACATATAGACTTAAAATAACGTAAATTTGTATCAAATATATATACAAAAAAAACATTAAATAATGTAAATATGTATAAAAAAATATATACAAAATACAAATAAAATAGTGTAAAATTTGTATGAAAATTAAGATGCAAAATACCCATAAAATAATGCATTTTTTATAAAAATATATATACGAAAAAATATAAAATATTTGATTTTGTATTAAAATAAATAGATATACAAAATACTCATAAAATAAGCTAAATTTGAATTGAAATATATATACAAAATACATAAAATAATGTAAATTTGTATCAAAATACTTTTACAAATACACATATAATAACGTAAATTTGTATAAAAATATATAAACAAAATACACATTAAATAATGCAAATACGTATAAAAAAATGTACAAAATACACAAATAATCATGTAATTCGTATCAAAATAAATAGACAAAATACCAATAAAATAATATAAATTTCTATGAGAAAACATATACAAAATACACATAAATAACGCAAATATCAATAAAAATATATATAATATAATATATTTTTAAACATATTTAAAATATTTAATGTATATTTTGTATATATATTTATCAAATTTACGTTATTTTATATGTATTTGTTATATATTTTCATACAAATTTACATTATTTTATGTGAGTTTTGTGTATGTATTTCAATACAAATTTGCCTAACTTTATGTGTATTTTGCATATCTATTTTCAAACAAATTTAAATTATTTTTGTGTATTTTTGTATATATTTTTATACAAATTTTAGTTATTTTATTTGTTTTTTGTATACATATTTTCCTACAAATATACATTCTTTTATTGGAATTTTGTGTATTTAATTTTTTACGAGTTTACATTATTTTATGTGTATTTTGTATATATATTTTTCTACGTATTTAAATTATTTTATGTGTATTTTATATATACATTTTCATAAAAATTTACGTTATTTTATTGTGTGTATTCGTATATATTTTGAAACAAATTTTATACAAATTCATGTTATTTTATGTGTATTTGTATATATATTTTCATACAAATTTATATTATTTTATGTGTATTCTTACATATATTTTATTACAAATTTACCTTATTTTATGTTTATTTTGTATATTTATTTCATTTAATATAATCAGATTTAAATTTATTGTATATGCATTTTGTATATTAATTTTAATACAAATTTAATTATTCTATGTGTATTTTTCTATATGTATTTTTATAAAAATATGCTTTATTTTGTTCGTATTTTGCATCTTTATTTTCATACAAATCGTATGAAAATGAATGAGCAGAATATCAATAAAATAACGTAAATTTGTATGAAAATAAAGATGCAAAATACCCATAAAATAAAGCATATTTTTATATAAATACATATACAAAAACACACATAGAATAATTAAATTTGTATTAAAATTAATATACAAAATGCATATACAATAAGGTAAATTTGTATTGAAAAAATATGCAAAATACACATAAAAGTGTAAATTTGTTTAAAAATCTATATACGAATACACATAATATAACGTAGATTTCTATAGAAATATATATACAAAATACACATGAAATGATGTAAATACGTATAAAAATATATATACAAAATACACATTAAATAATTTAAATTCTCGTCAAAATAAATAAACAAAATATCAATAAAAGAATGTGTATTTGTATGAAAATAGATATACAAAATACTCATAAAATAACCTAAGTTTGTATAAAACTATATACAAAAATACACAAAAATAATTTAAATTTGTATGAAAATAAATATACAAAATACACATAAAATTAGGTAAATTTGTATTGAAATACATATATAAAATACACATAAAATAATGGAAGTTTGAATGAAAATATATAAACATATACACTTAAAATAACGTAAATTTGTATCAAATATATATACAAAATACTAATTAAATAATGTAAATATGTATAAAAAAATATATTCAAAACACAAATAGAATAATGTAAAATCGTATCAAAATAAATACACAGAATATTATAAAATAATGTAAATTTGTATGAAAATAAAGATGCAAAATAGCCATAAAATAACGCATTTTTTATAAAAATATATATACCAAAATACACATAAAATATTAAAATTTGTATTAAAATAAATATAAAAAATGCACATACTGTAAGGTAAATTTGTATTGAAATAGATATGCAAAATACATATAAAACAATGTAAATTTGTTTCAAAATATATATACGAATACACATAAAATAACGTTGATTTCTATATAAATATATACAAAATACACATAAAATGAAGTAAATACGTATAAAAAAATGAATACAAAATACACATAAAAATCGTATCAAAATAAATAAACAAAATACTAGTAAAAGAAAGTGTATTTGTATAAATATAAATATACAAAATTCACATAAAATATCGTAAATTTGTATAAAACTATATACAAAAATACACAGAAGTTATTAAATTTGTATGAAAATATATATACAAAATACAGCTAAATAAGCTAAATTTGAATTGAAATGTACATACAAAATACATAAAATAATGTAAATCTGTATCAAAATATTTATACAAATACATATAATAACGTAGATTTGTTTAAAAATATATAAACAAAATACACATTAAGTAATGTAAATACGTATAAAAATATGTACAAAATACACATATAATCATGTAATTCGTATCAAAATAAATAAACAAAATAGCAATAAAATAATGTAAATTTGTATGAGAAAACATATACAAATAACGAAAATTTCTATAAAAATATATGTACAAAAATGCACATAAAATAAAGTAAATTAGCATAAAAATATATATACAAAACACACACTAAATAATGTAAATGCGTACATAAAATAACCTAAATTTGTATAAAACTATATACAAAAATACACAAAAATAATTTAAATTTGTTTGAAAAGAAATATACAAAATAAACAAAATTAGGTAAATTTGTATGAAATACATATACAAAATACACATCAAATAATGTAAATTTGAATGAAAATATATAAACAAATACACTTAAAATAACGTAAATTTGTATAAAATATATATGCAAGATACACATTAAATAATGTAAATGTGTATAAAAAAATATATACAAAAAACAAATAGAATAATGTAAAATCGTATCAAAATAAATACAGAGAATATCAATAAAATAATGTAAATTTGTAAGAAAATAAAGATGCAAAATTCCCAAAAATTATCGCATTTTTTATAAAAATATATATACCAAAATACACATAAAATATTTAAATTTGTATTGAAATAAATATACAAAATGCATATACAGTAAGGTAAATTTGTATTGAAAGAGATATTCAAAAATACATATAAAACAATGTAAATTTGTTTCCAAATATATATACGAATACACTCAAAATAAAGTAGATTTCTATAGAAATATATATACAAAATACATATGAAATTATGTAAATACGTATAAAAATATATATACAAAATACATATCAAATAATGTAAATTCGTGTCAAAATAAATAAACAAAATATCATGAAAAGAATGTGTATTTGTATGAAAATAGATAATAGATAATAATTTTGTATAAAAAATATATGCAAGATACACATGAAATAATGTAAATATGTATAAAAAAGTATATACAAAAAACAAATAGAATAATGTAAAATCGTATCAAAATAAATACACCGAATTTTAATAAAATAATGTAAATTTGTATGAAAATAAAGATGCAAAATTATCATAAAATAGCGCATTTCTTATAAAGATATATATACCAAAATACACATAATATATTTAAATTTGTATTGAAATAAATATACAAAATGCACATACAATAAGGTAAATTTGTATTGAAAGAGATATGCAAAAATACATATAAAACAATGTAAATTTGTTTAAAAATATATATACGAATACAAATAAAAAAACGTAGATTTCTATAAAAATATATTTACAAAACACACATAAAATTAAGTAAATACGTATAAAAAAAATGTATACAAAATACACATAAAATAATGTAAATTCGAATTAAAATAAATAAACAAAATACCAATAAAAGAATGTGTATTTGGATAAATATAAATATACTAAATACATATACAAAATAAACATAAAATAAGGTAGATTTGTAATAAAATATATGTACAAAATACACATAAAATAATGTAAATTTATATGAAAATATATATACAAATAAAATACAATGAATCTGTATAAAAATATATATTCAAAATAAATATTAAATAATGTAAAAGCTTATAAAAATATATATACAAAGTACATATAAAATGAAAATTAAGATGCAAAATACCTATAAAATAACGCATTTTTTATAAAATTTTTGATACCAAAATACACATAAAATATTTTAACTTGTATTAAAATAAATATACAAAATGCACATACAATAAGGTAAATTTGTATTGAAATAGATATGCAAAATACATATAAAATAATGTAAATTTGTTTCAAAATATATATACGAATACACATAAAATAACGTAGATTTCTATAAAAATACATATACAAAATACACATAAAATTAAGTAAATACGTATAAAAAATGTATACAAAATACACATAAAATAATGTAAATTCGTATAAATGTAAATAAACAATATACCAATAAAAGAATGTGTATTTGTATAAATATAAATATACAAAATGCACATAAAATAATGTAAATTTATATAAAACTATATACATAAAATAACGCAAATTTCTATAAAAATATATGTACAAAAATGAACATTAAATAAATTTGCATAAAAATATATATACAAAACACACATTAGATAATGTAAATGAGTATAAAAATATGTATACAAAATACCTATGAAATAATCTAAATTGTATCAAATTAAATTAAGAAATATCAATAAAATAATTTAATTTTGTATTAAATTATATATACAAAATACCAATAAAATAAAGTATACCTTTTTTAAAATACAAATACAAATATACACATAGAATAATTTAAAATTGAATGAAATAAATATACAAAATAAACATAAAATAAGGTAAATTTGTAATGAAAATATGCAAAATACAAATAAAACAATATAAATTTGTTTGAAAATATATATACAAATACACATTAAATAACATGAATTTTTATAAAATTTGTATCAAAATATATACGAATACACACAATAAAATAACGTAAATTTTTATGAAAATGTATATACAAAATACATATTAAATAATTTAAATACGTAAAAAAATATATATACAAAATACACATAAAATAAAGTAAATTTGTATGAAAATATATAAACAAATACACATAAAATAATGTAAATTTGGATGAAATATATATACAAAATAAACAAATAGAATAATGTAAGATCGTATCAAAATAAATACACAAAATATTAATAAAATAATGTAAATTTGTATGAAAATAAAGATACAAAATTCACATCAAATAGCGCAAATTTATATAAAACTATATACAAAAATACACAGAAATATTTAAATTTGTATGAAATAAATATACAAAATTCACATTCAATAAGGTAAATTTGAATTGAAATAGATATGCAAAATACATAAAACATTGTAAATTTGTTTAAAAATATTAATACTAATACACATAAAATAACGTAGATTTGTATAAAAATATATATACAAAATACACATGAATTTAAGTAAATACGTATAAAAAAATATGTACAAAATACACATATAATCATGTAAATTCGAAACAAAATAAATAAAAAATACCAATAAAATAATATAAATGTATATCTATTTATTTTAATACAAATCTAATATTTTGTGCATTTTGTATATTAATTTTAATAAAAATGTAATTATTTATGGGTATTTTGCATCTTAATTTTATAAACATATTCATTATTTTATTAATATTTTCTATATTTATTTTGATACAAATTTACATTATTTTATTTATATTTTGTATATATTTTTATACATATTTACATTATTTAATGTGTATTTTGTATATATTTTCATACATATTTAAGTTATTTTATGTGTATTTGTTTATATATTTTGACACAAATTTACAATATTTTATGGGTATTTTGTATATATATTTCAAAAGAAATTTACCTAGTTTTATATGAATTTTGAATATCTATTTTCATACAAACTCAAATTATTTTTATGTATTTTTGTATATATGTCAATACAAATTTTAGTTATGTTATGTGTATTTTGTAAATCTATTTTCATTCAAATATATATTATTTTATTGGTATTTTGTTGATTTATATTGATACGAATTTACATTATTTTATATGTACTTTGTATATATATTTTTATGCGCATTTACATTATTTAATATTTATTTTGAATATGTAAGTTTATACAAATTCATGGTATTTTATGTGTATTTGTATATATATTTTCATATAAATTTACATTATTTTATGTGTATTTTGTACATATATTTCATTAAAAATTTACCTTATTTTATGTTTATTTTGTATGTGTATTTTGTACATTTATATTTATACAAATACACATTTTTTTATTGGTATTTTGTTTATTTATTTTGTTTCGAGTTTACATTATTTTATGTGTATTTTGTTTACATTTTTTTATACGTATTTACTTAATTTTATGTGTATTTTGTATATATATTTTTATAGAAATCTACGTTATATGTATATGTATATATTTACATGAAACAAATTTACATTGTTTTATATGTATTTTGCATATCTCTTTCATTACACCTTATTGTATGTGCATTTGTATATTTATTTCAATACAAATTTAAATATTTTATGTGTATACATGTACTAAAAATACATAAAATAATGTAGATTTGTATGAAATGAAAACAAATACATTTTATATAATATATATATACAAAATACACATAGAATAATGTAAAATCATATTAAAATAAATACACAGAATATCAATAAAATAATGTAAATTTGTATGAAAATAAAGATGCAAAATACCCATAAAATAAATCATATTTTTATAAAAATACTTATACAAAAATACACATAGATAAATCAAATTTGTATTAAAATTAATATTCAAAATGCACATACAATAAGGTAAATTTGTATTGAAAAATATGCAAAATACACATAAAACAATGTAAATTTGTTTCAAAATATATATACGAATACACATAATATAACGCAGATTTCTATAGAAATATATATACAAAATACACTTGAAATAATGTAAATACGTATAAAAATATATATACAAAATACACATTAAATAAAGTTAATTCGTGTCAAAATAAATAAACAAAATATCATGAAAAGAATGTGTATTTGTATGAAAATAGATATACAAAATACACATAAAATAACCTAAATTTGTATAAAACTATAAACAAAAATACACAAAAATAATTTAAACTTGTATGAAAATAAATATACAAAAAACATATAAAATTAGGTAAATTTGTATTGAAATACATATACAAAATACACATAAAATAATGTAAATTTGAATGAAAATATATGAACATATAGACTTAAAATAACGTAAATTTGTATCAAATATACATACAAAAAACACATTAAATAATGTAAATATGTATAAAAAAATATATACAAAACACAAATAAAATAATGTAAAATCGTATGAAAATAAATACAGAAAATATTAATAAAATAATGTATATTTGTATGAAAATTAAGATGCAAAATACCCATAAAATAACGCATTTTTTATAAAAATATATATACGAAAAAACATAAAATATTTGATTTTGAATTAAAATAAATAGATATACAAAATACACATAAAATAAGCTAAATTAAATGAAAAATATATTCAAAATACACATAGAATAATGTAAAATCGTATCAAAATAAATACACAGAATATCAATAAAATAATGTAATTTTGTATGAAAATAAAGATGCAAAATACCCATAAAATAAAGCATATTTATTTAAAAATACATATACAAAAATACACATAGAATTATTAAATTTGTATTAAAATTAATATACTAATGCACGTACAATAAGGTAAATTTGTATTGAAAAAATATACAAAATGCACATTAAAGCGTAAATTTGTTTAAAAATCTATATACTAATACACATAAAATAACGTAGATTTCTATAGAAATATATATACAAAATACACATTAAATAATTCAAATTCTCGAACAAATAAATAAACAAAATATCAATAAAAGAATGTGTATTTGTATGAAAATAGATATACAAAATACTCATAAAATAACCTAAGTTTGTATAAAACTATATACAAAAATACACAAAAATAATTTAAATTTGTATGAAAATAAATATACAAAATACACATAAAATTAGGTAAATTTGTATGGAAATACATATACATAATACACATAAAATAATGGAAATTTGAATGAAAATATATAAACATATACACTTAAAATAACGTAAATTTGTATCAAATATATATACAAAATACTAATTAAATAATGTAAATATGTATAAAAAAATATATACAAAACACAAATAGAATAATGTAAAATCGTATCAAAATAAATACACAGAATATTAATTAAATAATGTAAATTTGTATGAAAATAAAGATGCAAAATAGCCATAAAATAATGCATTTTTTATAAAAATATATATACCAAAATACACATAAAATATTAAAATTTGTATTAAAATTAATATAGAAAATGCACATACTGTAAGGTAAATTTGTATTGAAATAGATATGCAAAATACATATAAAACAATGTAGATTTGTTTCAAAATATATACACGAATACACATAAAATAACGTTGATTTCTATAAAAAATATACAAAATACACATAAAATGAAGTAAATACGTATAAAAAAATTAATACAAAATACACATAAAAATCGTATCAAAATAAATAAACAAAATCCCAGTAAAAGAATGTTTATTTGTTTAAATATAAATATACAAAATACACATAAAATATCGTAAATTTGTATAAAACTATATACAAAAATACTCAGAACAAATACACATTCTTTTATTGGTATTTTGTTTATTTTTTTTTCGAATTTTTATTATTTTATGTGTATTTTGCTTACATTTTTTTTATACGTATTTACCTAATTTTATGTGAATTTTGTATATATATTTTTATAGAAATCTACGTTATTTTATGTGTATTCGTATATATATTTTGAAACAAATTTACACTGTTTTTTTTGTATTTTGCGTTTTTAATATAAATTTACCTTTTTATGTGTGCATTTTGCATCTTAGTTTTCATAAAAATTTTAATTATTTTATTGATATTCTGTGTACTTATTTTTGATACGATTTTACATTATTCTATGTATAACAAAAATAAATACAGAATACACAAAAATAGATATGCAAAATACATATAAACAATGTAAATTTGTTTCAAAATATATATACGAATACACATGAAAAAAGGTAGATTTCTATAAAAATATATATACAAAATACACATAAAATTAGGTAAATATGTATAAAAAATGTATACAAAATACACATAAAATAATGTAAATTAGTATCAAAATAAATAAACAAAATACCATTAAAAGAATGTGTATTTGTATAAATATATATATACAAAATACACATTAAATAATATAAATTTGTTTAAAACTATACAAAATACACAAGAAATGATGTAAATACGTATAAAAATATATATACAAAATACACATTAAATAATGTAAATTCGCGTCAAAATAAATAAACAAAATATCAATAAAATAATGTGTATTTGTATGAAAATAGATATACAAAATACACATAAAATAACCTAAATTTGTATCAAACTATATACAAAAATACACAAAAATATATTAAATTTGTATGAAAATAAATATACAAAATACACATAAAATTAGGTAAATTTGTATTGAAATACATACACAAAATACACATAAAATAATGTAAATTTGAATGAAAATACATAAACAAATACACTTAAAATAACGTAAATTTGTATAAAAAAATATGTACAAAACACAAATAGAATAATGTAAAATCGTATCAAAATAAATACACAGAATATTAATAAAATAATGTAAACTTCTATGAAAATAAAGAAGCAAAATACCCATAAAATAACGCATTTATAAAAATATATATACCAAAATACACATCAAAAAATTAAATTTGTATTAAAATAAATATACAAAAAAAAACATACAATAAGGTAAATTTGTATTGAAATAGATATGCAAAATACATATAAAACAATGTAAATTTGTTTCAAAATATATATACGAATACACATAAAATAACGTAGATTTCTCTCAAAATATATATACAAAATATATTTTATGTATTGTATGTATTGAAAGAGATATTTTATGTATTGAAAGAGATATTCAAAAATACATATAAAACAATGTAAATCTGTTTCAAAATATATATACGAATACACATAAAATAAAGTAGATTTCTATAGAAATATATACAAAATACATATGAAATTATGTAAATACGTATAAAAATATATATACAAAATACATATCAAATAATGTAAATTCGTGTCAAAATAAATAAACAAAATATCATGAAAAGAATGTGTATTTGTATGAAAATAGATAATAGATAATAAATTTGTATAAAATATATATGCAAGATACACATTAAATAATGTAAATATGTATAAAAAAGTAAATACAAAAAACAAATAGAATAATGTAACATCGTATCAAAATAAATACACCGAATATTAATAAAATAATGTAAATTTGTATGAAAATAAAGATGCAAACTTCCCATAAAATAGCGCATTTCTTATAAAAATATATATACCAAAATACACATAAAATATTTAAATTTGCATTGAAATAAATATACAAAATGCACATACAATAAGGTAAATTTGTATTGAAAGAGATATGCCAAAATACATATAAAACAACGTAAATTTGTTTCAAAATATATATACATATACAAATAAAAAAAACGTAGATTTCTATAAAAATATATATACAAAATACACATAAAATTAAGTAAATACGTATAAAAAAATGTATACAAAATACACATAAAATAATGTAATTTCGAATTAAAATAAATGTAAATTTGAATGAAAATATAAAAACAAACACACTTAAAATAACGTAAATTTGTATAAAATATATATGCAAGATACACATTAAATAATGTAAATGTGTATAAAAAAATATATACAAAAAACAAATAGAATAATGTAAAATCGTATCAAAATAAATACACAGAATATCAATAAAATAATGTAAATTTGTATGAAAATAAAGATGCAAAATTCCCAAAAATTATAGCATTTTTTATAAAAATATATATACCAAAACACACATAAAATATTTAAATTTGTATTGAAATAAATATACAAAATGCATATACAGTAAGGTAAATTTGTATTAAAAGAGATATTCAAAAATACATATAAAACAATGTAAATTTGTTTCAAAATATATATACGAATACACATAAAATAAAGTAGATTTCTATAGAAATATATATACAAAATACATATGAAATTATGTAAATACGTATAAAAATATATATACAAAATACATATCAAATAATGTAAATTCGTGTCAAAATAAATAAACAAAATATCATGTAAAGAATGTGTATTTGTATAAAAATAGATAATAGATAATAAATTTGTATAAAATATATATGCAAGATACTCATTAAATAATGTAAATATGTATAAAAAAAGTATATACAAAAAACAAATAAAATAATGTAAATTCGTATCAAAATAAATACACCGAATATTAATAAAATAATGTAAATTTGTATGAAAATAAAGATGCAAAATTCCCATAAAATAGCGCATTTCTTATAAAATATATATACCAAAATACACATAAAATATTTAAATTTGTATTGAAATAAATATACAAAATGCACATACAATAAGGTAAATTTGTATTAAAAGAGATATGCAAAAATACATATAAAACAATGTAAATTTGTTTCAAAATATATATACGAATACAAATAAAAAAACGTAGATTTCTATAAGAATATATATACAAAATACAAAAAAAATTAATAAATACGTATAAAAATGTATACAAAATACACAAAATAATGTAAATTCGATTTAAAATAAATAAACAAAATACCAATAAAAGAATGTGTATTTGGATAAATATAAATATACAAAATACATATACAAAATAAACATAAAATAAGGTAGATTTGTAATAAAATATATGTACAAAATACACATAAAATAATGTAAATTTATTTGAAAATATATATACAAATACACATAAAATACCATGAATTTGTATAAAAATATATATTCAAAATAAATATTAAATAATGTAAAAGCGTATAAAAATATATATACAAAGTACATATAAAATAATGTAAATTCGTATCAATATAAATCAACAAAACACCAATAAAATAATATATATATATATATATATATATATATATATATATATATATATATATATATATATATATATATATATATATATATATATATATATATATATATATATATATATATATATATATATATATATATATATATATATATATATATATATATATATATATATATATATGAATGACAATAAATTTACAATATACACATAACATAACTAAAATTTGTATTAAAATATATACAAAAATACATAGAAATAATTTGAGTTTGTATGAAAATAGATATTCAAAATACACATAAAACTAGGTAAATTTCTTTTGAAATGTATATACAAAATAGCCATAAAATATTGTAAATTTGTGTTAAAATATATAAACAAATACACAAACTAACATAAATTTGTATGAAAATATATACAAAATACACATAGGATAATGTCAATTCGTATGAAAATGAATGAGCAGAATATCAATAAAATAATGTATATTTGTATGAAAATAAAGATGCAAAATACCCCAAAAATAAAGCATATGTTTATAAAAATACAGATACAAAAATACACATCGAATGATTAAATTTGTATTAAAATTAATATACAAAATGCGTATATAATAAGGTAAATTTGTATTGAAAAAATATGCAACATACACGTTTACTCAACAAATTTATATTATTTTATTGGTATTTTGTTTATTTATTTTGATACGAATTACATGATTATATGTGTATTTTGTACACATTTTTTTATACGTATTTACTTTATTTAATGTGTATTTTGTTTACATATTTTCATACAAATTTACGTTATTATATGTGTATTTGTATAAATATTTTGATACAAATTTACTTTATATCATGTATGTTGTATATATATTTCAATTCAAATTTAGCTTATTTTGTGTGTATTTTGTATATATTTTCATACAAATTTAATTACTTCTGTGTATTTATGTATATAGTTTTATATAAATTTACGTTATTTTATGTGTATTTTGTATATTTATTTTTATAAATACACATTCTTTTATTGGTATTTTGTTTATTTATTTTGATACGAATTTACATTATTTTATGTGTATTTTGTATACATTTTTTTATACGTATTTACTTAATTTTATGTGTATTTTGTATATATATATTTATAGAAATCTACGTTATTTTATGTGTATTCGTATACTTATTTTGAAACAAATTTACATTCCTTTATATGTATTTTGCGTATCTATTTCAATACAAATTTACCTTATTGTATGTGTTTTTTATATATTTATTTTAATACAAATCTATTTTTTTTATGAGTATTTTGGTATATATATTTTATAAATAAAAAAATGCGTTATTTTATGGGTATTTTGCCTCTTTATTTTCATACAAATTTACATTATTTTATTAATATTCTGTGTATTTATTTTGATACGATTTTACATTATTCTATTTGTGTTTTGTATATATTTTTTTATCCAAATTTACGTTATTTTAAGTGTATTTGTTTATGTATTTTCAATCAAATTTACATTATTTTATGTGTATTTTGTATATGTATTTCCATACAAATTTACCTAATTTTATGTGTATTTTGTATATTTATTTTCATACAAATTTAAAATATTTTTGTGTATTTTGTATACAGTTTGATACAAATTTAGGTTATTTTATGTATTTTGAATATCTATTAAATATATATACAAAATAAATATTAAATTATGTAAATACGTATAAAATATATATACAAAATACATATCAAATAATGTAAACTCGTGTCAAAATAAATAAACAAAATATCATGAAAAGAATGTGTATTTGTATGAAAATAGATAATAGATAATAAATTTGTATAAAATATATATGCAAGATACACATTAAATAATGTAAATATGTATAAAAAGTATATACAAAAACAAATAGAATAATGTAAAATCTTATCAAAATAAATACTACGAATATTAATAAAATAATGTAAATTTGTATGAAAATAAAGATGCAAAATTCCCATAAAATAGCGCATTTCTTATAAAAATATATATACCAAAATACACATAATATATTTAAATTTGTATTGAAATAAATATACAAAATGCACATACAATAACGTAAATTTGTATTGAAAGAGATATGCAAAAATACATATAAAACAATGCAAATTTGTTTCAAAATATATATGCGAATACAAATAAAAAAACGTCGATTTCTATAAAAATATATATACAAAATACACATAAAATTAAGTAAATACGTAAAAATAAATAAACAAAATACCAATAAAAGAATGTGTATTTGGATAAATATAAATATACTAAATACACATGCAAAATAAACATAAAAGAAGGTAGATTTGTAATAAAATATATGTACAAAATACACATAAAATAATGTAAATTTATATGAAAATATATATACAAATACACATAAAATACCATGAATCTGTAAAAAATATATATTCAAAATAAATATTAAATAATATAAAAGCGTATAAAAATATATATACAAAGTACATATAAAATGAAAATTAAGATGCAAAATACTTATAAAATAACGCATTTTTTTAAAATTATTGATACCAAAATACACATAAAATATTTGAACTTGTATTAAAATAAATATACAAAATGCACATACAATAAGGTAAATTTGTATTGAAATAGATATGCAAAATACATATAAAATAATGTAAATTTGTTTCAAAATATATATACGAATACACATAAAATAACGTAGATTTCTATAAAAATACATATACAAAATACACATAAAATTAATTAAATACGTATAAAAAATGTATACAAAATACACATAAAATAATGTAGATTCGTATAAATGTAAATAAACAATATACCAATAAAAGAATGTGTATTTGTATAAATATAAATATACAAAATGCACATAAAATAACGTAAATTTATATAAACTATATACATAAAATAACGCAAATTTCTATAAAAATATATGTACAAAATTGAACATTAAATAAATTTGCATAAAAATATAAATACAAAACACACATTAGATAATGTAAATGAGTGTAAAAATATGTATACAAAATACCTATGAAATAATCTAAATTCGTATCGAATTAAATTTAGAAAATACCAATATAATAATGTAATTTTGGATGAAAATATATATACAAAATACACATAAAATAACCTAAATACAAATACAAATATACACATAAAATAATTTAAAATTGAATGAAATAAATATACAAAATAAACATAAAATAAGGTAAATTTGTAATGAAATATATGAAAAAATACACATAAAATAATATAAATTTGTATGAAAATATATATACAAATACACATTAAATAACATGAATTTGTATAAAATTTGTATCAAAATATATACATATACACACAATAAAATAACGTAATTTTTTTTATGAAAATGTATATACAAAATACATATAAATTAATTTAAATACGTAGAAAAATATATATACAAAAAACACATAAAATAATGTAAATATGAATGAAAATATATAAACAAATACACATAAAATAATGTAAATTTGGATAAAATATATATACAAAATGAACATTAAATAATGTAAATATGTATAAAAAATATATACAAAAAACACATAAAATAATGTTAAATCGTATCAAAATAAATAAAGAGAATATCAATATAATAATGTAAATTTGTATGAAAATAAAGATGCAAAATATCCATATAATAACGCATATTTGCATAAAAATATATATACAAAAATACATATAAAATAATTAAATTTGTATTAAAATAAATATACAAAATGCACGTACAATAAAGTAAATTTGTATTGAAATAGATATGCAAAATACACATTAATAATGTAAATTTGTATCAAAATATATATACGAATACTCATAAAATAGAGTAAATTTCTATGAAAATATACATACAAAATAGATATACAAAATACACATATAACTAGTTAAAATTGTATTTAAATACATGTACAAAAAACACATAAAATAATGTAGATTTGTATGAAATGAAAACAAATACATTTTATATAAAATATATATACAAAATACACATAGAATAATTTAAAACATTTAAAATAAATACACAGAATATCAATAAAATAATGTAAATTTGTATGAAAATAAAGATGCAAAATACCCATAAAATAAAGCATATTTTTATAAAAATACATATACAAAAATACACATAGATTAATCAAATTTGTATTAAAATTAATATACAAAATGCACATACAATAAGGTAAATTTGTATTGAATTAAATTTGTTTCAAAATATATATACGAATACACATAAAATAACGCAGATTTCTATAAAATATATATACAAAATACACTTGAAATAATGTAAATACGTATAAAAATATATATACAAAATACACATTAAATAATGTTAATTCGTGTCAAAATAAATAAACAAAATATCATGAAAAGAATGTGTATTTGTATGAAAATAGATATACAAAATACACATAAAATAACCTAAATTTGTATAAAACTATATACAAAAATACACAAAAATAATTTAAACTTGTATGAAAATAAATATACAAAAACATATAAAAATAGGTAAATTTGTATTGAAATACATATACAAAATACACATAAAATAATGTAAATTTGAATGAAAATATATAAACATATAGACTTAAAATAACGTAATTTTGTATCAAATATATATACCAAAAAACATTAAATAATCTAAATATGTATAAAAAATATATATACAAAACACAAATAAAATAATGTAAAATCGTATCAAAATAAATACAGAAAATATTATTAAAATAATGTAAATTTGTATGAAAATTAAGATGCAAAATACCCATAAAATAACGCATTTTTTATAAAAATATATATACGAAAAAACATAAAATATTTGATTTTGTATTAAAATAAATATATATACAAAATACACATAAAATAAGCTAAATTTGAATTGAAATATATATACAAAATACATAAAATAATGTAAATTTGTATCAAAATACCTATACAAATACACATATAATAACGTAAATTTATAAAAATATATTAACAAAATACACATTAAATAATGTAAATACGTATAAAAAAAATGTAAAAAATACACAAATAGTCATATAATTCGTATCAAAATAAATAGACAAAATACCAATAAAATAATGTAAATTTCTATGAGAAAACATATACAAAATACACATAAATAACGCAAATATCAATAAAAATATATATAATATAATATATTTTTATACATATTTAAAATATTTAATGTATATTTTGTATATATATATTTTATCCAAATTTACGTGATTTTATATTTATTTGTTTATATATTTTCATACAAATTTACATTATTTTATGTGAGTTTTGTATATGTATTTCAATACAAATTTGCCTAACTTTATGTGTATTTTGCATATCTATTTTCAAACAAATTTAAATTATTTGTGTGTATTTTTGTATATATTTTTATACAAATTTTAGTTATTTTATTTGTTTTTTGTATATAAATTTTCCTACAAATATACATTCTTTTATTGGAATTTTGTGTATTTAATTTTTTACGAATTTACATTATTTTATGTGTATTTTTTATATATATTTTTCTACGTATTTAAACTATTTTATGTGTATTTTATATATACATTTTCATAAAAATTTACGTTATTTTATTGTGTGTATTCGTATATATTTTGAAACAAATTTTATACAAATTCATGTTATTTTATGTGTATTTGTATATATATTTTCATACAAATTTATATTATTTTATGTGTATTCTTACATATATTTTATTACAAATTTACCTTATTTTATGTTTATTTTGTATATTTATTTCATTCAATTTTAAATTATTTAATGTGTATATTTGTATTTGTATTTAGGTTATTTTATGGGTGTTTTCTATATATATTTTCATCCAAAATTACATTATTTTATTGTTATTTTCTTAATTTAACTCGATACGAATTTAGATTATTTCATAGGTATTTTGTATACATATTTTTATACTCATTTACATTATCTAATGTGTGTTTTGTATATATTTTTTTATGCAAACTAATTTTATGTGCATTTTTGTACATATATTTTTATAGAAACTTAAAACGATATTTTATGTGTATTTTGTATATGTTTTCTCATACAAATTTGCTTTATTTAATTAGTTTTTTGTTTATTTATTTTGATACGAATGACTTGATTATTTGTGTATTTGTATATGTTTTTTCATACAAATTTATATTATTTCATTGGTTTTTTGTTTATTTATTTTGATACGAATTACATGATTATATGTGTACTTTGTACATATTTTTTATACGTATTTACATTATTTAATGTGTATTTTGTTTATATATTTTCATACAAATTTACCTTAATATATGTGTATTTGTATAAATATTTTGATACAAATTTACTTTATTTTATGTATTTTGTATATATATATTTCAATTCAAATTTAGCTTATTTTGTGTGTATTTTGTATATCTATTTTCATACAATTTAATTACTTTTGTGTATTTTTGTATATAGTTTTATACATATTTACATTATTTTATGTGTATTTTGTATATTTATATTTATACAAATACATATTCTTTTTCTGGTATTTTGTTTATTTATTTTGATACGAATTTACATTATTTTATGTGTAATTTGTATACATTTTTTTATACGTATTTACTTCATTTTTATGTGTATTTTGTATATATATTTTTATACAAATCTACGTTATTTTATGTGTATTCGTATATATATTTTGAAACAAATTTATTATATGTGTATTTGTATAAATATTTTGATACAAATTTACTTTATTTCATGTATTTTGTATATATATTTCAATTCAAATTTAGCTCATTTTATCTGTATTTTGTATATCTATTTTCATACGAATTTAATTACTTTTGTGTATTTTTGTATATAGTTTTATACAAATTTACGTTATTTTATGTGTATTTTGTATATTTATATTTATACAAATACACATTCTTTTTTTGGTATTTTGTTTATTTATTTTGATACGAATTCACATTATTTTATGTGTAATTTGTATACATTTTTTTATACGTATTTACTTCATTTATTCATTTATTTATTTGTATATATATTTTTATAGAAATCTACGTTATTTTATGTGTATTCGTATATATATTTTGAGACAAATTTACATTGTTTTATATGTATTTTGCATATCTATTTCAATACAAATTTACCTTATTGTATGTGCATTTTGTATATTTATTTTAATACAAATTCAAATATTTTGTGTATTTTGGTATATATAATTTAAAAAAATGCGTTATTTTATAGGTATTTTGCATCTTAGTTTTCATACAAATTTACATTATTTTATTAATATTCTGTGTATATATTTTGATACGATTTTATATTATACTATTTGTGTTTTGTATATATTTTTTTATACATATTTTCATTATTTAATGTGTATTTTTTATATATATTTTATACAAATTTACGTTATTTTAAGTGTATTTCTTTATATAATTTCATTCAAATTTACATTATTTTAAATGTATTTTGTATATGTATTTCAATACAAATTTACCTAATTTTATGTGTATTTTGTATATTTATTTTCATACAAATTTAAATTATTTTTGTGTTTTTTTGTATATAGTTTTATACAAATTTAGGTTATTTTATGTGTATTTTCTATATAGTTTTATACAAATACACATTCTTTTATTGATATTTTGTTTATTTATTTTGACGCGAGTTTACATTATTTAATGGCTTCCTACAAATGAATAGACCATATATTATTATTATTATTATTATTTTATTGCTATTTTGTTTATTCATTTTATACGAATTACATGATTATATGTGTATTTTGTACATATTTTTTATACGTGTTTACATTATTTAAATTGTATTTTGTTTATATATTTTTAAACAAATTAACGTTATTAAATGTGTATTTGTGTAAATATTTTGATACAAATTTACATTATTTTATGTATTTTGTATATACATTTCAATTCAAATTTAGCTTATTTTATTTTTATTTTGTATATATATTTTCATACAAATTTAATTACTTTTGTGTATTTTTGTATATAGTTTAATACAAATTTAAGTTATTTTATGTGTATTTTGTATATTTATATTTATACAAATACACATTCTTTTATTGGTATTTTGTTTATTTATTTTGATACGAATTTACATTATTTTATGTGTATTTTGTATACATTTGTTGAAACGTATTTACTTCTTTTTATGTGTATTTTGTATATTTTTATAGAAATCTACGTTATTTTGTGTGTATTCGTATATATATTTTGAAACAAATCTACATTGTTTTATATGTATTTTGCATATCTATTTCAATACAAATTTACCTTATTGTATGTGCATTTTGTATATTTATTTTAATTCAAATTCAAATATTTTATGTGTATTTTGGTATATACATTTTTATAAAAAAATGCGTTTCTTTATGGGTATTTTGCATCTTAATTTACATACAAATTTACATTATTTTATTAAGATTCTGTGTATTTATTTTGATACTATTTTACATTATTCTATTTGTGTTTTGTATATATATTTTTTTATACATATTTACATAATTTAATGTGTATTTTTTATATATATTTTATACAAATTTACGTAATTTTAGGTGTATTTTTTATATATTTTCATTCAAATTTAAATATTATTTTATGTGTATTTTGTATATGTATTTCAATACAAATCTATCTAATTTTATGTATATTTTGTACATGTATTTAAATACAAATTTATTTAATTATATGAGTATTTTGTATATCTATTTTCATACAAATTGAAATTAATTTTGTGTATTTTTGATATATTTTTATACAAATATATTTTGTATATTTTTTCCTACATATATACGTTCTTTTATCGTAGTTTTGTTTATTTATTTTTATACGAATTTACATTATTTTAGGTGTATTTGATATGTATATTTTTATACTTATTTATATCATTTTATTTGTGTTTTGAATATATATTTTCATAGAAATTTACTCTATTTTATGGGTATTCGTATATATATTTTGATACAAATTTACATTATTTATGTTTATTTTGCATATCTATTTCAATACAAATTTACCATATTGTATGTGTATTTTGTATATTTATTTTAATACAAATTTAATTATTTTATGTGTATTTTTGTAAAAATATGCGTTATTATTTGGGTATTTTGCATCTTTATTTTCATACAAATTTACATTATTTTATTGATATTCTGTTTATTTATTTTGATACGATTTTACATTATTCTATGTGTATTTTGTATATATATATTTATACACATTTACATTATTTAATGTATATTTTGTATATATATTTTATATAAATTTACGCTATTTTATGTGTATTTGTTTATATATTTTCATACAAATTTACAATATTTTATGTGTAATTTGTATATGTATTTCAATACAGATCTGCCTAATTTTATGTGTATTTTGCATATCTATTTTCAAATAAATTTAAATTATTTTTATGTATTTTTTATATATTTTTATACAAATTTTAGTTATTTTATTTGTATTTTGTATTTATATTTTCCTACAAATATACATTCTTTTAGTGGAATTTTGTTCATTTATTTTCATAAGAATTTACATAATTTTATGTGTATTTTGTATATATATTTTTCTACGTATTTACATTATTTTATGTGTATTTTTTATATATATTTTCATAAAAATTTACGTTATTTTATTGTGTGTATTCGTATAAGTTTTGATACAAATTTACATTATTTTGTTTATTTTGCATATCTATTTCAATATAGATTTACCTTATTGTATGTGTATTTTGTATATTTATTTTAACACAAATTTAATTATTTTATGTGTACTTTGTATACATTTTCTTATACGTATTTACTTCATTTAATGTGTATTTTGTATATCTATTTTTATAGTAATCTACGTTATTTTATGTGTATTGGTATATATATTTTGAAGCAAATTTACATTGTTTTATATGTATTTAGCATATCTATTTCAATATAAATCTACCTTATTGTATGTGCATTTTGTATATTTATTGTAATACAAATTTAAATATTTTATTATTTTGGTATATATATTTTAATAAAAAGAGTTTTATATAAATTTAAAATATTTTATGTGTATTTTGTATATCTATTTTCATACAAATACACATTTTTTATTGATATTTTGTTTATTTATTTTGACGCGAATTAACATTATTTAATGTGTATTGTTTATATATATTTTTATACGTATTTATGTCATTTCATGTGTATTTTGTATATATATTTCTATAGAAATATATGTTATTTTATGTGTATTCGTATATATATTTTGAAACAAATATACATTGTTTTATGTGCATTTTGCATATTTTTTCAATATAAATCTACCTTATTGTACGTGCATTTTGTATATTAATTTTAATACAAATTTAATTATTCTATGTGTATTTTTGTATATGTATTTTCATAAAAAATGCTTTATTTTATGGGTATTTTGCATCTTTATTTTCATACAAATTTACCTTATTTTATTGATATTCTGTTTATTTATTTTGATACGATTTTACATTATTCTATGTATATTTTGTATATATATTTCATACAAATGAACGTTATTTTATGTGAATTTGTTTTCATTTCAAACAAATTTACATTATTTTATGTGTATTTTCTACATGTATTTAAATACAAATTTAACTAATTATATGTGTATTATGTATATCTATTTTCATACAAATTGAAATTAATTTTGTGTATTTTAGTATATATTTTTATTCAAATTTTCGTAATTTTATGTGAATTTCGTATATTTATTTTATACAAATATACGTTCTTTTATCGGAATTTTGTTTATTTATTTTGATACGAATTTTCATTATTTTAGGTGTATTTGATATATATATTTTTATACTTATTTACATAATTTTATATGTATTTTGAATATATATTTATAGAAATTTACTCTATTTTATGTGTATTCGTATATATATTTTGATACAAATTTACATTATTTATGTGTATTTCGCATATCTATTTCAATACAAATTTTCTTTATTGTATGTGCCTTTTGTATATTTATTTTGATGCAAATTTAATTATTTTATGTGTATTTTTGTATATATATTTTTAAACAAATATGCGTTATTATATGGGTATTTTGCATCTTTATTTTCATACAAATTTACATTATTTTATTGATTGTCTGTTCATTTATTTTGATACGATTTTACGTTATTCTGTGTATTTTTTATATATATTTTTAGACATATTTACATTATTTAATGTATATTTTGTACATATATTTTATGGAAATTTACGTTATCTTATGTGTATTTGTTTATATATTTTCATACAAATTTACATTATTTTATGTGTATTTTGTATATGTATTTCAATAAAAATTTGCCTAATTTCATTTGTATTTTGCATATCTATTTTCAAACAAATTTAAATTATTTTTGTGTATTTTTTTTATCTTATTTGTATTTTGTATATATATTTTCCTACACATATACATTCTTTTAGAGGAAATTTTGTTTATTTATTTTGACACGAATTTACATTATTTTATGTGTATTTTGTATATATATTTTTCTATGTATTTACATTATTTTATGTGTATTTTGTATATATATTTTCATAAAAATTTACGTAATTTTATTGTGTGTATTCGTATATATTTTGATAAAAAATTTCATTATTTTGTGTTTTTTGCATATCTATTTCAATAAAAATCTACCTTATTGTATGTGTATTTTGTATATTTATTTTAATCCAAATTTAATTATTTTATGTATATTTTTGTATGTATTTTTTTTTTAAATATGATATATTTTATGGGTATTTTGCATCTTTAATTTTATAAATTTTTACATTACGTACATATCTTTTATACGTATTTACATTATGTAATGTGTATTTTGTTTATATATTTTTATACAAATTTACGTTATTATATGTGTATTTGAATATATATTTTGATACAAATTTACATTATTTTATGTATTTTCTATATTTATTTCAATTCAAATTTAGCTTATTTTATGTGTCTTTTGTATATCTATTTTCATACAAATTTAATTATTTTTGTTATTTTTGTATTAAGTTTTATACAATTTTACGTTATTTTATGTGTATTTTGTAAATTTATATTTATACAAGTAAACATTCTTTTATTGGCATTTAGTTTATTTATTTTGATACGAATTTACATTATTTTATGTGTATTTTGTATACATTTTCTTATACGTATTTACTTCATTTTATGTGTATTTTGTATATATATTTTATAGAAATCTACGTTATTTTATGTGTATTCGTATGTATATTTTGAAACAAATTTACATTGTTTTATATGTATTTTGCATATCTATTTCAATACAAATTTACCTTATTGTATGTGCATTTTGTATATTTATTGTAATACAAATTTAAATATTTTATGTGCATTTTGGTATATATATTTTCATAAAAAATGCGTTGTTTTATGGGTATTTTGCATCTTTATTTTCATACAAATTTACATTATTTTATTAATATTCTGTGTATTTATTTAGATACTATTTTACATTATTCTATTTCTGTTTTGTATATATTTTTTTTATACATATTTACATTATTTAATGTGTATTTTCTATATATATTTCATACAAATTTTCGTTATTTTAAGTGTATTTGTTTATATATTTTTATTCAAATTTATATTAATTTATGTGTATTTTGTATATGTATTTCAATAGAAATTTACCTAATTTCATGTGTATTTTGTATATATATTGTATACAAATTTAAATTATTTTTTGTGTATTTTTGTATAGAGTTTTATACAAATTTACAATATCTTATGTGTATTTTGTATATCTATTTTCATACAAATACACATTCTTTTATTGATATTTTGTTTATTTTTTTTTATGCGAATTTACATTATTTAATGTGTATTGTGTATATATATTTTTATTCGTATTTACGTCATTTCATGTGTATTTTGTATATATATTTCTATAGAAATATACGTTATTTTATGTGTATTCGTATATATATTTTGAAACAAATATACATTGTTTTATGTGCATTTTGCATATTTTTTCAATACAAATTTATCTTATTGTACGTGCATTTTGTATATTAATTTTAATACAAATTTAGCTATTCTATGTGTATTTTTGTATATGTATTTTTATAAAAATATGCTTTATTTTATGGGTATTTTGCATCTTTATTTTCATACAAAATTACATTATTTTATTGATATTCTGTGTATTTATTTTGATACGATTTTACATTATTCTATGTATATTTTGTATATCTATTTTATACAAATGTACGTTATTTTATGTGAATTTGTTTTCATTTCATACAAATTTACATTATTTTATGTGAATTTTGTACATGTATTTAAATACAAATTTAACTAATTATATTAGTATTTTGTATATCTATTTTCATACAAATTGAAATTAATTTTGTGTATTTTTGTATATATATTTATTCAAATTTTCGTAATTTTATGTGTATTTTGTATATTTATTTTCCTACAAATATACGTTCTTTTATTGGAATTTTATTTATTTATTTTGACACGAATTAGGTGTATTTGATATATATATTTTTATACTTATTTACATAATTTTATATGTATTTTGAATATATATTTTCATAGAAATTTACTCTATATGTATATGTATAGAAAGTACACATGAAATAATATAAATTCGTATCGAAATAAATGAACAAAATACCGATAAAATAATGTAATTTTGAATGAAAATATATATAGAAAATACACATAAAATAACGTAAATACAAATAAATATATACACATAAAATGATTTGAATTTGAATGAAAATAGATATAAAATAAACTTAAAATAAGGCAAATTTATAATGAAATATATATACAAAATACACATAAAATAATGTAGATTTGTTTCAAAATATATATACGAATACACATAAAATAACGTAGATTTCTATAGAAATATATATACAAAATACACATGAAATGTTGTAAATACGTATAAAAATATATATACAAAATACACATTCAATAATGTAAATTCGTGTCAAAATAAATAATTAAAATATCAATAAAAGAATGTGTATTTGTATGAAAATACATATACAAAATACACATAAAATAACGTAAATTTGTATAAAACTATATATAAAAATACACTAACATAAGTTAAATTTGTATGAAAATAAATATACAAAATACACATAAAATTAGGTAAATTTGTAAAGAAATACATATACAAAATACACATAAAATAATGTAAATTTGAATGAAAATATATAAACAAATACACTTAAATTAACATAAATTTGTATAAAATATATATAAAAAATACTCATTATATAATGTAAATATGTATAAAAAATATATACAAAACACAAATAGAATAATGTAAAATCGTATTAAAATAAATACACAGAATGTAAATAAAATAATGTAAATTTGTATGAAAATAAAGATGCAAAATACCCATAAAATAACGCATTTTTTAAAAATATAAAAAATACACATGAAAGGATGTAAATACGTATAAAAATATATATACAAAATACACATTAAATAATGTAAATTAGCGTCAAAATAAATAAACAAAATGTCAATAAAAGAATGTGTATTTGTATGAAAATAAATATACAAAATACACATAAGATAACATAAATTTGTATAAAACTATATACAAAGATACACAAAAATAATTTAAATTTGTATGAAAATAAATATACAAAATACACATATAATTAGGTAAATTTGTATTGAAATACATATACAAAAAACACATAAAATACTGTAAATTTGAATGAAAATACATAAACAAATACACTTAAAATAGCGTAAATTTGTATAAAAAAATATATACAAAACACAAATAGAATAATGTAAAATCGTATCAAAATAAATACACAGAATATTAATAAAATAATGTAAATTTGTATGAAAATAAAGAAGCAAAATACCCATAAAATAACGCATTTTTAAAAAAAATATATATACAAAAATACACATAAAAAAATTTATTTGTATTAAAATATATACAAAATACACATACAATAAGGTAAATCTGTATTGAAATAGATATGCAAAATACATATAAAACAATGTAAATTTGTTTCAAAATATATATACGAATACACATAAAATAACGTAGATTTGTATAAAAATATATATACAAAATACACGTAAAATGAAGTAAATACGTAAAAAAAAATGTATACAAAATACACATAAAATAATGTAAATTCGTATCAAAATAAATAAACAAAATACCAATAAAAGAATGTGCATTTGTATAAATATAAATATACAAAATACACATAAAATAACGTAAATTTGTATAAAACTATATACAAAAATACACAGAAGTAATTAAATTCGTATGAAAATAGATATACAAAATACAGATAAAATAAGCTAAATTTGAATTGAAATGTATATACAAAATACATAAAATAATGTTGATTTGTATCAAAATATTTATAAAAATACCCATAAAATAACGCATTTTTTTTATTTATAAAAATATATATACCAAAATACACATCAAAAAATTAAATTTGTATTAAAATAAATATACAAAAAACACATTCAATAAGGTAAATTTGTATTGAAATAGATATGCAAAATACATATAAAACAATGTAAATTTGTTTCAAAATATATATACGAATACACATAAAATAACGTAGATTTCTATAAAAATATATATACAAAATACACATAAAATGAAGTAAATACGTATAAAAAAATGTATACAAAATACACATAAAATAATGTAAATTCGTATCAAAATAAATATACAAAATACCAATAAAAGAATGTGTATTTGTATAAATATAAATATACAAAATACACATAAAATAACGTAAATTTATATAAAACTATACAAAAATACACAGAAGTATTTTAATTTGTATGAAAATAGATATACAAAATAAGGTAAATTCGTTACAAATTCAATAAACAAAATTCAGATAAAAGAACGTATATTTGTAGAAAAAATAAATATACAAAATACACATTAAATAACGAAAATTTGTATGAAAATATATAAAAAAATAAACAAAAATAATTTCAATTTGTATGAAAATAAATATACAAAATACACAAGTATTTTGTATATCTATTTTCACACAAATTTAATTACTTTTGTGTATTTTTGCATATAGTTTTATATAAATTTACGTTATTTTATTTGTATTTTGTAAATTTATATATATACAATACACTTTCTTTTATTAGTATTTTGTTTATTTATTTTGATACAAGTTTACATTATTTTATGTGTATTTTATACCTTTTTTATACGTATTTACTTAATTTTATGTGTATTTAGTATTTATTTTCATAGAAATCTACGTTATTTTATGTGTATTCGTATATATATTTTGAAAAAAATTTACATGGTTTTATATGTATTTTGCATATCTATTTCAATACAAATTTACCTTATTGTATGTGCATTTTGTATATTTATTTTAATACAAATTCAAATATTTTATGTGTGTCTTGGTATAAATATTTTTATAAAAAATGCGTTATTTTATGGGTATTTTGCATCTTAATTTTCATACAAATTTACATTATTTTATTAATATTCTGTTAATTTATTTTGATACTATTTTATATTATTATACGTGTATTTTGTATATATTTATATACATATTTACACTATTTAATGTGTATTTTGTATATATATTTTATACAAAATTACTTTATTTTAGTGTATTTTTTTACATATTTTGATGCAAATTTCTATTAGTTTATGTGCATTTTGTATTTATATTTCAATATAAATTTACCAAATTTTATGTGTATTTTGTATATTTATTTTCATACAAATTAGAATTATTTTTGTGTATTTTTGTATATAGTTTTATACAAATCTAGGTGATTTTATGTGTATATTGTATGTCTATTTTCATACAAATACACATTCTTTTATTGATATTTTGTTTATTTATTTTGACGCGAATTTACATTATTTAATGTGTATTTTATATATATATATATATATATATATATATATATATATATATATATATATATATATATATATATATATATATATATATATATATATATATATATATATATATATATATATATATATATATATATATATATATATATATATATTTATTTATATTATTTTTTTATTCGTGTTTACATCATTTGATGTATTTTGTATATATATTTCTATAGAAATCTACGTTGATTTATGAGTATTCGTATATAGATTTTGAAATAAATTTACACTGTGTTGTGTATTTTGCATATTTTTTCAATACAAAGTTACCTTATTGTATATGAATTTTGTATATTAATTTTAATAAAAATTTAATTATGCTATGTATTTTTGTATATGTATTTTATAAAATATGCTTTATTTTATGGGTATTTTGCATTTTATTTTCATACAAATTTACATTATTTTATTTATATTGTGTTTTTTAAACAATTTTACATTATTCTATGTGTATTTTGTATATCTATTTTAATACGTATTTACTTAATTTTATGTGTATTTTGTATATATATTTTTATAGAAATCTACGTTATTTTATGTGTATTCGTATATATATTTTGAAACAAATTTACATTGTTTTATATGTATTTTTGCATATCTCTTTCAATACAAATTTACCTTATTGTATGTGCATTTTGTATATTTATTTCAATACAAATTTAAATATTTTATGTGTATTTTGGTATATATATTTTTATAAGAAATGCGCTATTTGTTGGGAATTTTGCATCTTTATTTTCATACAAATTTACATTATTTTATTAATATTCGGTGTATTGATACGATTTCACATTATTCTATTTTTTTTTGTATATATTTTTTTTTTTAAATATTTACATTATTTAATGTGTATCTTGCATCTTTTATCGTAATTTTGTTTATTTATTTTATACGAATTTACATTATTTTAGGTGTATTTGATATGTATATTTTTATACTTATTTATATCATTTTATTTGTGTTTTGAATATATATTTTCATAGAAATTTACTCTATTTTATGGGTATTCGTATATATATTTTGATACAAATTTACGTTATTTATGTTTATTTTGCATATCTATTTCAATACAAATTTACCATATTGTATGTGTATTTTGTATATTTATTTTAACACAAATTTAATTATTTTATGTGTTTTTTTGTAAAAATATGCGTTATTATTTGGGTATTTTGCATCTTTATTTTCATACAAATTTACATTATTTTATTGATATTCTGTTTATTTATTTTGATACGATTTTACATTGTTTTATGTGTATTTTGTATATATATTTTTATACACATTTACATTATTTAATGTATATTTTGTATATATATTTTATATAACCAAAATTCGTATAAAACTATATACAAAAATACACAAAAATAATTTAAATTGGTTTGAAAAGAAATATACAAAATACACATAAAATTAGGTAAATTTGTATTGAAATACATATACAAAATACACATCAAATAATGTAAATTTGAATTAAAATATATAAACAAATACACTTAAAATAACGTAAATTTGTATAAAATATATATATGCAAGATACACATTAAATAATGTAAATGTGTATAAAAAAATATATACAAAAAACAAATAGAATAATGTAAAATCGTATCAAAATAAATACACAGAATATCAATAAAATAATTTAAATTTTTATTAAAATAAATATTAAAAATTAAAAAAAATTATATAATTTTTTATAAAAATATATTTACCAAAATACACATAAAATATTTAAATTTGTATTGAAATAAATATACAAAATGCATATACAGTAAGGTAAATTTGTATTGAAAGAGATATTAAAAAATAAATATAAAACAATGTAAATCTGTTTCAAAATATATATACGAATAAACATAAAATAAAGTAGATTTCTATAGAAATATATATACAAAATACATATGAAATTATGTAAATACGTATAAAAATATATATACAAAATACATATCAAATAATGTAAATTCGTGTCAAAATAAATAAACAAAATATCATGAAAAGAATGTGTATTTGTATGAAAATAGATAATAGATAATAAATTTGTATAAAATATATATGCAAGATACACATATATTTACATTATTTAATGTTAATTTTGTATATATTTTTTATCCAAATTTACATTATTTTATGTGTATTTGTTTATATATTTTCATACATATTTACACTATTTTATGTGTTTTTTGTATATATATTCTTCTACGTATTTAAATTATTTTCTGTGTATTTTGTATATACATTTTCATAAAAAAATTACGTTATTTTATTGTGTGTATAAGTATATATTTTGATACAAATTTTATACAAATTCATGTTATTTAATGTGTATTTGTATATATATTTTCATAGAAATTTATATTATTTTATGTGTATTTTTCATATATTTCATTACAAATTTACCTTATTTTATGTTTATTTTGTATATTTATTTCATTCAATTTTAAATTATTTTATGTGTATATTTGTATTTGTATTTAGGTTATTTTATGTGTATTTTGTATATATTTTCATCCAAATTACATTATTTTATTGGTATTTCTTAATTTAATTCGATACGAATTTAGATTATTTTATATGTATTTTGTATACATATTTTTATACTCATTTACATTATCTAATGTGTGTTTTGTATATATATATTTTTATGCAAATTTATCTAATGTTCATTTTTGTACATATATTTTTATAGAAATTTGCGTTATTTTATGTATATAGTTTTATATAAATTTACGTTATTTTATGTGCATTTTGTATATTTAAATTTATACAAATACACATTCTTTTATTGGTATATTGTTTATTTATATTTATACGAATTTACATTATTTTATGTGTATTTTGTATACATTTTTTTATACGTATTTACTTAATTTTATGTGTATTTTGTATATGTATTTTTTATAGAAATCTACGTTATTTTATGTGTATTAGTATATATATATTTTGAAAAAAATCTACATTATTTTATATGTATTTTCCATATCTATTTCAATACAAATTTAAATTATTTTTTGTGTATTTTTGTATAGAGTTTTATTCAAATTTACAATATTTTATGTGTATTTTGTATATCTATTTTCATACAAATACACATTCTTTTATTGATATTTTGTTTATTTATTTTGATGCGAATGTACATTATTTAATGTGTATTGTGTATATATATTTTTATACGTATTTACGTCATTTCATGTGTATTTTGTATATATATTTCTATAGAAATATACGTTATTTTATGTGTATTCGTATATATATTTTGAAACAAATATACATTGTTTTGTGTGCATTTTGCATATTTTTTCAATACAAATTTACCTTATTGTACGTGCATTTTGTATATTAACTTTAATACAAATTTAGCTATTCTATGTGTATTTTTGTATATGTATTTTTATAAAAATATGCTTTATTTTATGGGCATCTTTATTTTCATACAAAATTACATTATTTTATTGATATTCTGTGTATTTATTTTGATACGATTTTACATTATTCTATGTATATTTTGTATATCTATTTTATACCAATGTACGTTATTTTATGTGAATTTGTTTTCATTTCATACAAATTTACATTATTTTATGTGAATTTTGTACATGTATTTAAATACAAATTTAACTAATTATATGTGTATTTTGTATATCTATTTTCATACAAATTGAAATTAATTTTGTGTATTTTGTATATATTTTATTCAAATTTTCGTAATTTTATGTATTTTGTATATTTATTTTCCTACAAATATACGTTCTTTTATCGGAATTTTATTTATTTATTTTGATACAATTTTCATTTTTTAGGTGTATATGATATATATATTTTTATACTTATTTACATAATTTTATATGTATTTTGAATATATATTTTCATAGAAATTTACTCTATATGTATATGTATAGAAAATACACATGAAATAATCTAAATTCGTATCGAAATAAATGAACAAAATACCGATAAAATAATGTAATTTTGAATGAAAATATATATAGAAAATACACATAAAATAACGTTTATACAAATAAATATATACACATAAAATGATTTGAATTTGAATGAAAATAGATATAAAAATAAACTTAAAATAAGGCAAATTTATAATGAAATATAATTATATACAAAATACACATAAAATAATGTAGATTTGTTTCAAAATATATATACGAATACACATAAAATAACGTAGATTTCTATAGAAATATATATACAAAATATACATGAAATGTTGTAAATACGTATAAAAATATATATACAAAATACACATTAAATAATGTAAATTCGTGTTAAAATAAATAATTAAAATATCAATAAAAGAATGTGTATTTGTATGAAAATACATATACAAAATACACATAAAATAACGTAAATTTGTATAAAACTATATATAAAAATACACAAAAATAAGTTAAATTTGTATGAAAATAAATATACAAAATACACATAAAATTAGGTAAATTTATAAAGAAATACATATACAAAATACACATTAAATAATGTAAATTTGAATGAAAATATATAAACAAATACACTTAAATTAACATAAATTTGTATAAAATATATATAAAAAATACTCATTAAATAATGTAAATATGTATAAAAAATATATATACAAAACACAAATAGAATAATGTAAAATCGTATTAAAATAAATACACAATGTAAATAAAATAATGTAAATTTGTATGAAAATAGAGATGAAAAAAACCCATAAAATAACGCATTTCTTATAAATATACAAAATACACATGAAAGGATGTAAATACGTATAAAAATATATACAAAATACACTTTAAATAATGTAAATTCGCGTCAAAATAAATAAACAAAATGTCAATAAAAGAATGTGTATTTGTATGAAAATAAATATATAAAATACACATAAGATAACATAAATTTGTATAAAACTATATACAAAAATACACAAAAATAATTTAAATTTGTATGAAAATAAATATACAAAATACACATAAAATTAGGTAAATTTGTATTGAAATACATATACAAAATACACATAAAATACTGTAAATTTGAATGAAAATACATAAACAAATACACTTAAAATAACGTAAATTTGTATAAAAAAATATATACAAAACACAAATAGAAAAATGTAAAATCGTATCAAAATAAATACACAGAATATTAATAAAATAATGTAAATTTGTATGAAAATAAAGAAGCAAAATACCCATAAAATAACGCATTTTTTTTTAAATATATATACAAAAATACACATAAAAAAATTTATTTGTATTAAAATAAATATACAAAATACACATACAATAAGGTAAATCTGTATTGAAATTGATATGCAAAATACATATAAAACAATGTAATTTTTTTCAAAATATATATACGAATACACATAAAATAACGTAGATTTGTATAAAAATATATATACAAAATACACGTAAAATGAAGTAAATACGTATAAAAAAATGTATACAAAATACACATAAAATAATGTAAATTCGTATCAAAATAAATAAACAAAATACCAATAAAAGAATGTGTATTTGTATAAATATAAATATACAAAATACACATAAAATAGCGTAAATTTGTATAAAACTATAAACAAAAATACACAGAAGTAATTAAATTCGTATGAAAATAGATATACAAAATACAGATAAAATAAGCTAAATTTGAATTGAAATGTATATACAAAATACATAAAATAATGTAAATTTGTATCAAAATATTTATAAAAATACACATAATAACGTAAATTTGTTTAAAAATATATAAAAAATATATATAAAATATATAAAAAATAAGTACAAAATACACATATAATCATGTAATTCTTATCAAACTAAATAAACAAAATAGCAATAAAATAATGTAAATTTGTATGAGAAAACATATAGAAATACATATAAAATAACGCTAATTTCTATAAAAATATATGTCCAAAAATGAACGTAAAATAAATTAACTTTGGATAAAAATATATATACAAAACACACATAAAATAACCTAAATTTGTATCAAACTATATACAAAAATACACAAAAATATTTTAAATTTGTATGAAAATAAATATACAAAATACACATAAAATTAGGTAAATTAGTATTGAAATACATACACAAAATACACATAAAATAATGTAAATTTGAATGAAAATACATAAACAAATACACTTAAAATAACGTAAATTTGTATAAAAAAATATGTACAAAACACAAATAGAATAATGTAAATTCGTATCAAAATAAATACACAGAATATTAATAAAATAATGTAAATTTGTATGAAAATAAAGATGCAAAATAGCCATAAAATAACGCATTTTTTATAAAAATATATATACCAAAATACACATAAAATATTAAAATTTGTATTAAAATAAATATAAAAAATGCACATACTGTAAGGTAAATTTGTATTGAAATAGATATGTTAAATACATATAAAACAATGTAAATTTGTTTCAAAATATATACGAATACACATAAAATAACGTTGATTTCTATAAAAATATATACAAAATACACATAAAATGAAGTAAATACGTATAAAAAAAATGAATACAAAATACACATAAAAATCGTATCAAAATAAATAAACAAAATACTAGTAAAAGAAAGTGTATTTGTATAAATATAAATATACAAAATACACATAAAATATCGTAAATTTGTATAAAACTATATACAAAAATACACAGAAGTTATTAAATTTGTATGAAAATATATATACAAAATACAGCTAAAATAAGCTAAATTTGAATTGAAATGTACATACAAAATACATAAAATAATGTAAATCTGTATCAAAATATTTATACAAATACATATAATAACGTAGATTTGTTTAAAAATACATAAACAAAATACACATTAAGTAATGTAAATACGTATAAAAAATATGTACAAAATACACATATAATCATGTAATTCGTATCAAAATAAATAAACAAAATAGCAATAAAATAATGTAAATTTGTATGAGAAAACATATACAAATAACGCAAATTTCTATAAAAATATATGTACAAAAATGCACATAAAATAAAGTAAATTAGCATAAAAATATATATACAAAACACACACTAAATAATGTAATTTAAATTTGTTTGAAAAGAAACATACAAAATACACATAAAATTATGTAAATTTGTATGAAATACATATACAAAATACACATCAAATAATGTAAATTTGAATGAAAATATATAAACAAATACACTTAAAATAACGTAAATTTGTATAAAATATATATGCAAGATACATATTAAATAATGTAAATGTGTATAAAAAAATATATACAAAAAACAAATAGAATAATGTAAAATCGTATCAAAATAAATACACAGAATATCAATAAAATAATGTAAATTTGTATGAAAATAAAGATGCAAAATTCCCAAAAATTATCGCATTTTTTTAAATATATATATACCAAAATACACATAAAATATTTAAATTTGTATTGAAATAAATATACAAAATGCATATACAGTAAGGTAAATTTGTATTGAAAGAGATATTCAAAAATACATATAAAACAATGTAAATTTGTTTGAAAATATATATACGAATACACTTAAAATTAAGTAGATTTCTATAGAAATATATATACAAAATACATATGAAATTATGTAAATACGTATAAAAATATATATACAAAATACATATCAAATAATGTAAATTCGTGTCAAAATAAATAAACAAAATATCATGAAAAGAATGTGTATTTGTATGAAAATAGATAATAGATAATAAATTTGTATAAAATATATATGCAAGATACACATGAAATAATGTAAATATGTATAAAAAAGTATATACAAAAAACAAATAGAATAATGTAAAATCGTATCAAAATAAATACACCGAATATTAATAAAATAATGTAAATTTGTATGAAAATAAAGATGCAAAATTCCCATAAAATAGCGCATTTCTTATAAAAATATATATACCAAAATACACATAATATATTTAAATTTGTATTGAAATAAATATACAAAATGCACATACAATAAGGTAAATTTGTATTGAAAGAGATATGCAAAAATACATATAAAACAATGTAAATTTGTATCAAAATATATATACGAATACAAATAAAAAAACGTAGATTTCTATAAAAATATATTTACAAAATACACATAAAATTAAGTAAATACGTATAAAAAAATGTATACAAAATACACATAAAATAATGTAAATTCGAATTAAAATAAATAAACAAAATACCAATAAAAGAATGTGTATTTGGATAAATATAAATATTAAATACACATACAAAATAAACATAAAATAAGGTAGATTTGTAATAAAATATATGTACAAAATACACATAAAATAATGTAAATTTATATGAAAATATATATACAAATACACATAAAATACCATGAATCTGTATAAAAATATATATTCAAAATAAATATTAAATTATGTAAAAGCGTATAAAAATATATATACAAAGTACATATAAAATGAAAATTAAGATGCAAAATACCTATAAAATAACGCATTTTTTATAAAATTATTGATACCAAAATACTCATAAAATATTTGAACTTGTATTAAAATAAATATACAAAATGCACATACAATAAGGTAAATTTGTATTGAAATAGATATGCAAAATACATATAAAATAATGTAAATTTGTTTCAAAATATATATACGAATACACATAAAATAACGTAGATTTCTGTAAAAAAAACTTATACAAAATACACGTAAAATTAAGTAAATACGTATAAAAAAATGTATACAAAATACACATAAAATAATGTAAATTCGTATAAATGTAAATAAACAATATACCAATAAAAGAATGTGTATTTGTATAAATATAAATATACAAAATGCACATAAAATAACGTAAATTTATATAAAACTATATACATAAAATAGCGCAAATTTCTATAAAAATAAATGTACAAAAATGAACATTAAATAAATTTGCATAAAAATATATATACAAAACACACATTAGATAATGTAAATGAGTATAAAAATATGTATACAAAATACCTATAAAACAATCTAAATTCGTATCGAATTAAATTAAGAAATACCACTAAAATAATGTAATTTTGGATGAAAATATATGTACAAAATACACATAAAATAACCTAAATACAAATACAAATATACACAAAATAATTTAAAATTGAATGAAATAAATATACAAAATAAACATAAAATAAGGTAAATTTGTAATGAAATATATGAAAAAATACACATAAAATAATATAAATTTGTATGAAAATATATATACAAATACACATTAAATAACATGAATTTGTATAAAATTTGTATCAAAATATATACTTATACACACAATAAAATAACGTAATTTTTTTATGAAAATGTGTATACAAAATACACATAAAATAATTGAAATACGTAGAAAAATATATATACAAAAAACACATAAAATAATGTAAATATGTATGAAAATATATAAACAAATACTCATAAAATAATGTAAATTTGGATAAAATATATATCATAAAATAATGTAAATTCGTATCAAAATAAATAAACAAAATACCAATAAAAGAATGTGTATTTGTATGAATATAAATATACAAAATACACATAAAATAACGTAAATTTATATAAAACTATATACAAAAATACACAGAAGTAATTAAATTTGTATGAAAATATATACAAAATACACACGAAATAAGCTAAATTTGAATTGAAATATATATACAAAATACATGAAATAAAGTAAATTTGTATCAAAATATTTATACAAATACACATATAATAACGTAAATTTGTATGAAAATATATAAACAAAATACACATTAAATAATGTAAATACGTATAAAAAAAATATGTACAAAATACACATATAATCATGTAATTCGTATCAAAATAAATAAACAAAATACCAAAAAAAATAATATAAATTTGTATGAGTAAACGTGTATGTTGCATATTTTTTCAATACAAATTAACCTTATTATATACGCATTTTGTATATTAATTTTAATAAAAATTTAATTATACGATGTGTATTTTGTATCTGTTCTTTTATAAACATATTCTTTATTTTTTGGGTATTTTGTCTCTTTATTTTCATACAAATTTACATTATTTTATTGATATTCTGATCATTCATTTTGATAGGAATTGACATTATTCTATGTGTATTTTGTATATATTTTTCATACAAATTTACGTTATTTTATGTGTATTTGTTTATATATTTTGACACAAATTTACAATATTTTATGGGTATTTTGTATAAACATTTCATAAGAAATTTACCTAGTTTTATGTGTATTTTGTATATCTATTTTCATACAAACTCAAATTATTTCTATGTATTTTTGTATATATTTTAATACAAATTTTAGTTATGTTATGTGTATTTTGTAAATTTATTTTCATTCAAATACATATTATTTTATTGGTGTTTTGTTGATTTATATTGATACGAATTTACATTATTTTATATGTACTTTGTATATATATTTTTATACGCTTTTCCATTATTTAATATTTATTTTGTACAAATTCATAGTATTTTATGTGTATTTGTATATATATTTTCATATAAATTTATATTATTTTATGTGTATTTTGTACATATATTTTATTACAAATCTACCTTATTTTATGTTTATTTTGTATGTGTATTTAGTATATTTATATTTATCCAAATACACATTCTTTTATTGGCATTTTGTTTATTTATTTTGATACGAATTTTCATTTTTTTTAGGTGTATTTGATATATATATTTTTATACTTATTTACATAATTTTATATGTATTTTGAATATATATTTTCATAGAAATTTACTCTATATGTATATGTATAGAAAATACACATGAAATAATCTAAATTCGTATCGAAATAAATGAACAAAATACCGATAAAATAATGTAATTTTGAATGAAAATATATATAGAAAATACACATAAAATAACTAAATACAAATAAATATATACACATAAAATGATTTGAATTTGAATGAAAATAGATATAAAAATAAACTTAAAATAAGTCAAATTTATAATGAAATATATATACAAAATACACATAAAATAATGTAGATTTGTTTCAAAATATATATACGAATACACATAAAATAACGTAGATTTTTATAGAAATATATATACAAAATACACATGAAATGTTGTAAATACGTATAAAAATATATATACAAAATACACATTAAATAATGTAAATTCGTGTCAAAATAAATAATTAAAATATCAATAAAAGAATGACTATTTGTATTAAAAATACATATACAAAATACACATAAAATAACGTAAATTTGTATAAAACTATATATAAAAATACTCAAAAATAAGTTAAATTTGTATTAAAATAAATATACAAAATACACATAAAATTAGGTAAATTTGTAAAGAAATACATATACAAAATACACATAAAATAATGTAAATTTGAATGAAAATATATAAACAAATACACTTAAATTAACATAAATTTATATAAAATATATATAAAAAATACCCATTAAATAATGTAAAGATGTATAAAAAATATACTTACAAAACACAAATAGAATAATGTAAAATCGTATTAAAATAAATACACAGAATGTAAATAAAATAATGTAAATTTGTATGAAAATAAAGATGCAAAATACCCATAAAATAACGCATTTTTTATAAATATACAAAATACACTGAAAGGATGTAAATACGTATAAAAATATATATACAAAATACACATTAAATAATGTAAATTCGCGTCAAAATAAATAAACAAAATGTCAATAAAAGAATGTGTATTTGTATGAAAATAAATATACAAAATACACATAAGATAACATAAATTTGTATAAAACTATATACAAAAATACACAAAAATAATTTAAATTTGTATGAAAATAAATATACAAAATACACATAAAATTAGGTAAATTTGTATTGAAATACATATACAAAATACACATAAAATACTGTAAAATTGAATGAAAATACATTAACAAATACACTTAAAATAACGTAAATTTGTATAAAAAAAATATATATACAAAACACAAATAGAATAATGTAAAATCGTATCAAAATAAATACCCAGAATATTAATAAAATAATGTAAATTTGTATGAAAATAAAGAAGCAAAATACCCATAAAATAACACATTTTTTTTTAAATATTTATACAAAAATACACATAAAAAATTTATTTGTATTAAAATAAATATACAAAATACACATACAATAAGGTAAATCTGTATTGAAATAGATATGCAAAATACTTATAAAACAATGTAAATTTGTTTCAAAATATATATACGAATACACATAAAATAACGTAGATTTGTATAAAAATATATATACAAAATACACGTAAAATGAAGTAAATACGTATAAAAAAATGTATACAAAATACACATAAAATAATGTAAATTCGTATCAAAATAAATAAACAAAATACCAATAAAAGAATGTGTATTTGTATATATATAAATATACAAAATACACATAAAATAACGTAAATTTGTATAAAACTATATACAAAAATACACAGAAGTAATTAAATTCGTATGAAAATAGATATACAAAATACAGCTAAAATAAGCTAAATTTGAATTGAAATGTATATACAAAATACATAAAATAATGTAAATTTGTATCAAAATATTTATAAAAATACATATAATAACGTAAATTTGTTTAAAAATATATAAACAAAATACACATTAAGTAATGTAAATACGTATAAAAAATAAATACAAAATACACATATAATCATGTAATTCGTATCAAACTAAATAAACAAAATAGCAATAAAATAATGTAAATTTGTATGAGAAAACATATACAAATACATATAAAATAACGCTAATTTCTATAAAAATATATGTCCAAAAATGAACGTAAAATAAATTAGCTTTGGATAAAAATATATATACAAAACACACATTAAATAATGTAAATGCGTACATAAAGTAACCTAAATTTGTATAAAACTATATACAAAATACACAAAAATAATTTAAATTTGTATGAAAAGAAATATACAAAATACACATAAAATTAGGTTAATTTCTATTGAAATACATATACAAAATACACATAAAATAATGTAAATTTGAAAGAAAATATATAAACAAATACACATATAATTACGTAAATTTGTATGAAATATATATACAAAATACACATTAAATAATGTAAATATGTATAAAAAAATATATACAAAACACAAATAGAATAATGTAAAATCGTATCAAAATATATACACAGAATATTAATAAAATAATGTAAATTTGTATGAAAATTAAGATGCAAAATACCTATAAAATAACGCATTTTTTATAAGATTATTGATACCAAAATACACATAAAATATTTGAATGTGTATCAAAATAAATATACAAAATGCACATACAATAAGGTAAATTTGTATTGAAATAGATATGCAAAATACATATAAAATAATGTAAATTTGTTTCAAAATATATATGCCAATACACATAAAATAACGTAGATTTCTATAAAAATACATATACAAAATACACATAAAATTAAGTAAATACGTATAAAAAAAACGTATACAAAATACACATAAAATAATGTAAATTCGAATAAAGATAAATAAACTATATACCAATATAAGAATGTGTATTTGTATAAATATAAATATACAAAATGCACATAAAATAACGTAAATTTATATAAAACTATATACATAAAATAACGCAAATTTCTATAAAAATATATGTACAAAAATGAACATTAGATAAATTTGCATAAAAATATATATACAAAACACACATTAGATAATGTAAATGAGTATAAAAATATGTATACAAAATACCTATGAAATAATCTAAATTCGTATCGAATTAAATTAAGAAATACCAATAAAATAATGTAATTTTGGATGAAAATATATATACAAAATACACATAAAATAACCTAAATACAAATACAAATATACACATAAAATAATTTAAAATTGAATGAAATAAATATACAAAATAAACCTAAAATAAGGTAAATTTGAAATGAAATATATGAAAAAAATACACAAAAAAATATAAATTTGTATGAAAATATATATACAAATACACATTAAATAACATGAATTTGTATAATATTTGTTTAAAAATATATACTTATAAACACAATAAAATAACGTAATTTTTTTATGAAAATGTATATACAAAATACATAAAATAATTTAAATACGTAGAAAAATATATATACAAAAAACACATAAAATTGTGTAAATATGTATGAAAATATATAAACAAATACACATAAAATAATGTAAATTTGAATAAAAAAATATACAAAATTAACATTAAATAATGTAAATATATATATAAAAAAATATATACAAAAAACACATAGAATTATGTTAAATCGTATCAAAATAAATAAAGAGAATATCAATAAAATAATGTAAATTTGTATGAAAATAAAGATGCAAAATATCCATATAATAACGCATATTTGCATAAAAATATATATACAAAAATACATATAAAATAATTAAATTTGTATTAAAATAAATATACAAAATGCACGTACAATAAAGTAAATTTGTATTGAAATAGATATGCAAAATACACATTAATAATGTAAATTTGTATCAAAATATATATACTAATACTCATAAAATAGAGTAAATTTCTATGAAAATATACATACAAAATAGATATACAAAAAAACACATATAACTAGTTAAATTTGTATTTAAATACATGTACAAAAAACACATAAAATAATGTAGATTTGTATGAAATGAAAACAAATACATTTTATTTAAAATATATATACAAAATACACATAGAATAATATAAAATCATATCAAAATAAATACACAGAATATCAATAAAATAATGTAAATTTGTATGAAAATAAAGATGCAAAATACCCATAAAATAAAGCATATTTTTATAAAAATACATATACAAAAATACACATAGATTAATCAAATTTGTATTAAAATTAATATACAAAATGCACATACAATAAGGTAAATTTGTATTAAAAAAATATGCAAAATACACATAAAACAATGTAAATTTGTTTCAAAATATATATACGAATACACATAAAATAACGCAGACTTCTATAGAAATATATATACAAAATACATTTGAAATAATGTAAATACGTATAAAAATATATATACAAAATACACATTAAATAATGTTAATTCGTGTCAAAATAAATAAACAAAATATCATGAAAAGAATGTGTATTTGTATGAAAATATATATACAAAATACACATAAAATAACCTAAATTTGTATAAAACTATATACAAAAATACACAAAAAATAATTTAAACTTGTATGAAAATAAATATACAAAAAACATATAAAATTAGGTAAATTTGTATTGAAATACATATACAAAATACACATAAAATAATGTAAATTTTTATGAAAATATATAAACATATAGACTTAAAATAACGTAAATTTGTATCAAATATATATACAAAAAACACATTAAATAATGTAAATATGTATAAAAAAATATATACAAAACACAAATAAAATAATGTAAAATCGTATCAAAATAAATACAGAAAATATTAATAAAATAATGTAAATTTGTATGAAAATTAAGATGCAAAATACCCATAAAATAATGCATTTTTTATAAAAATATATATACGAAAAAATAAAATATTTGATTTTGTATTTAAATAAATAGATATACAAAATACACATAAAATAAGCTAAATTTGAATTGAAATATATATACAAAATACATAAAATAATGTAAATTTGTATCAAAATACTTATACAAATAAACATATAATAACGTAAATTTGTATAAAAATATATAAACAAAATACACATTAAATAATGTAAATACGTATAAAAAAATGTACAAAATACACAAATAATCATGTAATTCGTATCAGAATAAATAGACAAAATACCAATAAAATAATGTAAATTTCTATGAGAAAACATATACAAAATACACATAAATAAAGCAAATATCAATAAAAATATATATATAATATAATATATTTTTATACATATTTAAAATATTTAATGTATATTTTCTATATATATTTTATCCAAATTTACGTTATTTTATATGTATTTGTTTATATATTTTCATACAAATTTACATTATTTTATGTGAGTTTTGTATATGTATTTCAATACAAATTTGCCTAACTTTATGTGTATTTTGCATATCTATTTTCAAACAAATTTAAATTATTTTTGTGTATTTTTGTATATACTTTTATACAAATTTTAGTTATTTTATTTGTTTTTTGTATATATATTTTCCTACAAATATACATTCTTTTATTGGATATAATCAAATTTAAATTTATTGTATATGCATTTTGTATATTAATTTTAATACAAATTTAATTATTCTATGTGTATTTTTCTATACGTATTTTTATGAAAATATGCTTTATTTTATGGGTATTTTGCATCTTTATTTTCATACAAATTTACGTTATTTTATTGATATTCTGCTCATTCATTTTGATACGATTAGACATTATTCTATGTGTATTTTGTATATATTTTTCATACAAATTTACGTTATTTTATGCGTATTTGTTTATATATTTTGACACAAATTTACAATATTTTATGGGTATTTTGTATATATATTTCATAAGAAATTTACCTAGTTTTATGTGTATTTTGAATATCTATTTTCATTCAAACTCAAATTATTTGTATGTATTTTTGTATATATTTCAATACAAATTTTAGTTAGGTTATGTGTATTTCGTAAATCTATTTTCATTCAAATATATATTATTTTATTGGTATTTTGTTGATTTATATTGATACGAATTTACATTATTTTATATGTACTTTATATATATTATACGCATTTACATTATTTAATACTTATTTTGAGTATATAATTTTATACAAATTCATGGTATTTTATGTGTATTTGTATATATATTTTCATATAAATTTACATTATTTTATGTGTATTTTGTATATAAAATTTACCTTATTTTATGTTTATTTTGTATACATTATATTTATACAAATACACATTCTTTTATAGGTATTTTGTTTATTTATTTTGTTTCAATTTTCATTATTTATGCGTATTTGTTTACATTTTTATACGTACTTAATTTTATGTGTATTTTGTATATATATTTTTATAGAAATATACGTTATTTTATGTGTATTCGTACATATATTTTGAAACAAATTTACATTGTTTTATATGTACAATAAGGTAAATCTGTATTGAAATAGATATGCAAAATACATATAAAGCAATGTAAATTTGTTTCAAAATATGTATACGAATACACATAAAATAACGTAGATTTCTATAAAAATATATATACATAATACACTTAAAATGAAGTAAATACGTATAAAAAATGTATACAAAATACACATAAGATAATGTAAATTCGTATCAAAATAAATAAACAAAATAGTAATAAAAGAATGTGTATTTGTATAAATATAAATATACAAAATACACATAAAATAACGTAAATTTATATAAAACTATATACAAAAATACACAGAAGTAATTAAATTTGTATGAAAATATATACAAAACACACACAAAATAAGATAAATTTGAATTGAAATATATATACAAAATACATCAAATAAAGTAAATTGGTATCAAAATATTTATTCAAATACACATATAATAACGTAAATTTGTATGAAAATATATAAACAAAATACACATTAAATAATGTAAATACGTATAAAAAAAATGTGTACAAAATACACATATAATCATGTAATTCGTATCAAAATATATAAACAAAATACCAATAAAATAATATAAATTTGTATGAGTAAACGTGTATAAATATAAATGTACAAAATACACATACAAAATAAACATAAAATAAGGTAATTTTGTAATGAAATATATGTACAAAATACACATAAAATAATGTAAATTGATATGAAAATATATATACAAATACACATAAAATACCATGAATTTGTATAAAATTATATATTCAAAATAAATATTCAATAGTATAAATGCGTATAAAAATATATATAAAAAGTACATATAAAATAATGTAAATTCGTATCAATATAAATCAACAAAATACCAATAAAATAATATATATTTGAATGAAAATAGATTTACAAAATACACATAACAAAACTAAAATTTGTATTGAAATATATACAAAAATACATAAAAATAATTTGAGTTTGTATGAAAATAGATATTCAAAATACACATAAAACTAGGTAAATTTCTTTTGAAATATATATACAAAATACCCATAAAATATTGTAAATTTGTGTCAAAATAAATAAATAAATACACATAAAATAACGTAAATTTGTATGAAAAATATTTACAAAATACACATAGAATAATGTCAAATCGTATCAAAATGAATGAGCAGAATATCAATAAAATAACGTAAATTTGTATGAAAATAAAGATGCAAAATACCCATAAAATAAAGCATATTTTTATAAAAATACATATACATAAATACACATAGAATAATTAAATTTGTATTAAAATTAATATACAAAATGCATATACAATAAGGTAAATTTGTAATGAAATATATGAAAAATACACATAAAAGTGTAAATTTGTTTAAAATCTATATAATACACATAATATAACGTAGATTTCTATAGAAATATATATACAAAATACACATGAAATGATGTAAATACGTATAAAAATATATATACAAAATACACATTAAATAATTTAAATTCTCGTCAAAATAAATAAACAAAATATCAATAAAAGAATGTGTATTTGTATGAAAATAGATATACAAAATACTCATAAAATAACCTAAGTTTGTATAAAACTATATACAAAATACACAAAATAATTTAAATTTGTATGAAAAAAAATATACAAAATACACATAAAATTAGGTAAATTTGTATTGAAATACATATACAAAATACACATAAAATAATGGAAGTTTGAATGAAAATATATAAACATATACACTTAAAATAACGTAAATTTGTATCAAATATATATACAAAATACTAATTAAATAATGTAAGTATGTATAAAAAAATATATACAAAACACAAATAGAATAATGTAAAATCGTATCAAAATAAATACACAGAATATTAATAAAATAATGTAAATTTGTTTGAAAATAAAGATGCAAAATAGCCATAAAATTACGCATTTTTTATAAAAATATATATACCAAAATACACATAAATATTAAAATTTGTATTAAAATAAATATAAAAATGCACATACTGTAAGGTAAATTTGTAATGAAATAGATATGCAAAATACATATAAAACAATGTAAATTTGTTTCAAAATATATATACGAATACACATAAAATAACGATGATTTCTATAAAAATATATAAAAAATAAACATAAAATGAAGTAAATACGTATAAAAAATATATACAAAATACACATAAAAAATCGTATCAAAATAAATAAACAAAATATCATGAAAAGAATGTGTATTTCCATGAATATGAATAATAGATAATAAATTTGTATGAAATATATATGCAAGAGTCAAATTTTTTATGTGTATTTTGTATATATTTTTATAGAAATCAACGTTATTTTATGTGTATTCGTATATATATTTTGAAACAAATTTACATTGTTTTATATGTATTTTGTACATCTATTTCAACACAAATTTACTCTTACAGTATGTGCATTTTTATATTTATTTTAATACAAATTTTAATATTTTATGTATTTTGGTATATATATTTTTATAAAATGTTATTTTATGGCTATTTTGCATCTTTATTTTCATACAAATTTACATTATTTAATTAATATTCTGTGTATTTATTTTGATACGATTTTACATTATTCTATTTGTTTTTTGTATATATTTTTTTATACATATTTACATTATTTAATTAGTATTTTGTATATATATTTGATACAAATTTACGTTATTTTAAGTGTATATGTTTATATATTTTCATTCAAATTTCCATTATTTTATGTATTTTGTATATGTATTTCAATACAAATTTACCTATTTTTATGTGTATTTTGTATATTTATTTTCATACAAATTTAAATTATTTTTAATGTATTTTAATATAGTTTTATACAAACTTAGGTTATTTTATGAGTATTTTGTATATCTATTTTCATACAAATACACATTCTTTTATTGATATTTTGTTTATTTATTTTTACGAGAATTTAAATTATTTAATGTGTATTTTGTATATATATATTTTTATACGTATTTACATCATTTCATGTGTATTTTGTATATATATTTCTATAGAAATCTACTTTATTTTATGTGTATTCGTATATAGATTTTTAAACAAATTTACGCTTTCATGTGCATTTTGTATATTTTTTCAATACAAATTTACCTTATTGTACGTGCATTTTGTATATTAATTTTAATACAAATTTAATTATTCTATGTGTATTTTTGTATATGTATTTTTAAATAAATATGCTTTATTTTATGGGTATTTTGCATCTTTATTTTCATACAAAATTACATTATTTTATTGATATTCTGTGTATTTATTTTGATACGATTTTACATTATTCTATGTGTATTTTGTATATATTTTTCATTTAATTTAGCTTATTTTATGTGTATTTTGTATATCTATTTATTTTAATACAAAATCAAATATTTTATGTTTTTTCGTATATATATTTTTATAAAAAATGCGTTATTTTATGGGTATTTTGCATCTTAATTTTCATACAAATATACATTATTTTATTAATATTTTCTGTATTTATTTTCATACGATTTTACATTATTTTATTTGTGTTGTGTATATATTTTTGTATACATATTTACATTATTTAATGTGTTTTTTGTATATATATTTGATACAACTTTACGTTATTTTAAGTCTATATGTTTATATATTTTCATTCAAATTTACATTATTTTATGTGTATTTTGTATATGTATTTCAATACAAATTTACCTAATTTTATGTTTTTTGTATATTTATTTTCATACAAGTTTAAATTATTTTTGTGTATTTTTGTTTATAGTTTTATACAAATTTAGGTTATTTTATGTGTATTTTGTATATCTATTTTCATACAAATACACATTCTTTTCATGATATTTTGTTTATTTATTTTGACACGAATTAACATTATTTAATGTGTATTTTGTATATATATTTTTATACGTATTGACATTATTTCAAGTGTATTTTGTATATATATTTCTATAGAAATCTGCGTTATTTTATGTGTATTCGTTTATATATTTTGAAACAAATTTACATTGTTTTATGTGTATTTTGCATATTTTTTCAATACAAATTTACCTTATTGTATGTGCATTTTGTATATTAATTTTAATACAAATTTGATTAATCTATGTGTATCTTTGTATATGTATTTTTATAAAATATGCTTTATTTTATGGGTATTTTGCATCTTATTTTCATACAAATTTACATTATTTTATTGATATTCTGTGTATTTATTTTGATATGATTTTATATTATTCTATGTGTATTTTGTATATATATTTTATATAAAATGTATTAGTTTTCATTTCATACAAATCTACATTATTTTATGTGTTTTTTGTACATGTATTTAAATACAATTTTAACTAGTTATATGTGTATTTTGTATATCTATTTTGTATGTATATTTTCATAGAAATTTACTCTATTTTATGAGTATTCGTATATATATTTTGATACAAATTTACATTATTGATGTATTTTGCAAATCTATTTCAATACAAATTTATTTTATTGTACGTGCATTTTGTATATTTATTTTAATACAAACTTAACTATTTTATATGTATTTTTGTATATATATTTTTATGCAAATATGCGTTATTATATGGATATTTTGCATCTTTATTTTCATACAAATTTATATTATTTTATTGATATTCTCTTTATTTATTTTGATACGATTTAACATTATTCTATTTGTTTTTTGTATATATTTTTTTATACATATTTACATTATTTAATGTTCATTTTGTATATATTTTATCCAAATTTACATTATTTTATGTGTATTTGTTTATATATTTTCACACAAATTTACATTATTTTATGTTTTTTGTATATATATTTTTCTACGTATTTAAATTATTTTACGGGTATTTTGTATATACATTTTCATAAAAAAATTACGTTATTTTATTGTGTGTATAAGTATATATTTTGATACAAATTTTATACAAATTCATGTTATTTAATGTGTATTTGTATATATATTTTCATACAAATTTATATTATTTTATGTGTTTTTTTCATATATTTCATTACAAATTTACCTTATTTTATGTTTATTTTGTATATTTATTTCATTCAATTTTAAATTATTTTATGTGTATACTTGTATTTGTATTTAGGTTATTTTATGTGTATTTTGTATATATATTTTCATCCAAAATTACATTATTTTATTGGTATTTCTTAATTTAATTCTATACGATTTTAGATTATTTCATAGGTATTTTGTATACATATTTTTATACTCATTTACATTATCTAAAGTGTGTTTTGTATATATATTTTTATGCAAATTTATTTTATGTTCATTTTTGTACATATATTTTTATAGAAATTTTCGTTATTTTATGTATATAGTTTTATATAAATTTACGTTATTTTATGTGCATTTTGTATATTTATATTTATACAAATACACATTCTTTTATTGGTATATTGTTTATTTACATTTATACGAATTTACATTATTTTATGTGTATTTTGTATACATTTTTTATACGTATTTACATAATATTATGTGTATTTTGTATATGTATTTTTATAGAAATCTACGTTATTTTATGTGTATTCGTATATATATTTTGAAACAAATTTACATTATTTTATATGTATTTTGCATATCTATTTAAATAAAAATTTAAATTATTTTATTTGAATTTTTTATATTTATTTTAATAAAAATTAAAATATTTTATTTTTATTTTTTTATAAATAATTTTATAAAAAATTATTTATTTTATAGGTATTTTGCATCTTAATTTTCATTTTATATGTACTTTGTATATATATTTTTATGCCTCATACATTATTTAATATTTATTTTGAATATATATTTTATACAAATTCATGGTATTTTATGTATTTGTATATATATTTTCATATAAATTTACTTTATTGTATGTGTATTTTGTACATATATTTTATTACAAATGTAAATTTTATGTTTATTTTGTATGTATATATATATATATATATATATATATATATATATATATATATATATATATATATATATATATATATATATATATATATATATATATATATATATATATATATATATATATATATATCCAAATACACATTCTTTTATTGATATTTTGTTTATCTATTTTAATTCGAATTTACATTATTTTATGTGTATTTTGAATACATTTTTTTATACGTATTTACTTAATTTTATGTGTATTTTGTATATATATTTTTATAGAAATCTACGTTTTTTTATTTGTATTCGTATATATATTTTGAAACAAATTTACATTGTTTTATATGTATTTTTGCATATCTCTTTCAATACAAATTTATCTTATTGTATATGCATTTTGTATATTTATTTCAATACAAATTTAAAAATTTTATGAGTATTTTGGTATATATATTTTTATAAGAAATGCGCTATTATATGGGAATTTCGCATCTTTATTTTCATACAAATTTACGTTATTTTATTAATATTCTGTGTATTTATTTTGATACGATTTTACATTATTCTATTTGTTTTTTGTATATACTTTTTTATACATATTTACATTATTTAATGTGTATCTTGCATATATATTTTATACAAATTTATTATCTATTATCTATTTTCATACAAATACACATTCTTTTCATGATATTTTGTTTATTTATTTTGACACGAATTTACATTATTTGATATGTATTTTGTATATATATTTTTATACGTATTTACATAATTTCATATGTTTTTTGTATATATATTTAATAGATATTCAAAATACACATAAAATAACCTAAATTTGTATCAAACTATATACAAAAATACACAAAAATATTTTAAATTTGTATGAAAATAAATATACAAAATACTCATAAATTAGGTAAATTTGTATGGAAATACATATACAAAATACACAAAATAATGTAAATTTGAATGAAAATACATAAACAAATACACTTAAAATAACGTAAATTTGTATAAAAAAATATATACAAAACACAAATAGAATAATGTAAAATCGTATCAAAATAAATACACAGAATATTAATAAAATAATGTAAATTTGTATGAAAATAAAGAGGCAAAATACCCATAAAATAACGCATTTTATTTATTTATAAAAATATATATACCATAATACACATAAAAAAATTTGATTTGTATTAAAATAAATATATAAAAAACACATACAATAAGGTAAATTTGTATTGAAATAGATACGCAAAATACATATAAAGCAAAGCAAATTTGTTTCAAAATATGTATACGAATACACATAAAATAACGTAGATTTCTATAAATATATATACAAAATACACATAAAATGAAGTAAATACGTATAAAAAAATGTATACAAAATACACATAAAATAATGTAAATTCGTATCAAAATAAATAAACAAAATACTAATAAAAGAATGTGTATTTGTATAAACATAAATATACAAAATACACATAAAATAACGTAAATTTATATAAAACTATATACATAAATACACAGAAGTAATTAAATTTGTATGAAAATATATACAAAATACACACAAAATAAGCTAAATTTGAATTGAAATATATATACAAAATACATGAAATAAAGTAAATTTGTATCAAAATATTTATACAAATACACATATAATAACGTAAATTTGTATGAAAATATAAACAAAATACACATTAAATAATGTAAATACGTATAAAAAAATGTGTACAAAATACACATATAATCATATAATTCGTATCAAAATAAATAAACAAAATACCAATAAAATAATATAAATTTGTATGAGTAAACGTGTATGTTGCATATTTTTTCAATACAAATTTACCTTATTATATACGCATTTTGTATATTAATTTTAATACAAATTTAATTATTCGATGTGTATTTTTGTATCTGTATATTTATAAACATATGCTTTATTTTTGGGGTATTTTGCATCTCTATTTTCATACAAATATACATTATTTTATTGATATTCTGCTCATTCATTTTGATACGAATTGACATTATTCTATGTGTATTTTGTATATATTTTTCATAAAAATTTACGTTATTTTATGTGTATTTGTTTATATATTTTGACACAAATTTACAATATTTTATGGCTATTTTGTATCTACATTTCAAAAGAAATTTACCTAGTTTTATGTGTATTTTGTATATCTATTTTCATACAAACTCAAATTATTTCTATGTATTTTTGTATATATTTTAATACAAATTTTGGTTATGTTATGTGTATTTTGTAAATCTATTTTCATTCATATATATATATTATTTTATTGGTGTTTTGTTGATTTATATTGATGCGAATTTACACTATTTATATGTACTTTGTATATATATTTTTATACGCTTTTACATTATTTAATATTTATTTTGAATATATATTTTTATACAAATTCATGGTATTTTATGTGTATTTGTATATATATTTTCATATAAATTTACATTATTTTATGTGTATTTTGTACATATATTTTATTACAAATCTACCTTATTTTATGTTTATTTTGTATATGTATTTTGTATATTTATATTTATCCAAATACACATTCTTTTATTGGTATTTTGTTTATTTATTTTAAATCGAATTTACATTATTTTATGTGTATTTTGTATACATTTTTTTATACGTATTTACTTAATTTTATGTGTATTTTGTATATATATATTTTTATAGAAATTACGTTTTTTTATTTGTATTCGTATATATATTTTGAAACAAATTTACATTGTTTTATATGTATTTTTGCATATCTCTTTCAACACAAATTTACCTTATTGTATGTGCATTTTGTATATTTATTTCAATACAAATTTAAATATTTTATGTGTATTTTGGTATATATATTTTTATAAAAAATGCGCTATTTTATGGGAATTTTGCATCTTTATTTTCATACAAATTTACATTATTTTATTAATATTCGGTGTATTTATTTTGATACGAATTTACATTATTCTATTTGTTTTTTGTATATACTTTTTTATACATATTTCCATTATTTAATAAGTATCTTGCATATATATTTTATACAAATTTATTATCTATTATCTATTTTTATACAAATACACATTCTTTACATGATATTTTGTTTATTTATTTTGACACGAGTTTACATTATTTGATATGTATTTTGTATATATATTTTTATACGTATTTACATAATTTCATATGTATTTTGTATATATTTTCTATAGAAATCTACTTTATTTTATGTGTATTCGTATATATATTTTGAAACAAATTTACATTGTTTTATATGTATTTTTGAATATCTCTTTTAATACAAATTTACCTTACTGTATATGCATTTTGTATATTTATTTCAATACAAATTTAAATATTTTATGTGTATTTTGGTATATATATTTTATTAAAATGCGATAATTTTGGGAATTTTGCATGTTTATTTTCATACAAATTTACATTATTTTATTGATATTCTGTGTATTTATTTTGATACGATTTTACATTATTCTATTTGTTTTTTGTATATATTTTTTATACACATTTACATTATTTAATGTGTATCTTTTATATATATTTTATTCAAATTTACGTTATTTTAAGTGTATTTGTTTTTATATTTTCATTCAAATTTACATTTATTTTAATTCGAAATTACATTATTTTATGTGTATTTTGTATACATTTTTTATACGTATTTACTTAATTTTATGTGTATTTTGTATATATAATTTTATAGAAATCTACGTTTTTTTATTTGTATTCGAATATATATTTTGAAACAAATTTACATTGTTTTATATGTATTTTTGCATATCTCTTTCAATACAAATTTACCTTATTGTATGTGCATTTTCTATATTTATTTCAATGCAAATTTAAATATTTTATGTGAATTTTGATATATATTTTTATAAGAAATGCGCTATTTTATGGGAATTTTGCATCTTTATTTTCATACAAATTTACATTATTTTATTAATATTTGGTGTATTTATTTTGATACGATGTTACATTATTCTATTTGTTTTTTGTATATACTTTTTATACACATTTACATTATTTAATGTGTATCTTTGCATATATATTTTATACAAATTAATTATCTATTATCTATTTTCATACAAATACACATTCTTTTCATGATATTTTGTTTATTTATTTTGACACGAATTTACATTATTTGATATGTATTTTGTATATATATTTTTATACGTATTTACATAATTTCGTATGTATTTTGTATATATATTTCTATAGAAATCTACTTTATTTTATGTGTTTTCGTATATATATATTTTGAAACAAATTTACATTGTTTTATATGTATTTTTTAATATCTCTTTCAATACAAATTTACCTTACTGTATATGCATTTTGTATATTTATTTCAATATTTTATTTCAATATTTTATGTGTATTTCGGTAAATATATTTTTATAAAAAATGCGATAATTTTTGGGAATTTTGCATCTTTATTTTCATACAAATTTACATTATTTTATTGATATTCTGTGTATTTATTCTGATACGATTTTACATTATTCTATTTGTTTTTTGTATATATATTTTTTATACACATTTACATTATTTAATGTGTATCTTGCATATATATTTTATACAAATTTACGTTATTTTAAGTGTATTTGTTTATTTTTTTCATTCAAATTTACATTATTTGATGTGTATTTTGTATATGTATTTCAATACAAATTTACCTAGTTTTATGTGTATTTTGTATATTTGTTTTCAAACAAATTTAAATTATTTTTGTGTATTTTTGTATATAGTTTTATACAAATTTAGGTTATTTTATGTACGCATTTACATTATTTAGTGTGTGTTTTGTATATATATTTTTTGCAAATTTACTTTATTTTATGTGCATTTTTGTACATATATTTTTATAGAAATTTGCGTTATTTGTATATGTTTTCTCATACAAATTTACATTATTTTATTGCTATTTTGTTTATTTATTTTGATACGAATTACATGATTATATGTGTATTTTGTACATATTTTTCATACGTATTTACATTACTTAATGTGTATTTTGTTTATATATTTTTAAACAAATCTACGTTATTATATGTATTTGTATAAATATTTTGATACAGATTTACATTATTTTATGTATTTTGTATGTACATTTCAATTCAAATTTAGCTTATTTTAGCTGTATTTTGTATATATATTTTCATACAAATTAAATAACTTCTGTGTATTTTTGTATATAGTTTTATACAAATTTACGATATTTTATTGGTATTTTGTTTATTTATTTTGATACGATTTTTATGTGTATTTTGTATTCATTTTTTTATACGTATTTACTTCATTTTATGTGTATTTTGTATATATTTTTATAGAAATCAACGTTATTTTATGTGTATTCGTATATATATTTTGAAACAAATTTACATTGTTTGATATGTATTTTGCATATCTATTTCAATAAAAATTTACCTTACAGTATGTGCATTTTTTATATTTATTTTAATACAAATTTTAATATTTAATGTGTATTTTAGTATATATATTTTTATAAAAAATGCGTTATTTTATGGCTATTTTGAATCTTTATTTTCAAACAGATTTACATTATTTTATTAATATTCTGTGTATTTATTTTGATACGATTTTACATTATTTAATTAGTATTTTGTATATATATTTGATACAAATTTACGTTATTTTAGGTGTATATGTTTATATATTTTCATTCAAACTTCCATTATTTTATGTGTATTTTGTATATGTATTTCAATACAAATTTACCTAGTTTTATGTGTATTTTGTATATTTATTTTCGTACAAATTGAAATTATTTTTTGTGTATTTTTGTATATAGTTTTATACAAACTTAGGTTATTTTATGAGTATTTTGTATATCTATTTTCATACAAATACACATTCTTTTATTGATATTTTGTTTATTTATTTTGACGAGAGTTTAAATTATTTAATGTGTATTTTGTATATATATTTTTATACGTATTTACATCATTTCATGTGTATTTTGTATATATATTTCTATAGAAATCTACGTTATATTATGTGTATTCGTATATAGATTTTTAAACAAAATAACACTTTGTGTATTTTGCATATTTTTTCAATACAAATTTACCTTATTGTATATGCATTTTGTATATTAATTTTAATACAAATTTAATTATTCTATGTGTATTTTTGTATATGTATTTTTATAAAAATATGCTTTATTTTATGGGTATTTTGCATCTTTATTTTCATACAAATTTACGTTATTTTATTGATATTCTGCTCATTCATTTTGATACGATTCGACATTATTCTATGTGTATTTTGTAAATATTTTTCATACAAATTTACGTTATTTTATGTGTATTTGTTTATATATTTTGACACAAATTTACAATATTTTATGTATATTTTGTATATATATTTCAAAAGAAATTTACCTAGTTTTATGTGTATTTTGAATATCTATTTTCATACAAACTCAAATTATTTTTATGTATTTTTTGTATATATTTCAATACAAATTTTAGTTATGTTATGTGTATTTTGTAAATCTATTTTCATTCAAATATATATTATTTTATTGGTATTTTGTTGATTTATATTGATACGAATTTACATTATTTTATATGTACTTTCTATATATATTTTTAATCGCATTTACACTATTTAATATTTATTTTGAATATATAATTTTATACAAATTCATGGTATTTTATGTGTATTTGTATATATATTTTCATATAAATTTACATTATTTTATGTGTATTTTGTACATATATTTCATTACAAAATTACCTTATTTTATGTTTATTTTGTATGTGTATTTTGTACATTTATATTTATACACGTTTACTCATACAAATTTATATTATTTTATTGGTATTTTGTTTATTTATTTTGATACGAATTACATGATTATATGTGTATTTTGTACACATTTTTTTATACGTATTTACATTATTTAATGTGTATTTTGTTTATAAATTTTAATACAAATTTACGTTATTATATGTGTATTTGAATAAATATTTTGATACCAATTTACTTTATTTCTTGCATTTTGTATATATATTTCAATTCAAATTTAGCTTATTTTGTGTGTGTTTTGTATATATTTTCATACAAATTTAATTACTTCTGTGTATTCTTGTATATAGTTTTATATAAATTTACGTTATTTTATGTGTATTTTGTATATTCATATTTATACAAATACACATTCTTTTATTGGTATTTTGTTTATTTATTTTGATACGAATTAACATTATTTTATGTGTATTTTGTATACATTTTTAATACGTATTTACTTAATTTTATGTGTATTTTGTATATATATTTTTATAGAAATCTACGTTATTTTATGTGTATTCGTATACATATTTTGAAACAAATTTACATTGCTTTCTATGTATTTTGCATATCTATTTCAATACAAATTTACCTTATTGTACATATAAAACAATGTAAATTTGTTTCAAAATATATGTACGAATACACATAAAATAACGTAGATTTCTATAAAAATATATATACAAAATACACATAAAATTAAGTAAATACGTATAAAAAATGTAAACAAAATACACATAAAATAATGTAAATTCGAAACAAAATAAATAAACAAAATACCAAGAAAAGAATGTGTATTTGTATAAATATAAATACAAAATACACATACAAAAAACATAAAATAAGGTAAATTTGTAATGAAATATATGTAAAATACACATAAAATAATGTAAATTTATATGAAAATATATATACAAATACACATAAATACCATGAATTTGTATAAATTTATATACTAAATATAAATATTAAATAATGTAAATGCGTATAAAAATATATATACAAAGTATATATAAAACAATGTAAATTCGTATCAATATAAATCAACAAAATACCAATAAAATAATATATATTTGAATGAAAATAGATTTACAAAATACACATAACCTAACTAAAATTTGTATTGAAATATATACAAAAATACATAAAAATAATTTGAGTTTGAATGAAAATAGATATTCAAAATACACATAAAACAAGGTAAATTTCTTATGAAATATATATACAAAATACCCATAAAATATTGTAAATTTGTATCAAAATATATAAACAAATACACATAAAATAACGTAAATTTGTATGAAAAATATATACAAAATACACATAGAATAATGTCAAATCGTATCAAAATGAATGAGCAGAATATCAATAAAATATCGTAAATTTGTATGAAATAAAGATGCAAAATACCCATAAAATAAAGTATATTTTATAAAATACATATAGAAAAATACACATGGAATAATTAAATTTGTATTAAAATTAATATACAAAATGCATATACAATAAATTTAAATTTGATTATATTAAATGAAATAAATATACAAAATAAACATAAAATAAGGTAAATTTGTAATAAAATATATGTAAGAATACACATAAAATAATATAAATTTGTAAGAAAATATATATACAAATACACATAAAATAACATGAATTTGTATAAAATTTGTTTCAAAATATATACGAATACACACAATAAAATAACGTAAATTTTTATGAAAATGTATATAAAATACACATAAAATAATTTAAATACGTAGAAAAATATATATACAAAATACACATAAAATAATGTAAATTGTAAAAATTAAATACAAAATTCCATTAAAAGAATGTATTTTTGTAGGAAAATATATATTCAAAAACAAATAAAATATCTAAAATTTGTATAAAATATATACAAAATACACAAAATAATTTAAATTTGTTTGAAAAGATATGCAAAATACACATAAATTTAGGCAAATTTGTATTGAATACATATACAAAACTCACATAAAATAATGTAAATTTGTATGAAATATATAAACAATACATATAAAATAACATAAATTTGATAAATATATATAAAAAATAGACATTAAAGATTTTAAATCTGTATAAAAATATATTATATTAGATATATTTTTATTGATATTTGGGTTATTTATGTGTATTTTGTATATGTTTTCTCATAGAAATTTACATTATTTTATTGGTATTTTGTCTATTTATTTTCATACGAGTTACATGATTATTTGTGTATTTTGTACATTTCTTTATACCTATTTACATTATTTAATGTGTATTTTGTTTATATATTTTTATACAAATTTACGTTATTATATGTGAATTTGTATAAGTATTTTGATACAAATTTACATTATTTTATGTATTTTGTATATATATTTCAATTCAAATTTAGCTTTTTTTATGTGCATTTTGTATATCTATTTATTTAAATACAAAATCAAATATTTTACGTTTTTTCGTATATATATTTTTATAAAAAATGCATTATTTTATGGGTATTTTGCATCTTAATTTTCATACAAATTTACATTATTTTATTAATATTTTCTGTATTTATTTTGATACGATTTTACATTATTTTATTTGTGTTTTGTATATATTTTTTTATACATATTTACATTATTTAATGTGTTTTTTGTATATATATTTGATACATATTTACGTTATTTTAAGTCTATATGTTTATATATTTTCATAAAAATTTACATTATTTTATGTGTATTTTGTATATGTATTTCATTAACAATTTACCTAATTTTATATGTTTTTTGTATATTTATTTTCATACAAGTTTAAATTATTTTTGTGTATTTTTGTATATAGTTTTATACAAATTTAGGTTATTTTATGTGTATTTTGTATATCTATTTTCATACAAATACACATTCTTTTCATGATATTTTGTTTATTTATTTTGACACGAATTAGAATTATTTAATATGTATTTTGTATATATATTTTTATACGTATTTACATTATTTCAAGTGTATTTTGTATATATATTTCTATAGAAGTCTGCGTTATTTTATGTGTATTCGTATATATATATTTTGAAACATATTTACATTGTTTTATGTGTATTTTGCATATGTTTTTAATACAAATTTACCTTATTGTATGTGGATTTTGTATATTAATTTTAATACAAATTTGATTAATCTATGTGTATTTTTGTATATGTATTTTTATAAAAATATGCTTTATTTTATGGGTATTTTGCATCTTTATTTTCATACAAATTTACAATATTTTATTGATATTCTGTGTATATATTTTGATATGATTTTACATTATTCTATGTGTATTTTGTATATATATTTTATATAAAATGTATTTGTTTTCATTTTATACAAATCTACATTATTTTATGTGTTTTTTGTACATGTATTTAAATACAAATTTAACTAGTTATATGTTTTTTTTGTATATCTATTTTGTATGTATATTTTCATAGAAATTTACTCTATTTTATGAGTATTCGTATATATATTTTGATACAAATTTACATTATTAATGTGTATTTTGCATATCTATTTCAATACAAATTTACTTTATTGTACGTGCATTTTGTATATTTATTTTAATACAAATTTAATTATTTTATATGTATTTTTGTATATATATTTTTATGCAAATATGCGTTATTATATGGATATTTTGCATCTTTATTTTCATACAAATTTACATTATTTTATTGATATTCTCTTTATTTATTTTGATACGATTTAACATTATTCTATGTGTTTTTTGTATATATTTTTTTATATATATATTTACATTATTTAATGTTAATTTTGTATATATTTTTTATCCAAATTTACATTATTTTATGTGTATTTGTTTATATATTTTCATACATATTTACACTATTTTATGTGTTTTTTGTATATATATTTTTCTACGTATTTAAATTATTTTATGTGTATTTTGTATATACATTTTCATAAAAAAATTACGTTATTTTATTGTGTGTATAAGTATATTTTGATACAAATTTTATAAAAATTCATGTTATTTAATGTGTATTTGTATATATATTTTCATACAAATTTATATTATTTTATGTGTATTTTTTCATATATTTCATTACAAATTTACCTTATTTTATGTTTATTTTGCATATTTACTTTATTCAATTTTAAATTATTTTATGCGTATATTTGTATTTGTATTTAGGTTATTTTATGTGTATTTTGTATATATATTTTCATCCAAAATTACATTATTTTATTGGTATTTCTTAATTTAATTCGATACGAATTTAGATTATTTCATAGGTATTTTGTATACATATTTTTATACTCATTTACATTATCTAATGTGTGTTTTGTATATATATTTTTATGCAAATTTATCTAATGTTCATTTTTGTACATATATTTTTATAGAAATTTGCGTTATTTTATGTATATAGTATTATATAAATTTACGTTATTTTAAGTGCATTTTGTATATTTATATTTATACAAATACACATTCTTTTATTGGTATATTGTTTATTTACCTTTATTCGAATTTACATTATTTTATGTGTATTTTGTATACATTTTTTTATACGTATTTACTTAATTTTATGTGTATTTTGTATATGTATTTTTATAGAAATATACGTTATTTTATTTGTATTCGTATATATATTTTGAAACAAATTTACATTATTTTATATGTATTTTGTATATCTATTTCAATACAAATTTACCTTATTGTATGTGCATTTTGTATATTTATTTTAATACAAGTTCAAATATTTTATGTATATTTTGGTATCAATAATTTTATAAAAAATGCGTTATTTTATAGGTATTTTGCATCTTAATTTTCATTTTATATGTACTTTGTATACATATTTTTATACGCTTTTACATTATTTAATATTTATTTTGAATATATATTTTTATACAGATTCATGGTATTTTATGTGTACCGGTATTTGTATATATATTTTCATATAAATTTACATTATTTTATGTGTATTTTGTACATATATTTTATTACAAATCTACCTTATTTTATGTTTATTTTGTATGTGTATTTAGTATATTTATATTTATCCAAATACACATTCTTTTATTGGCATTTTGTTTATTTATTTTAACTCGAATTTCCATTATTTTATGTGTATTTTGTAGACATTTTTTTATACGTATTTTGTAAATATATTTTTATAGAAATCTACGTTTTTTTATTTGTATTCGTATATATATTTTGAAACAAATTTACATTGTTTCATATGTATTTTTGCATATCTCTTTAAATACAAATTTACCTTATTGTATGTGCATTTTGTATATTTATTTCAATACAAATTTAAATATATTATGTGTATTTTGGTATATATATTTTTATAAGAAATGCGCTATTTTATGGGAATTTTGCATCTTTATTTTCATACAAATTTACATTATTTTATTAATATTCGGTGTATTTATTTTGATACGATTTTACATTATTCTATTTGTTTTTTGTATATACTTTTTTATACATATTTACATTATTTCATGTGTATCTTGCATATATATTTTATACAAATTTATTATCTATTATCTATTTTCATACAAATACACATTCTTTTCATGATATTTTGTTTATTTATTTTGACACGAATTTACATTATTTGATATGTATTTTGTATATATATTTTTATACGTATTTACATAATTTCATATGTATTTTGTATATATATTTCTATAGAAATCTTCTTTATTTTAAGTGTATTCGTATATATATTTTGAAACAAATTTACATTGTTTTATATGTATTTTTGAATATCTCTTTCAATACAAATTAACTTACTGTATATGCATTTTGTATATTTATTTCAATACAAATTTAAATATTTTATGTGTATTTTGGTATATATATTTTTATAAAAAATGCGGTAATTTTTGGGAATTTTGCATCTTTATTTTCATACAAATTTACATTATTTTATTGATATTCTGTGTATTTATTTTGATACGATTTTACATTATTCTATTTGTTTTTTGTATATATTTTTTTATACACATTTACATTATTTAATATGTATCTTGCATATATATTTTATACAAATTTACGTTATTTTAAGTGTATTTGTTTATATATTTTCATTCAAATTTACATTATTTGATGTGTATTTTGTATATGTATTTCATACAAATTTACCTAATTTTATGTGTATTTTGTATATTTCTTTTCAAACAAATTTAAATTATTTTTGTGTATTTTTGTATATAGTTTTATACAAATTTAGGTTATTTTATGTACGCATTTACATTATTTAGTGTGTGTTTTGTATATATATTTTAATGCTAATTTATTTTATTTTATGTGCATTTTTGTACATATATTTTTATAGAAATTTGCGTTATTTGTATATGTTTTCTCATACAAATTTACATTATTTTATTGCTATTTTGTTTATTTATTTTGATACGAATTACATGATTATATGTGTATTTTGTACATATTTTTTATACGTATTTACATTACTTAATGTGTATTTTGTTTATATATTTTTCAACAAATCTACGTTATTATATGAATTTGTATAAATATTTTGATACAGATTTACATTATTTTAAATATTTTTTATGTACATTTCAATTCAAATTTAGCTTATTTTAGCTGTATTTTGTATATATATTTTCATACAAAATTAATAAATTCTGTGTATTTTTGTACATAGTTTTATACAAATTTACGATATTTTATGTGAATTTTGAATATTCATATTTATACAAATACACTTTATTTTACTAGTATTTTGTTTATTTATTTTGATACGATTTTTATGAGTATTTTGTATTCATTTTTTTATACGTATTTACTTCATTTTATGTGTATTTTGTATATATTTTTATAGAAATCAACGTTATTTTATGTGTATTCGTATATATATTTTGAAACAAATTTACATTGTTTTATATGTATTTTGCATATCTATTTCAATACAAATTTACCTTACAGTATGTGCATTTTTTATATTTATTTTAATACAAATTTTAATATTTTATGTGTATTTTGGTATATATATTTTTATAAAAAATGCGTTATTTTATGGCTATTTTGCATCTTTATTTTCATACTAATTTACATTATTTTATTAATATTCTGTGTATTTATTTTGATACGATTTTACATTATTCTATTTGTGTTTTGAATAAATTTTTTATACATATTTACATTATTTAATTAGTATTTTGTATATATATTTGATACAAATTTACGTTATTTTAAGTGTATATGTTTATATATTTTCATTCAAACTTCCATTATTTTATGTGTATTTTGTATATGTATTTCAATACAAATTTACCTAATTTTATGTGTATTTTGTATATTTATTTTCATACAAATTTAAATTATTTTTGTGTATTTTTGTATATAGTTTTATACAAATTTAGGTTATTTTATGAGTATTTTGTATCTATTTTCATACAAATACACATTCTTTTATTGATATTTTGTTTATTTATTTTGACGAGAATTTAAATTATTTAATGTGTATTTTGTATATATATTTTTTTACGTATTTACATCATTTCATGTGTATTTTGTATATATATTTCTATAGAAATCTACGTTATATTATGTGTATTCGTATATAGATTTTTAAACAAATTTACACTTTTATGTGTATTTTGCTTATTTTTTCAATACAAATTTACCTTATTGTATATGCATTTTGTATATTAATTTTAATACAAATTTAATTATTCTATGTGTATTTTTGTATATGTATTTTTGTAAAAATATGCTTTATTTTATGGGTATTTTGCATCTTTATTTTCATACAAATTTACGTTATTTTATTGATATTCTGCTCATTCATTTTGATACGATTTGACATTATTTTATGTGTATTTGTTTATATATTTTGACACAAGTTTACAATATTTTATGGGTATTTTGTGTTTATATTTCAAAAGAAATTTACCTAGTTTTATGTGTATTTTGAATATCTATTTTCATACAAACTCAAATTATTTTTATGTATTTTTGTATATATTTCAATACAAATTTTAGCTATGTTATGTGTATTTTGTAAATCTATTTTCATTCAAATATATATTATTTTATTTGTATTTTGTTGATTTATATTGATACGAATTTACATTATTTTATATGTCCTTTTTATATATATTTTTATACGCATTTACATTATTTAATATTTATTTTGAATATATAATTTTATACAAATTCATGGTATTTTATGTGTATTTGTATATATATTTTCATATAAATTTACATTATTTTATGTGTATTTTGTACATCTATTTCATTACAAATTTACCTTATTTTATGTTTATTTTGTATGTGTATTTTGTGCATTTATATTTATACACGTTTACTCATACAAATTTATATTATTTTATTGGTATTTTGTTTATTTATTTTGATACGAATTACATGATTATATGTGTATTTTGTACACATTTTTTATACGTATTTACATTATTTAATGTGTATTTTGTTTATATATTTTCATACAAATTTACGTTATTATATGTGTATTTGTATAAATATTTTGATACCAATTTACTTTATTTCATGTATTTTGTATATATATTTCAATTCAAATTTAGCTTATTTTGTGTGTTTTGTATATATTTTCATACAAATTTAATTACTTCTGTGTAATTTTTATATAGTTTTATATAAATTTACGTTATTTTATGTGTATTTTGTATATTTATATTTATACAAATACACATTCTTTTATTCGTATTTTGTTTATTTTTTTTGATACGAAATTACATTATTTTATGTGTATTTTGCATACATTTTTTATACGTATTTACTTCATTTTATGTATATTTTGTATATATTTTTATAGAAATCTACGTTATTTTATGTGTATTCGTATACATATTTTGAAACAAATTTACATTGCTTTATATGTATTTTGCATATCTATTTAAATACAAATTTACCTTATTGTACATATAAAACAATGTAAATTTGTTTCAAAATATATGTACGAATACACATAAAATAACGTAGATTTCTATAAAATATATACAAAATACATAAAATTAAGTAAAACGTATAAAAAAATGTAAACAAAATACACATAAAATAATGTAAATTCGAAACAAAATAAATAAACAAAATACCAATAAAAGAATGTGTATTTGTATAAATATAAATGTACAAAATTTGTAAATTTGTAATGAAATATATGTATAAAATACACATAAAATAATGTAAATTTATATGAAAATATATATACAAATACACATAAAATACCATGAATTTGTATAAAATTATATACTCAAAATAAATATTAAATAATGTAAATGCGTATAAAAATATATATACAAAGTACATATAAAATAATATAAATTCGTATCAATATAAATCAACAAAATACCAATAAAATAATATATATATGAATGAAAATAGATTTACAAAATACACATAACCTAACGTGTATTTTGTATACATTTTCTTATACGTATTTACTTCATTTTATGTGTATTTTGTATATATATTTTTATACAAATCTACGTTATTTTATGTGTATTCGTATATATATTTTGAAACAAATTTACATTGTTTTATATGTATTTTGCATATCTATTTCAATACAGATTTACCCTATTGTATGTGTATTTTGTATATTTATTTCAATACAAATTAATTTTTTCATGTGTATTTTGGTATATATATTTTTATAAAAAATGCGTTATTTAATGGGTATTTTGCATCTTTATTTTCATACAAATTTACATTGTTTTATTAATATTCTGTGTATTTATTTTAATACGATTTTACATTATTCTATTTGTGTTTTGTAAATATTTTTTTATACATATTTACATTATTTAATGTGTATTTTGTATATTTTAAAACAGATTTACGTTATTTTATGCGCATCTGTTAAAATATTTTGATACAAATTTACATTATTTTATGTATTTTGTATATATATTTCAATACAAATTTAGTTTATTTTATGTATTTTTTGTATATCTATTTTCATTCGTATCAAAATAAATAAACAAAATAGCAATCAAATCATGTAAATTTGTATGAGAAAACATATACAAATACACATAAATTAACGGAAATTTCTAAAAAAATATATGTACAAAAATGCACATAAAATAAAAGTAAATTTGCATAAAATATATATACAAAACACACATTAAATAAAGTAAACGCGTACATAAAATAACCTAAATTTGTATAAAACTATATACAAAAATACACAAAAATATTTAAAATTTGTATGAAAAGAAATATACAAAATACACATAAAATTAGGTAAATTTGTATTGAAATACATATACAAAATACACATAGAATAATGTAAATTTGAATGAAAATATATAAACAAACACACTTAAAATAACGTAAATTTGTATAAAATATATATGCAAGATACACATTAAATAATGTGTGTATAAAAAAATATTTACAAAAAAGAAATAGAATAATGTAAAATCCTATCAATATAAATACACAGAATATCAATAAAATAATGTAAATTTGTATGAAAAGAAAGATGCAAAATTCCCATAAAATAGCGCATTTTTTAAAAAAATATATATACCAAAATACACATAAAATATTTAAATTTGTATTGAAATAAATATACAAAATGCATATACAGTAAGGTAAATATGTATTGAAAGAGATATTCAAAAATACATATAAAACAAAGTAAATTTGTTTCAAAATATATACGAATACACATAAAATAATGTAGATTTCTATAGAAATATATATACAAAATACACATGAAATTATGTAAATACGTATAAAAATATATATACAAAATACATATCTAATTAAATTCGTGTCAAAATAAATAAACAAAATATCATGAAAGAATGTGTATTTGTATGAAAATAAATAATAGATAATAAATTTGTATGAAATGTATATGCAAGATACACATTAAATAATGTAAATATGTATAAAAAATATATATACAAAAAAACAAATAGAATAATATGAAATCGTATCAAAATAAATACACCTAATATTAATAAAATAATGTAAATTTGTATGAAAATAAAGATGCAAAATTCCCATCAAATAGCGCATTTCTTATGAAAATATATATACCAAAATACACATAAAATATTTAAATTTGTATTGAAGTAAATATACAAAATGCACATACAATAAGGTAAACTTGTATAGAAAGAGATATGCAAAAATACATATAAAACAATGTAAATTTGTTTCAAAAATATATCGAATATACATAAAATAACGTAGATTTCTATAAATATATATACAAAATACATACATAAATTAAATACGTAAAATAAAAATAGATAAAAATACACATAGAATAATGTAAAATGTTTCAAAAAATAAACAGAATATAAATAAAATAATGTAAATTTGTATGAAAATATAAATGCAAAATACCCATAAAATAAAGCATATTTTATAAAGATATATACAAAATACACATAGCATAATTAAATTTATTAAAATTAATATACAAAATGCATATACAATAAGGTAAATTTGTATTGAAAAATATGCAAAATACACATAAAACAGTGTAAATTTATTTCAAAATCTATATACGAATACTCATAAATCAACGTAGATTTCTATGAAATATATATACAAAATACACATCAAATGATGTAAACACGTATAAAATATATATATAAAATACATTAAATAATGTAAATTCGCGTCAAAATAAATAAACAAAGTATCAATAAAAGAATGTGTGTTTGTATGAAAATAGATATACAATATACACATAAAATCACCTAAATTTGTATAAAACTATTTACAAAAATACACAAAAATAATTTTAATTAGTATGAAAATAAGTATACAAAATACACATAAAATTAGGTAAATTTGTATTGAATTACATTTACAAAATACACATAAAATAATGTAAATTTGAATGAAAATATATAAACAAATACACTTAAAATAACGTAAATTTGTATAAAATATATATAAAAAATACACATTAAATAATGTAAATATGTATGAAAAAATATATTCAAAACACAAATAGAATAATATAAAATCGTATCAAAATAAATACACAGAATATTAATAAAATAATGTAAATTTGTATGAAAATTAAGATGCAAAATACCCATAAAATAACGCATTTTTTATAAAAATATTTATACCAAGACACACATAAAATATTTGAATTTGTATTAAAATAAATATACAAAATGCACATACAATAAGGTAAATTTGTATTGATATAGATATGCAAAATACATATAAAACCATGTAAATTTTTTTCAAAATATATATACGAAAACACATAAAATAACGTAGATTTCTATGAAAATAAATATACAAAATACACATAAAATGAAGTAAATACGTATAAAAAAAGGTATACAAAATACACATAAAATAATGTAAACTCGTATGAAAATAAATAAACAAAATACTAATAAAAGAATGTGTATTGTATAAATATAAATATACAAATACAAATAAAATAACGTAAATTTATATAAAACTATATGCAAAAATACACAAAAGTGATTAAATTTGTGTGAAAATAGATATACAAAATACATGTGTATTTTGTATATTTATTTTCATACAAATTGAAATTATTTTTGTTTATTTTTTTATATATTTTCAAACAAATTTTCGTTATTTCAAGTGTATTTTGTATATTATTTATTCTACAAATATACTTTCTTTTATCTGAGTTTTGTTTATTGAATTTGAAACGAATTTACCTTATTTTGTATATCTATTTTCATACAAATTAAAATTCTTCTGTGTATTTTTGTATATAGTTTTATATAAATTTACGTAATTTTATGTGTATTTTGTATATATATATATATATATATATATATATATATATATATATATATATATATATATATATATATATATATATATATATATATATATATATATATATATATATATATATATATATATATATATATATATATATATATATATATATATATATATATATACAAATACACATTCTTTTATTGGTATTTTGTATATTTATTTTAATACGAATTTACATTATATTATGTGTATTTTGTATACATTTTTTTATACGTATTTATTTCATTTTATGTGTATTTTGTATATATATTTTTATAGAAATCTACGTTATTTTATGTGTATTCGTATATATATTTTGAAACAAATTTACATTGTTTTATATGTATTTTGCATATCTATTTCAATACAAATTTACCTTATTGTATGTGTTTTTTGTATATTTATTTTAATACAAATTTAATTTTTTGATGTGTATTTTGGTATATATATTTTTATAAATAAAAAAAATGCGTTATTTTATGGGTATTTTGCTTCTTTATTTTCATACAAATTTACATTATTTAATTAATATTCTGTGTATTTATTTTGATACGATTTTACATTATTCTATTTGTGTTTTGTACATACTTTTTTTTATACAAATTTACGTTATTTTAAGTGTATTTGTTTATGTATTTTCATTCAAATTTACATTATTTTATGTGTATTTTGTGTATGTATTTCAATACAAATTTATAAATATATAAACAAATACACTTCAAACAACGTAAATTTGTATAAAATATATATAAAAAATACACATTAAATAATGTAAATATGTATAAAAAAATATATACAAAACACAAATAGAATAATATAAAATCGTACCAAAATAAATACACAGAATATTAATAAAATAATGTAAATTTGTATGAAAATTAAGATGCAAAATACCCATAAAATAACGCATTTTTTATAAAAATATTTATACCAAGACACACATAAAATATTTGAATTTGTATTAAAATAAATATACAAAATGCACATACAATAAGGTAAATTTGTATTGAAATAGATATGCAAAATACGTATAAAACCATTTAAATTTTTTTCAAAATATATATACGAATACACATAAAATAACGTAGATTTCTATGAAAATAAATATACAAAATACACATAAAATGAAGTAAATACGTATAAAAAAAGGTATACAAAATACACATAAAATAATGTAAACTCGTATCAAAATAAATAAACAAAATACTAATAAAAGAATGTGTATTGTATAAATATATATATATACAAAATACAAATAAAATAACGTAAATTTATATAAAACTATATGCAAAAATACACAAAAGTAATTAAATTTGTGTGAAAATAGATATACAAAATACATGTGTATTTTGTATATTTATTTTCATACAAATTGAAATTATTTTTGTTTATTTTTTTATATATTTTCAAATAAATTTTCGTTATTTTATGTGTATTTTGTATATTTATTTATTCTACAAATATACTTTCTTTTATCTGAGTTTTGTTTATTGAATTTGAAACGAATTTACCTTATTTTGTATATCTATTTTCATTCAAATTAAAATACTTCTGAGTATTTTTGTATATAGTTTTATATAAATTTACGTTATTTTATGTGTATTTTGTATATTTATATTTATACAAATACACATTCTTTTATTGGTATTTAGTATATTTATTTTGATACGAATTTACATTATTTTATGTGTATTTTGTATACATTTTTTTATACGTATTTACTTCATTTTATGTGTATTTTGTATATATATTTTTATAGAAATCTACGTTATTTTATGTGTATTCGTATATATATTTTGAAACAAATTTACATTGTTTTATATGTATTTTGCATATCTATTTCAATACAAATTTACCTTATTGTATGTGTTTTTTATATATTTATTTTAATTCAAATTTATTTTTTATGTGTATTTTGGTATATATATTTTTATAAATAAAAAAAAATGCGTTATTTTATGGGTATTTTGCCTCTTTATTTTCATACAAATATACATTATTTTATTAATATTCTGTGTATTTATTTTGATACGATTTTACATTATTCTATTTGTTTTTTGTATATATTTTTTTATACACATTTACATTATTTAATGTGTATCTTGCATATATATTTTATACAAATTTACGTTATTTTAAGTGTATTTGTTTATATATTTTCATTCAAATTTACATTATTTGATGTGTATTTTGTATATGTATTTCCATACAAATTTACCTAATTTTATGTGTATTTTGTATATTTCTATAAAAATTTCAAACAAATTTAAATTATTTTTGTGTATTTTTGTATATAGTTTTATACAAATTTAGGTTATTTTATGTACGCATTTACATTATTTAGTGTGTGTTTTGTATATATATTTTTATGCTAATTTACTTTATTTTATGTGCATTTTTGTACATATATTTTTATAGAAATTTGCGTTATTTGTATATTTTTTCTCATACAAATTTACATTATTTTATTGCTATTTTGTTTATTTATTTTGATACGAATTACATGATTATATGTGTATTCTGTACATATTTTTTATACGTATTTACATTACTTAATGTGTATTTTGTTTATATATTTTTATACAAATCTACGTTATTATATGTATTTGTATAAATATTTTGATACAGATTTACATTATTTTATGTATTTTGTATGTACATTTCAATTCAAATTTAGCTTATTTTAGCTGTATTTTGTATATATATTTTCATACAAATTAAATAACTTCTGTGTATTTTTGTATATAGTTTTATACAAATTTACGATATTTTATGTGTATTTTGTATATTTATATTTATACAAAAACACTTTCTTTTACTGGTATTTTGTTTATTTATTTTGATACGATTTTTATGTGTATTTTGTATTCATTTTTTTATGCGTATTTACTTTATTTTATGTGTATTTTGTATATATTTTTATAGAAATCAACGTTATTTTATGTGTATTCGTATATATGTTTTGAAACAAATTTACATTGTTTGATATGTATTTTGCATATCTATTTCAATAGAAATTTACCTTACAGTATGTGCATTTTTTATATTTATTTTAATACAAATTTTAATATTTTATGTGTATTTTGGTATATATATTTTTTAAAAATATGCGTTATTTTATGGCTATTTTGAATCTTTATTTTCAAACAAATTTACATTATTTTATTAATATTCTGTGTATTTATTTTGATACGATTTTACATTATTCTATTTGTGTTTTGTATATATTTTTTTATACATACTTACATTATTTAATTAGTATTTTGTATATATATTTGATACAAATTTACGTTATTTTAGGTGTATATGTTTATATATTTTCATTCAAACTTCCATTATTTTATGTGTATTTTGTATATGTATTTCAATACAAATTTACCTAATTTTATGTGTATTTTGTATATTTATTTTCATACAAATTTAAATTATTTTTTGTGTATTTTTGTATATAGTTTTATACAAACTTAGGTTATTTTATGAGTATTTTGTATATCTATTTTCATACAAATACACATTCTTTTATTGATATTTTGTTTATTTATTTTGACGAGAATTTAAATTATTTAATGTGTATTTTGTATATATATTTTTATACGCATTTACATCATTTCATGTGTATTTTGTATATATATTTCTATAGAAATCTACGTTACATTATGTGTATTCGTATATAGATTTTTAAACAAATTTACACTTTGTGTATTTTGCATATTTTTTCAATACAAATTTACCTTATTGTATATGCATTTTGTATATTAATTTTAATACAAATTTAATTATTCTATGTGTATTTTTGTATATGTATTTTTATAAAAATATGCTTTATTTTATGGGTATTTTGCATCTTTATTTTCATACAAATTTACGTTATTTTATTGATATTCTGCTCATTCATTTTGATACGATTTGACATTATTCTATGTGTATTTTGTAAATATTTTTCATACAAATTTACGTTATTTTATGTGTATTTGTTTATATATTTTGACACAAATTTACAATATTTTATGTATATTTTGTATATATATTTCAAAAGAAATTTACCTAGTTTTATATGTATTTTGAATATCTATTTTCATACAAACTCAAATTATTTTTATGTATTTTTGTATATATTTCAATACAAATTTTAGTTATGTTATGTGTATTTTGTAAATCTATTTTCATTCAAATATATATTATTTTATTGGTATTTTGTTGATTTATATTGATACGAATTTACATTATTTTATATGTACTTTTTATATATATTTTTATACGCATTTACACTATTTAATATTTATTTTGAATATATAATTTTATACAAATTCATGGTATTTTATGTGTATTTGTATATATTTTCATATAAATTTACATTATTTTATGTGTATTTTGTACATATATTTCATTACAAAATTACCTTATTTTATGCTTATTTTGTATGTGTATTTTGTACATTTATATTTATACACGTTTACTCATACAAATTTATATTATTTTATTGGTATTTTGTTTATTTATTTTGATACGAATTACATGATTATATGTGTATTTTGTACACATTTTTTTATACGTATTTACATTATTTAATGTGTATTTTGTTTATAAATTTTAATACAAATTTTCGTTATTATATGTGTATTTGAATAAATATTTTGATACCAATTTACTTTATTTCTTGCATTTTGTATATATATGTCAATTCAAATTTAGCTTATTTTGTGTGTGTTTTGTATATATTTTCATACAAATTTAATTACTTCTGTGTATTTTTGTATATAGTTTTATATAAATTTACGTTATTTTATGTGTATTTTGTATATTTATATTTATACAAATACACATTCTTTTATTGGTATTTTGTTTATTTATTTTGATACGAATTTACATTATTTTATGTGTATTTTGTATACATTTTTTATACGTATTTACTTAATTTTATGTGTATTTTGTATATATATTTTTATAGAAATCAACGTTATTTTATGTGTATTCGTATACATATTTTGAAACAAATTTACATTGCTTTCTATGTATTTTGCATATCTATTTCAATACAAATTTACCTTATTGTACATATAAAACAATGTAAATTTGTTTCGAAATATATGTACGAATACACATAAAATAACGTAGATTTCTATAAAAATATATATACAAAATACACATAAAATTAAGTAAATACGTATAAAAAAATGTAAACAAAATACACATAAAATAATGTAAATTCGAAACAAAATAAATAAACAAAATACCAAGAAAAGAATGTGTATTTGTATAAATATAAATGTACAAAATACACATACAAAATAAACATAAAATAAGGTAAATTTGTAATGAAATATATGTACAAAATACACATAAAATAATGTAAATTTATATGAAAATATATATACAAATACACATAAAATACCATGAATTTGTATAAAATTATATAATCAAAATAAATATTAAATAATGTAAATGCGTATAAAAATATATATACAAAGTACATATAAAATAATGTAAATTCGTATCAATATAAATCAACAAAATACCAATAAAATAATATATATTTGAATGAAAATAGATTTACAAAATACACATAACCTAACTAAAATTTGTATTGAAATATATACAAAAATACATAAAAATAATTTGAGTTTGAATGAAAATAGATATTCAAAATACACATAAAACAAGGTAAATTTCTTATGAAATATATATACAAAATACCCATAAAATATTGTAATTTGTGTCAAAATATAAACAAATACACATAAAATATCGTAAAGTATGAAAAATATATACAAATACACATAGAATAATGTCAAATCGTATCAAATGAATGAGCAGAATATCAATAAAATAACGTAAATTTGTATGAAAATAAAGATGCAAAATACCCATAAAATAAAGCATATTTTATAAAATACATATAGAAAATACACATTGAATAATTAAATTTGTATTAAAATTAATATACAAAATGCATATACAATAAATTTAAATTTGATTATATTAAATGAAATAAATATACAAAATAAACATAAAATAAGGTAGATTTGTAATAAAATATATGTAAGAATACACATAAAATAATATAAATTTGTTTGAAAATATATATACAAATACACATAAAATAACATGAATTTGTATAAAATTTGTTTCAAAATATATACGAATACACACAATAAAATAACGTAAATTTTTATGAAAATGTATATAAAATACACATAAAATAATTTAAATACGTAGAAAAATATATATACAAAATACATAAAATAATGTAAATTGTAAAAATTAAATACACAAAATTCCAATAAAAGAATGTATATTTGTAGGAAAATATATATACAAAAACAAATAAAATAACTAAAATTTGTATAAAAATATACAAAATACACAAAAATAATTTAAATTTGTTTGAAAATAGATATGCAAAATACACATAAAGTTAGGCAAATTTGTATTGAAATACATATACAAAACTCACATAAAATAATGTAAATTTGTATGAAAATATATAAACAAATACATATAAAATAACGTAAATTTGGATAAAATATATATACAAAATATACATTAAATATTTTTAATATGTATAAAAATATATTATATTATATATATTTTTATTGATATTTGCGTTATTTATGTGTATTTTGTATATGTTTTCTCATAGAAATTTACATTATTTTATTGGTATTTTGTCTATTTATTTTCATACGAATTACATGATTATTTGTGTATTTTGTACATTTCTTTATACCTATTTACATTATTTAATGTGTATTTTGTTGATATATTTTTATACAAATTTACGTTTTTATATGTGAATTTGTATAAGTATTTTGATACAAATTTACATTATTTTATGTATTTTGTATATATATTTCAATTCAAATTTAGCTTATTTTATGTGCATTTTGTATATCTATTTATTTAAATACAAAATCAAATATTTTACGTTTTTTCGTATATATATTTTTATAAAAAATGCATTATTTTATGGGTATTTGGATCTTAATTTTCTTACAAATTTACATTATTTTATTAATATTTTCTGTATTTATTTTGATACGATTTTACATTATTTTATTTGTGTTTTGTATATATTTTTTTATACATATTTACATTATTTAATGTGTTTTTTGTATATATATTTGATACAAATTTACGTTATTTTAAGTCTATATGTTTATATATTTTCATAAAAATTTACATTATTTTATGTGTATTTTGTATATGTATTTCATTACAAATTTACCTAATTTTATATGTTTTTTGTATATTTATTTTCATACAAGTTTAAATTATTTTTGTGTATTTTTGTATATAGTTTTATACAAATTTAGGTTATTTTATGTGTATTTTGTATATCTATTTTCATACAAATACACATTCTTTTCATGATATTTTGTTTATTTATTTTGACACGAATTAACATTATTTAATATGTATTTTGTATATATATTTTTATACGTATTTACATTATTTCAAGTGTATTTTGTATATATATTTCTATAGAAGTCTGCGTTATTTTATGTGTAATCGTATATATATATTTTGAAACAAATTTACATTGTTTTATGTGTATTTTGCATATGTTTTTAATACAAATTTACCTTATTGAATGTGCATTTTGTATATTAATTTTAATACAAATTTGATTAATCTATGTGTATTTTTGTATATGTATTTTTATAAAAATATGCTTTATTTTATGGGTATTTTGCATCTTTATTTTCATACAAATTTACATTATTTTATTGATATTCTGTGTATATATTTTGATATGATTTTATATTATTCTATGTGCATTTTGTATATATATTTTATATAAAATGTATTTGTTTTCATTTCATACAAATCTACATTATTTTATGTGTTTTTTGTACATGTATTTAAATACAAATTTAACTAGTTATATGTTTTTTTTGTATATCTATTTTGTATGTATATTTTCATAGAAATTTACTCTATTTTATGAGTATTCGTATATATATTTTGATACAAATTTACATTATTAATGTGTATTTTGCATATCTATTTCAATACAAATTTACTTTATTGTACGTGCATTTTGTATATTTATTTTAATACAAATTTAATTATTTTATATGTATTTTTGTATATATATTTTTATGCAAATATGCGTTATTATATGGATATTTTACATCTTTATTTTCATACAAATTTACATTATTTTATTGATATTCTCTTTATTTATTTTGATACGATTTAACATTATTCTATGTGTTTTTTGTATATATTTTTTTATATATATATTTACATTATTTAATGTTAATTTTGTTTATATTTTTTATCCAAATTTACATTATTTTATGTGTATTTGTTTATATATTTTCATACATATTTACACTATTTTATGTGTTTTTTGTATATATATTTTTCTACGTATTTAAATTATTTTATGTGTATTTTGTATATACATTTTCATAAAAAAATTGTTATTTTATTGTGTGTATAAGTATATATTTTGATACAAATTTTAAAAAAATTCATGTTATTTAATGTGTATCTGTATATATATTTTCATACAAATTTATATTATTTTATGTGTATTTTTTCATATATTTCATTACAAATTTACCTTATTTTATGTTTATTTTGCATATTTACTTTATTCAATTTTAAATTATTTTATGCGTATATTTGTATTTGTATTTAGGTTATTTTATGTGTATTTTGTATATATATTTTCATCCAAAACTACATTATTTTATTGGTATTTCTTAATTTAATTCGATACGAATTTAGATTATTTAATAGGTATTTTGTATACATATTTTTATACTCATTTACATTATCTAATGTGTGTTTTGTATATATATTTTTATGCAAATTTATCTAATGTTAATTTTTGTACATATATTTTTATAGAAATTTGCGTTATTTTATGTATATAGTTTTATATAAATTTACGTTATTTTATGTGTTTTTGTATATTTATATTTATACAAATACACATTCTTTTATTGGTATATTGTTTATTTACCTTAATTCGAATTTACATTATTTTATGTGTATTTTGTATACATTTTTTTATACGTATTTACTTAATTTTATGTGTATTTTGTATATGTATTTTTATAGAAATCTACGTTATTTTATGTGTATTCGCATATATATTTTGAAACAAATTTACGTTATTTTATATGTATTTTGCATATCTATTTTAATACAAATTTACCTTATTGTATGTGCATTTTGTATATTTATTTTGATACAAATTCAAATATTTTATGTGTATTTTGGTATCAATAATCTGATAAAAAATGCGTTATTTTATAGGTATTTTGCATCTTAATTTTCATACAAATTTACATTATTTTATTAATATTCTGTGTATATATTTTGATACGATTTTACATTATTCTATTTGTGTTTTGTATATATTTTTTTATACATATTTACATTATTTAATGTGTATTTTGTATATATATTTCATACAAATTTACGTTATTATATGTGTATTTGTTTATATATTTTCTTTCAAATTTACATTATTTTATGTGTATTTTGTATATGTATTTCAATAGAAATTAACCTAATTTTATGTGTATTTTCTATATTTCTTTTCATACAAATTTAAATTATTTTTGTGTATTTTTGTATGTAGTTTTATACAAATTTAGGTTATTTTATGTACGCATTTACATTATTTAATGTGTGTTTTGTATATATATTTTTATCCAAAGTTAATTTATTTTACGTTCATTTTTGAACACATATTTTTATAGAAATTGGCGTTATTTTATATGTATTTGTATATGTTTTCTCATACAAATTTACATAATTTTATTGCTATTTTGTTTATTTAGTTTGATACGAATTACATGATTATATGTGTATTTTGTACATATTTTTTATACGTATTTACATTACTTAATGTGTATTTTGTTTATATATTTTTAAACAAATTTACGTTATTATATGTATTTTTATAAATATTTTGATACAAATTTACATTATTTTATGTATTTTGTATATACATTTCAATTCAAATTTAGCTTATTTTAGCTGTATTTTGTATATCTATTTTCATACGAATTTAATTGCTTCTGTGTATTTTTGTATATAGTTTTATACAAATTTACGTTATTTTTTGTGTATTTTGTATATTTATAATTATACAAATACACATTCTTTTATTGGTATTTTGTTTATTTATTTTGATACGAATTTACATTATTTTATGTGTATTTTGTATACATTTTTTTATACATATTTACTTCTTTTTACGTGTATTTTGTATAAATATTTTTATTCAAATCTACGTTATTTTATGTTTATTCGTATATATATATTTTGAAACAAATTTACATTGTTTTATATGTATTTTGCATATCTATTTCAATACAGATTTACCTTATTGTATGTGTATTTTGTATATTTATTTTAATACAAATAAATTTTTTTATGTGTATTTTTGTATATATATTTAAAAAAAAATGTGTTATTTTATGGGTATTTTGCTTCTTTATTTTCATACAAATTTACATTATTTTATTAATATTTTGTGTATTTATTTTGATACGATTTTACATTATTCTATTTGTGTTTTCTAAATATTTTTTTATACAAATATACGTTATTTTAAGTGTATTTGTTAATGTATTTTCATTCAAATTTACAGTATTTTATGTGTATTTTGTATATGTATTTCAATACAAATTTACCTAATTTTATGTGTATTTTGTATATTTATTTTCATACAAATTTAAATTATTTTTGTGTATTTTTGTATATAGTTTTATACAAATTTATGTTGTCTTATGTGTATTTTGTATATTTATTTTCATACAAATACACATTCTTTTGTTGACATTTTGTTTATTTATTTTGACGCGAATTTGCATTATTTAATGTGTATTTTGTATATATATTTTTTTACGTATTTACATCCTTTCATGTGTATTTTGTATATTTATAAAAAATGGGTTATTTTATGGATATTTTCCATCTTTATTTTCATACAAATTTACATTATTTTATTTACATTCTGTGTATTCATTTTAATACGATTTTACATTATTCTATTTGTGTTTTGTATATATATATTTTTTATACATATTTACATTATTTAATGAGTATTTTTTATATATATTTTATACAAATTTATGTTAATTTAAGTGTATTTGTTTATATATTTTCATTCAAATTTACATTATTTTATGTGTATTTTGTATATGTATTTCTTTACAAATTTACCTAATTTTATGTGTATTTTGTATATTTATTTTCATACAAATTTAACTTATTTTTGAGTATTTTTATATATAGTTTTATACAAATTTACGTTATTTTATGTGTATTTTGTATATGTATTTTCATACAAATACTCATTCTTTTATTGATATTTTAATTATTTATTTTGACACGAATTTACATTATTTAATGTGTATTTTGTATATATATTTTTATACGTATTTACAACATTTCATGTGTATTTTGTATATATATTTCAATAGAAATCTACGTTATTTTATGTGTATTTTGTATATATATTTTGAAACAAATCTACATTATTTTATGTGTATTATGTATATATATTTCATGATAAATTTGCCTTATTTTAAGTTTATTTTTATATCTATTTTCATTCAAATTCAAATCATTTTATGTGTATATATTTATTTGTATTTACGTTATTTTATGTGTATTTTCTATATATATTTTCATTCAAAATTACATTATTTTATCGGTATTTTGTTTATTTATTTCGATACGAATTTAGATTATTTCATGTGTATTTTCTATACATATACATATAGAGTAAATTTCTATGAAAATATATATTCAAAATACATATAAAATTATGTAAATAGGTATAAAAATATATATATCAAATACACCTAAAAAAAAATGAAAATTCGTATCAAAATAAATAAACGAAATACCAATAAAATAATGTGTATTTGGATAAATATAAATATACTAAATACACATACAAAATAAACATAAAATAAGGTAGATTTGTAATAAAATATATGTACAAAATACACATAAAATAATGTAAATTTATATGAAAATATATATACAAATACACACAAAATACCATGAATTTGTATAAAAATATATATTCAAAATAAATATTAAATAATGGAAAAGCGTATAAAAATATATATTCAAAGTACATATAAAATAATGTAAATTCGTATCAATATAAATCAACAAAACACAAATAAAATAATATATATTTGAATGAAAATAAATTGACAAAATACACATAACATAACTTAAATTTGTATTAAAATATATACAAAAATACATAGAAATAATTTGAGTTTGTATGAAAATAGATATACAAAATACACATAAAACTAGGTAAATTTCTTTTGAAATGTTTATACAAAATACCCAAAAAATATTGTAAATATGTGTCAAAATATATAAACAAATACACATAAAATAACGTAAATTTGTATGAAAAATATATACAAAAGACACATAGAATAATGTCAATTCCTATCAAAATGAATGAGCAGAATATCAATAAAATAATGTAAATTTGTATGAAAATAAAGAGACAAAATACCCAAAAAATAAAGAATATGTTTATAAAAATACAGATACAAAAATACATAACGAATAACTAAATTTGTATTAAAATTAATATACAAAATGCGTATATAATAAGGCAAATTATTTTTGAAAAAATATGCAACATACACGTTTACTCATACAAATTTATATTATTTTATTGGTATTTTGTTTATTTATTTTGATACGAATTACATGATTATATGTGTATTTTGTACATATTTTTTTTATACGTATTTACATTATTTAATGTGTATTTTGTTTATGTATTTTCATAAAAATTTACGTTATTATATGTGTATTTGTATAAATATTTTGATACAAATTTACTTTATTTCATGTATTTTGTATATATATTTCAATTCAAATTTAGCTTATTTCGTGTGTATTTTGTATATATTTTCATATAAATTTAATTACTTCTGTGTATTTTTGTATATATTTTTATATAAATTTACGTTATTTTATGTGTATTTTGTATATTTATATTCATACAAATACACATTCTTTTATTGGTATTTTGTTTATTTATTTTGATACGAATTTACATTATTTTATGATATATATTTTATCCAAATTTACATTATTTTATGTGTATTTGTTTATATATTTTCATACATATTTACATTATTTTATGTGTTTTTTGTATATATATTTTTCTACGTATTTAAATTATTTTATGTGTATTTGTATATACATTTTCATAAAAAAAATACGTTATTTTATTGTGTGTATAAGTATATATTTCGATACAAATTTTATACAAATTCATGTTATTTAATGTGTATTTGTATATATATTTTCATACAAATTTATATTATTTTATGTGTATTTTTTCATATATTTCATTACAAATTTACCTTATTTTATGTTTATTTTGTATATTTATTTCATTCAATTTTAAATTATTTTATGTGTATATTTGTATTTGTATTTAGGTTATTTTATGTGTATTTTGTATATATATTTTCATCCAAAATTACATTATTTTATTGGTATTTCTTAATTTAATTCGGTACGAGTTTAGATTATTTTATAGGTATTTTGTATACATATTTTTATACTCATTTACATTATCTAATGTGTGTTTTGTATATATATTTTTATGCAAATTTATTTAATGTTCATTTTTGTTCATATATTTTTATAGAAATTTGCGTTATTTTATGTATATAGTTTTATATAAATTTACGTTATTTTATGTGCATTTTGTATATTTATATTTATACAAATACACATTCTTTTTTTTGGTATATTGTTTATTTACATTTATACGAATTTACATTATTTTATGTGTATTTTGTATACATTTTTTTATACGTATTTACTTAATTTTATGTGTATTTTGTATATGTATTTTTATAGAAATATACGTTATTTTATTTGTATTCGTATATATATTTTGAAACAAATTTACATTATTTTATATGTATTTTGTATATCTATTTCAATACAAATTTACCTTATTGTATGTGCATTTTGTATATTTATTTTAATACAAGTTCAAATATTTTATGTATATTTTGGTATCAATAATTTTATAAAAAAGGCGTTATTTTATAGGTATTTTGCATCTTAATTTTCATTTTATATGTACTCTGTATACATATTTTTATACGCTTTTACTTTATTTAATATTTATTTTGAATATATATTTTTATACAGATTCATGGTATTTTATGTGTACCGGTATTTGTATATATATTTTCATATAAATTTACATTATTTTATGTGTATTTTGTACATATATTTTATTACAAATCTACCTTATTTTATGTTTATTTTGTATGTGTATTTAGTATATTTATATTTATCCAAATACACATTCTTTTATTGGTATTTTGTTTATTTATTTTAACTCGAATTTCCATTATTTTATGTGTATTTTGTATACATTTTTTTATACGTATTTACTTAATTTTATGTGTATTTTGTAAATATATTTTTATAGAAATCTACGTTTTTTTATTTGTATTCGTATATATATTTTGAAACAAATTTACATTGTTTCATATGTATTTTTGCATATCTCTTTCAATACAAATTTACCTTATTGTATGTGCATTTTGTATATTTATTTCAATACAAATTTAAATATATTATGTGTATTTTGATATATATATTTTTATAAGAAATGCGCTATTTTATGGGAATTTTGCATCTTTATTTTCATACAAATTTACATTATTTTATTAATATTCGGTGTATTTATTTTGATACGATTTTACATTATTCTATTTGTTTTTGTATATACTTTGTTATACATATTTACATTATTTCATGTGTATCTTGCATATATATTTTATACAAATTTATTATCTATTATCTATTTTCATACAAATACACATTCTTTTCATGATATTTTGTTTATTTATTTTGACACGAATTTACATTATTTGATATGTATTTTGTATATATATTTTTATACGTATTTACATAATTTCATATGTATTTTGTATATATATTTCTATAGAAATCTACTTTATTTTAAGTGTATTCGTATATATATTTTGAAACAAATTTACATTGTTTTATATGTATTTTTGAATATCTCTTTTAATACAAATTAACTTACTGTATATGCATTTTGTATATTTATTTCAATACAAATTGAAATATTTTATGTGTATTTTGGTATATATATTTTTATAAAAAATGCGATAATTTTTGGGAATTTTGCATCTTTATTTTCATACAAATTTACATTATTTTATTGATATTCTGTGTATTTATTTTGATACGATTTTACATTATTCTATTTGTTTTTTGTATATATTTTTTATACACATTTACATTATTTAATGTGTATCTTGCATATATATTTTATACAAATTTACGTTATTTTAAGTGTATTTGTTTATATATTTTCATTCAAATTTACATTATTTGATGTGTATTTTGTATATGTATTTCATACAAATTTACCTAATTTTATGTGTATTTTGTATATTTCTTTTCAAACAAATTTAAATTATTTTTGTGTATTTTTGTATATAGTTTTATACAAATTTAGGTTATTTTATGTACGCATTTACATTATTTAGTGTGTGTTTTGTATATATATTTTTATGCTAATTTACTTTATTTTATGTGCATTTTTGTACATATATTTTTATAGAAATTTGCGTTATTTGTATATGTTTTCTCATACAAATTTACATTATTTTATTGCTATTTTGTTTATTTATTTTGATACGAATTACATGATTATATGTGTATTTTGTACATATTTTTTATACGTATTTACATTACTTAATGTGTATTTTGTTTATATATTTTTCAACAAATCTACGTTATTATATGTATTTGTATAAATATTTTGATACAGATAAACATTATTTTATGTATTTTTTATGTACATTTCAATTCAAATTTAGCTTATTTTAGCTGTATTTTGTATATATATTTTCATACAAATTTTATAACTTCTGTGTATTTTTGTATATAGTTTTATAAAAATTTACGATATTTTATGTGAATTTTGTATATTTATATTTATACAAATACACTTTATTTTACTAGTATTTTGTTTATTTATTTTGATACGATTTTTATGTGTATTTTGTATTCATTTTTTTATACGTATTTACTTCATTTTATGTGTATTTTGTATATATTTTTATAGAAATCAACGTTATTTGATGTGTATTCGTATATATATTTTGAAACAAATTTACATTGTTTTATATGTATTTTGCATATCTATTTCAATACAAATTTACCTTACAGTATGTGCATTTTTATATTTATTTTAATACAAATTTTAATATTTTATGTGTATTTTGGTATATATATTTTTATAAAAAATGCGTTATTTTATGGCTATTTTGCATCTTTATTTTCATACTAATTTACATTATTTTATTAATATTCTGTGTATTTATTTTGATACGATTTTACATTATTCTATTTGTGTTTTGAATTTTTTTTTTTTTTATACATATTCACATTATTTAATTAGTATTTTGTATATATATTTGATACAAATTTACGTTATTTTAAGTGTATATGTTTATATATTTTCATTCAAACTTCCATTATTTTATGTGTATTTTGTATATGTATTTCAATACAAATTTACCTAATTTTATGTGTATTTTGTATATTTATTTTCATACAAATTTAAATTATTTTTGTGTATTTTTGTATATAGTTTTATACAAACTTAGGTTATTTTATGAGTATTTTGTATCTATTTTCATACAAATACACATTCTTTTATTGATATTTTGTTTATTTATTTTGACGAGAATTTAAATTATTTAATGTGTATTTTGTATATATATTTTATACGTATTTACATCATTTCATGTGTATTTTGTATATATATTTCTATAGAAATCTACGTTATATTATGTGTATTCGTATATAGATTTTTAAACAAATTTACACTTTTATGTGTATTTTGCTTATTTTTTCAATACAAATTTACCTTATTGTATATGCATTTTGTATATTAATTTTAATACAAATTTAATTATTCTATGTGTATTTTTGTATATGTATTTTTATAAAAATATGCTTTATTTTATGGGTATTTTGCATCTTTATTTTCATACAAATTTACGTTATTTTATTGATATTCTGCTCATTCATTTTGATACGATTTGACATTATTTTATGTGTATTTGTTTATATATTTTGACACAAATTTACAATATTTTATGGGTATTTTGTGTTTATATTTCAAAAGAAATTTACCTAGTTTTATGTGTATTTTGAATATCTATTTTCATACAAACTCAAATTATTTTTATGTATTTTTGTATATATTTCAATACAAATTTTAGCTATGTTATGTGTATTTTGTAAATCTATTTTCATTCAAATATATATTATTTTATTTGTATTTTGTTGATTTATATTGATACGAATTTACATTATTTTATATGTCCTTTTTATATATATTTTTATACGCATTTACATTATTTAATATTTATTTTGAATATATAATTTTATACAAATTCATGGTATTTTATGTGTATTTGTATATATATTTTCATATAAATTTACATTATTTTATGTGTATTTTGTACATCTATTTCATTACAAATTTACCTTATTTTATGTTTATTTTGTATGTGTATTTTGTGCATTTATATTTATACACGTTTACTCATACAAATTTATATTATTTTATTGGTATTTTGTTTATTTATTTTGATACGAATTACATGATTATATGTGTATTTTGTACACATTTTTTATACGAATTTACATTATTTAATGTGTATTTTGTTTATATATTTTCATACAAATTTACGTTATTATATGTGTATTTGTATAAATATTTTGATACCAATTTACTTTATTTTATGTATTTTGTATATATATTTCAATTCAAATTTAGCTTATTTTGTGTGTGTTTTGTATATATTTTCATACAAATTTAATTACTTCAGTGTATTTTTTATATAGTTTTATATAAATTTACGTTATTTTATGTGTATTTTGTATATTTATATTTATACAAATACACATTCTTTTATTGGTATTTTGTTTATTTATTTTGATACGAAATTACATTATTTTATGTGTATTTTGCATACATTTTTTATACGTATTTACTTCATTTTATGTGTATTTTGTATATATATTTTTATAGAAATCTACGTTATTTTATGTGTATTCGTATACATATTTTGAAACAAATTTACATTGCTTTATATGTATTTTGCATATCTATTTAAATACAAATTTACCTTATTGTACATATAAAACAATGTAAATTTGTTTCAAAATATATGTACGAATACACAAAAAATAACGTAGATTTCTATAAAAATATATACAAAATACACATAAAATTAAGTAAATACGTATAAAAAAATGTAAACAAAATACACATAAAATAATGTAAATTCGAAACAAAATAAATAAACAAAATACCAATAAAAGAATGTGTATTTGTATAAATATAAATGTACAAAATTTGTAAATTTGTAATGAAATATATGTATAAAATACACATAAAATAATGTAAATTTATATGAAAATATATATACAAATACACATAAAATACCACGAGTTTGTATAAAATTATATACTCAAAATAAATATTAAATAATGTAAATGCGTATAAAAATATATATACAAAGTACATATAAAATAATATAAATTCGTATCAATATAAATCAACAAAATACCAATAAAATAATATATATTTGAATGAAAATAGATTTACAAAATACACATAACCTAACGTGTATTTTGTATACATTTTCTTATACGTATTTACTTCATTTTATGTGTATTTTGTATATATATTTTTATACAAATCTACGTTATTTTATGTGTATTCGTATATATATTTTGAAACAAATTTACATTGTTTTATATGTATTTTGCATATCTATTTCAATACAGATTTACCTTATTGTATGTGTATTTTTTTTATTTATTTCAATACATATTAATTTTTCATGTGTATTTTGGTATATATATTTTATAAAAAATGCGTTATTTAATGGGTATTTTGCATCTTTATTTTCATACAAATTTACATTGTTTTATTAATATTCTGTGTATTTATTTTAATACGATTTTACATTATTCTATTTGTGTTTTGTAAATATTTTTTTATACATATTTACATTATTTAATGTGTATTTTGTATATTTTAAAACAGATTTACGTTATTTTTTGCGCATCTGTTAAAATATTTTGATACAAATTTACATTATTTTATGTATTTTGTGTATATATTTCAATACAAATTTAGTTTATTTTATGTATATTTTGTATATCTATTTTCGTTCGTATCAAAATAAATAAACAAAATAGCAATCAAATAATGTAAATTTGTATGAGAAAACATATACAAATACACATAAATTAACGGAAATTTCTAAAAAAATATATGTACAAAAATGCACATAAAATAAAGTAAATTTGCATAAAATATATATACAAAACAAACATTAAATAAAGTAAACGTACATAAAATAACCTAAATTTGTATAAAACTATATACAAAAATACACAAAAATATTTAAAATTTGTATGAAAAGAAAATTACAAAATACACATAAAATTAGGTAAATTTGTATTGAAATACATATACAAAATACACATAGAATAATGTAAATTTGAATGAAAATATATAAACAAATACACTTAAAATAACGTAAATTTGTATAAAATATATATGCAAGATACACATTAAATAATGTAAGTGTGTATAAAAAAATATTTACAAAAAAGAAATAGAATAATGTAAAATCCTATCAATATAATTACACAGAATATCAATAAAATAATGTAAATTTGTATGAAAGAAAGATGCAAAATTCCCATAAAATAGCGCATTTTTAAAAAAAAATATATATACCAAAATACACATAAAATATTTAAATTTGTATTGAAATAAATATACAAAATTCATATACAGTAAGGTAAATATGTAATGAAAGAGATATTCAAAAATACATATAAAACAAAGTAAATTTGTTTCAAAATATATTTATACGAATACACATAAAATAATGTAGATTTCTATAGAAATATATATACAAAATACACATGAAATTATGTAAATACGTATAAAAATATATATACAAAATACATATCTAATTAAATTCGTGTCAAAATAAATAAACAAAATATCATGAAAAGAATGTGTATTTGTATGAAAATAAATAATAGATAATAAATTTGTATGAAATGTATATGCAAGATACACATTAAATAATGTAAATATGTATAAAAAATATATATACAAAAAACAAATAGAATAATGTGAAATCGTATCAAAATAAATACACCTAATATTAATAAAATAATGTAAATTTGTATGAAAATAAAGATGCAAAATTCCCAAAAAAGCGCATTTTATGAAAATATATATACAAAATACACATAAAATATTTAAATTTGTATAAAAATAGATATACAAAATACACATAGAATAATGTAAAAATGTTTCAAAAAAAAATAAACAGAATATAAATAAAATAATGTAAATTTGTATGAAAATATAAATGCAAAATACCCATAAAATAAAGCATATTTTTATAAAAATACATATACAAAAATACACATAGCATAATTAAATTTGTTTTAAAATTAATATACAAAATGCATATACAATAAGGTAAATTTGTATTGAAAAAATATGCAAAATACACATAAAACAGTGTAAATTTATTTCAAAATCTATATACGAATACTCATAAATCAACGTAGATTTCTATAGAAATATATATACAAAATACACATCAAATGATGTAAACACGTATAAAAATATATATATAAAATACACATTAAATAATGTAAATTCGCGTCAAAATAAATAAACAAAATATCAATAAAAGAATGTGTGTTTGTATGAAAATAGATATACAATATACACATAAAATCACCTAAATTTGTATAAAACTATATACAAAAATACACAAAAATAATTTTAATTTGTATGAAAATAAATATACAAAATACACATAAAATTAGGTAAATTTGTATTGAATTACATTTACAAAATACACATAAAATAATGTAAATTTGAATGAAAATATATAAACAAATACACTTAAAATAACGTAAATTTCTATAAAATATATATAAAAAATACACATTAAAAAATGTAAATATGTATGAAAAAATATATTCAAAACACAAATAGAATAATATAAAATCGTATCAAAATAAATACACAGAATATTAATAAAATAATGTAAATTTGTATGAAAATTAAGATGCAAAATACCCATAAAATAACGCATTTTTTATAAAAATATTTATACCAAGACACACAAAATATTTGAATTTGTATTAAAATAAATATACAAAATGCACATACAATAAGGTAAATTTGTATTGAAATAGATATGCAAAATACATATAAAACCATGTAAATTTTTTTCAAAATATATATACGAATATACATAAAATAACATAGATTTCTATGAAAATAAATATACAAAATACACATAAAATGAAGTAAATACGTATAAAAAAAGGTATACAAAATACACATAAAATAATGTAAACTCGTATGAAAATAAATAAACAAAATACTAATAAAAGAATGTGTATTGTATAAATATAAATATACAAAATACAAATAAAATAACGTAAATTTATATAAAACTATATGCAAAAATACACAAAAGTAATTAAATTTGTGTGAAGATAGATATACAAAATACATGTGTATTTTGTATATTTATTTTCATACAAATTGAAATTATTTTTGTTTATTTTTTTATATATTTTCAAACAAATTTTCGTTATTTCATGTGTATTTTGTATATTATTTATTCTACAAATATACTTTCTTTTATCTGAGTTTTGTTTATTGAATTTGAAACGAATTTACCTTATTTTGTATATCTATTTTCATACAAATTAAAATTCTTCTGTGTATTTTTGTATATAGTTTTATATAAATTTACGTTATTTTATGTGTATTTTGTATATATATATATATATATATATATATATATATATATATATATATATATATATATATATATATATATATATATATATATATATATATATATATATATATATATATATATATTTATACAAATACACATTCTTTTATTGGTATTTTGTATATTTATTTTAATACGAATTTACATTATATTATGTGTATTTTGTATACATTTTTTTATACGTATTTATTTCATTTTATGTGTATTTTGTATATATATTTTTATAGAAATCTACGTTATTTTATGTGTATTCGTATATATATTTTGAAACAAATTTACATTGTTTTATATGTATTTTGCATATCTATTTCAATACAAATTTACCTTATTGTATGTTTTTGTTTTAATATTTATTTTAATACAAATTTAATTTTGTGATGTGTATTTTGGTATATATATTTTTATAAATAAAAAAAATGCGTTATTTTATGGGTATTTTGCTTCTTTATTTTCATACAAATTTACATTATTTTATTAATATTCTGTGTATTTATTTTGATACGATTTTACATTATTCTATTTGTGTTTTGTACATATTTTTTTATACAAATTTACGTTATTTTAAGTGTATTTGTTTATGTATTTTCATTCAAATTTACATTATTTTATGTGTATTTTGTGTATGTATTTCAATACAAATTTATAAATATATAAACAAATACACTTAAAATAACGTAAATTTGTATAAAATATATATAAAAAAACTTATTAAATAATGTAAATATGTATAAAAAAATATATACAAAACACAAATAGAATAATATAAAATCGTATCAAAATAAATACACAGAATATTAATAAAATAATGTAAATTTGTATGAAAATTAAGATGCAAAATACCCATAAAATAACGCATTTTTTTATAAAAATATTTATACCAAGACACACATAAAATATTTGAATTTGTATTAAAATAAATATACAAAATGCACATACAATAAGGTAAATTTGTATTGAAATAGATATGCAAAATACATATAAAACCATTTAAATTTTTTTCAAAATATATATACGAATACACATAAAATAACGTAGATTTCTATGAAAATAAATATACAAAATACACATAAAATGAAGTAAATACGTATAAAAAAAGGTATACAAAATACACATAAAATAATGTAAACTCGTATCAAAATAAATAAACAAAATACTAATAAAAGAATGTATATTGTATAATATAAATATACAAAATACAAATAAATAACGTAAATTTATATAAACTATATGCAAACCTACACAACAGTAATTAAATTTGTGTGAAAATAGATATACAAAATACATGTGTATTTTGTATATTTATTTTCATACAAATTGAAATTATTTTTGTTTATTTTTTTATATATTTTCAAATAAATTTTCGTTATTTTATGTATATTTTGTATATTTATTTATTCTACAAATATACTTTCTTTTATCTGAGATTTGTTTATTGAATTTGAAACGAATTTACCTTATTTTGTATATCTATTTTCATCCAAATTAAAATACTTCTGAGTATTTTTGTATATAGTTTTATATAAATTTACGTTATTTTATGTGTATTTTGTATATTTATATTTATACAAATACACATTCTTTTATTGGTATTTTGTATATTTATTTTGATACGAATTTACATTATTTTATGTGTATTTTGTATACATTTTTTTATACGTATTTACTTTATTTTATGTGTATTTTGTATATATATTTTTATAGAAATCTACGTTATTTTATGTGTATTCGTATATATATTTTGAAACAAATTTACATTGTTTTATATGTATTTTGCATATCTATTTCAATACAAATTTACCTTGTTGTATGTGTTTTTTATATATTTATTTTAATTCAATTTTTTTTTATGTGTATTTTGGTATATATATTTTTATAAATAAAAAAAATGCGATATTTTATGGGTATTTTGCCTCTTTATTTTCATACAAATATACATTATTTTATTAATATTCTGTGTATTTATTTTGATACGATTTTACATTATTCTATTTGTGTTTTGTATATATTTTTCTATACAAATTTACGTTATTTTAAGAGTATTTGTCTATGTCTTTTCATTCAAATTTACATTATTTTATGTGTATTTTGTATATGTATTTCAATACAAATCTACCTAATTTTATGTGTATTTTGTATATTTATTTTCATACAAATTTAAAATATTTTTGTGTATTTTAGAATATAGTTTGATACAAATTTAGGTTATTTTATGTTTATTTTGTATATCTATTTTCATACAAATACACATTCTTTTATTGATATTTTGTTTATTTATTTTGACGCGAGTTTACAGTATTTAATGTGTATTTTGTATATATTTTTATACGTATTTACATCATTTCATGTGTATTTTGTATATATATTCCTAAAGAAATCAACGTTATTTTATGTGTATTCGTATATATATTTTGAAACAAATTTACACTGTTTTATGTGTATTTTGTTTCTTTTTTCAATACAAACTTACCTTATTGTATGTGCATTTTGTATATTAATTTTAACACATATTTAATTATTCTATGTGTATTTTTGTATATGTATTTAAAAAAAAAAAGCTTTATTTTATAGGTATTTTGCATCTTTATTTTCATACAAATTTAAATTATTTTATTGATATTCTGTGTATTTATTTTGATACGATTTTACATTATTCTATGTATAACAAAAATAAATACAGAATACACAAAAATTGATATGCAAAATACATATAAACAATGTAAATTTGTTTCAAAATATATATACGAATACACATGAAATAAGGTGATTTCTATAAAAAAATGTATACAAAATACATAAAATAGTGTAAATTAGTATCAAAATAAATAAACAAAATACCAATAAAAGAATGTGTATTTGTATAAATATATATATATATATATATATATATATATATATATATATATATATATATATATATATATATATATATATATATATATATATATATATATATATATATATATATATATATATATATATATATATATAATACACATTAAATAATATAAATTTGTTTAAAACTATACAAAATACACATGAAATGATGTAAATTCGTATAGAAATATATATACAAAATACACATTAAATAATGTAAATTCGCGTCAAAATAAATAAACAAAATATAAATAAAAGAATGTGTATTTGTATGAAAATAGATATACAATATACACATAAAATAACCTAAATTTGTATCAAACTATATACAAAAATACACAATTTTTTTTTAAATTTGTATGGAAATAAATATACAAAATACACATAAAATTAGGTAAATTTGTATTGAAATACATACACAAAATACACATAAAATAATGTAAATTTGAATGAAAATACATAAACAAATACACTTAAAATAACGTAAATTTGTATAAAAAAAATATGTAGAAAACACATACACTAAGGTAAATTTGTATTGAAATAGATATGCAAAATACATACAGAAAATATTAATAAAATAATGTAAATTTGTATGAAAATTAAGATGCAAAATACCCATAAAATAACGCATTTTTTATAAAAATATATATACGAAAAAACATAAAATATTTGATTTTGTATTAAAATAAATAGATATACATTCTTTTATTGGTATTTTGTTTATTTATTTTGTTTCGAGTTTACATTATTTTATGTGTATTTTATTTACATTTTTTTATACGTATTTACTTAATTTTATGTGTATTTTGTATATATATTTTTATAGAAATCTACGTTATTTTATGTGTATTCGTATATATATTTTGAAACAAATTTACATTGTTTTATATGTATTTTTGCATATTTCTTTCAATAGAAGTTTACCTTATTGTATGTGCATTTTGTATATTTATTTCAATACAAATTTAAATATTTTATGTGTATTTTGATATATATATTTTTATAAGAAATGCGCTATTTGATGGGAATTTTGCATATTTATTTTCATACAAATTTACATTATTTTATTAATATTCGGTGTATTTATTTTGATACGATTTTACATTATTCTATTTGTTTTTTTTATATATTTTTTTTATACATATTTACATTATTTAAATGTATCTTGCATATATATTACATACAAATTTATTATCTATTATTTATTTTCATACAAATACACATTCTTTTCATGATATTTTGTTTATTTATTTTGTCACGAATTTACATTACTTAAAATGTATTCTATATATATATATATTTTTATACGTATTTACATAATTTCATGTGTATTTTGTATATATTTTTCTATAGAAATCTACGTTATTTTATGTGTATTCGTATATATATTTTGAAACAAATTTACACTGTTTTATTTGTATTTTGCGTTTTTTTTTCAATACAAATTTACCTTATTTTATGTGCATTTTGTATATTAATTTTAATACAAATTTAATTATTATATGTGTTTTTTTTTTTATGTTTTTAAAATCAAATATGCTTTATCTTATGGGAATTTTGCATCTTTATTTTCATACAAATTTAAATTATTTTATTGATATTCTGTGTACTTATTTTGATACGATTTTACATTATTCTATGTATAACAAAAATAAATACATACACAAAAATAGATATGCAAAATACATATAAACAATGTAAATTTGTTTCAAAATATATATACGAATACACATGAAATAAGGTAGATTTCTATAAAAATATATATACAAAATACACATAAAATTAAGTAAATACGTATAAAAATGTATACAAAATACACATAAAATAATGTAAATTAGTATCAAAATAAATAAACAAAATACCAATAAAAGGATGTGTATTTGTATAAATATATATATATATATATATATATATATATATATATATATATATATATATATATATATATATATATATATATATATATATATATATATAGATATATATATCTATATACACATTAAATTATATAAATTTGTTTAAAACTATACAAAATACACATGAAATGATGTAAATAAGTATAAAAATAAATATACAAAATACACATTAAATTATGTAAATTCGCGTCAGAATAAATAAACAAAATATCAATAAAAGAATGTGTATTTGTATCAAACTATATACAAAAATACACAAAAATATTTTAAATTTGTATGGAAATAAATATACAAAATACACATAAAATTAGGTAAATTTGTATTGAAATACATACACAAAATACACATAAAATAATGTAAATTTGAATGAAAATACATAAACAAATACACTTAAAATAACGTAAATTTGTATAAAAAAATATGTACAAAACACAAATAGAATAATGTAAAATCGTATCAAAATAAATACACAGAATATTAATAAAATAATGTAAATTTGTATGAAAATAAAGAAGCAAAATACCCATAAAATAACGCATTTTTTTATTTATAAAAATATATATACCAAAATACACATCAAAAAATTAAATTTGTATTAAAATAAATATACAAGAAACACATACAATAAGGTAAATGTGTACTGAAATAGATATGCAAAATACATATAAAAAAATGTAGATTTGTTTCAAAATATATATACGAATACACATAAAATAACGTAGATTTCTATAAAAATATATATTCAAAAAACACATAAAATGAAGTAAATACGTATAAAAAAATGTATACAAAATACACATAAAATAATGTAAATTCGTATCAAAATAAATAAACAAAATACCAATAAAAGAATGTGTATTTGTATGAATATAAATATACAAAATACACATAAAATAACGTAAATTTATATAAAACTATATACAAAAATTCACAGAAGTAATTAAATTTGTATGAAAATATATACAAAATACACACGAAATAAGCTAAATTTGAATTGAAATATATATACAAAATACATGAAATAAAGTAAATTTGTATCAAAATATTTATACAAATACACATATAATAACGTAAATTTGTATGAAAATATATAAACAAAATACACATTAAATAATGTAAATACGTATAAAAAAAATATGTAAAAAATACATTTTTAATCATGTAATTCGTATCAAAATAAATAAACAAAATACCAATAAAATAATATAAATTTGTATGAGTAAACGTGTATGTTGCATATTTTTTCAATACAAATTTACCTATTATATACGCATTTTGTATATTAATTTTAATACAAATTTAATTATTCGTTTTGTATTTTTGTATCTGTATTTTTATAAACATATGCTTTATTTTTTGGTTATTTTGCATCTTTATTTCCATACAAATTTACATTATTTTATTGATATTCTGCTCATTCATTTTGATACGAATTGACATTATTTTATGTGTATTTTGTATATATTTTTCATACAAATTTACGTTATTTTATGTTTAAAAATATGTACAAAATACACATATAATCATGTAATTCGTATCAAAATAGATCAACAAAATACCAATAAAATAATATAAATTTGTATGAGTAAACGTGTATGTTGCATATTTTTTCAATACAAATTTACCTTATTATATACGCATTTTGTGTATTAATTTTAATACAAATTTAATTATTCTATGTGTATTTTTGTATCTGTATTTGTATATATATTTTTATACGCTTTTACATTATTTAATATTTATTTTGAATATATATTTTTATACAAATTCATGGTATTTTATGTGTATTTGTATATATATTTTTATATAAATTTACATTATTTTATGTGTATTTTGTACATATATTTTTTTACAAATCTACCTTATTTTATGTTTATTTTGTATGTGTATTTTCTATATTTATATTTATCCAAATACACATTCATTTATTGGAATTTTGTTTATTTATTTTAATTCGAATTTACATTATTTTATGTGTGTTTTGTATACATTTTTTTTTATACGTATTTACTTAATTTTATGTGTATTTTGTATATATATTTTTATAGAAATCTACGTTTTTTTATTTGAATTCGTATATATATTTTGAAACAAATTTACATTTTTTATATGTATTTTTGCATATCTCTTTCAATACAAATTTACCTTATTGTATGTGCATTATGTATATTTATTTCAATGCAAATTTAAATATTTTATGTGTTTTTTGGTATATATATTTTTATAAGATTACAAAAATTTGAATAAAAATATATACAAAAAAACAAAAAAATAAATTTCAATTTGTATGAAAATAGATATACAAAATACACATATAATTAGTTAAATTTGTATTTAAATACATGTACAAAATACACATGAAATAATGTAAATTTGTATGAAATGAAAACAAATTCACATAAAATTCGCGTGAAAATAAATAAACAAAATATCAATAAAAGAATGTGTATTTGTATGAAAATAGATATACAAAATACACATAAAATAACCTAAATTTGTATCAAACTATATACAAAAATAAACAAAAATATTTTAAATTTGTATGAAAATAAATATACAAAATAAACATAAAATTAGGTAAATTTGTATTGAAATACAAAAAAAAAAACACATAAAATAATGTAAATTTGAATTAAAATACATAAACAAATACACTTAAAATAACGTAAATTTGTATAAAAAAATATGTACAAAACACAAATCGAATAATGTAAAATCGTATCAAAATAAATACACAGAATATTAATAAAATAATGTAAATTTGTATGAAAATAAAGAAGCAAAATACCCATAAAATAACGCATTTATAAAAATATATATACCATAATACACATCAAAAAATTAAATTTTTATTAAAATAAATTTACAAAAAACACATACAATAAGGTAAATTTGTATTGAAATAGATATGCAAAATACATATAAAACAATGTAAATTTGTTTCAAAATATATATACGAATACACATAAAATAACGTAGATCTCTATAAAAATATATATACAAAATACACATAAAATGAAGTAAATACGTATAAAAAAAATGTATACAAAATACACATAAAATAATGTAAATTCGTATCAAAATAAATAAACAGAATATCAATAAAAGAATGTGTATTTGTATAAATATAAATATACAAAATACACATAAAATAACGTAAATTTATATAAAACTATATACAAAAATACACAGAAGTAATTAAATTTGTATGAAAATATATACAAAATACACACAAAATAAGCTAAATTTGAATTGAAATATGTATACAAAATACATGAAATAAAGTAAATTTGTATCAAAATATTTATACAAATACACATATAATAACGTAAATTTGTATGAAAATATATGAACAAAATACACATTAAACAATGTAAATACGTATAAAGAAATATGTACAAACTACACATATAATCATGTAATTCGTATCAAAATAAATAAACAAAATACCAATAAAATAATATAAATTTGTATGAGTAAACGTGTATGTTGCATATTTTTTCAATACAAATTTACCTTATTATATACGCATTTTGTATATTAATTTTAATATATGTGTATTTGAATATATATTTTGATACAAATTTACATTATTTTATGTATTTTCTATATTTATTTCAATTCAAATTTAGCTTATTTTATGTGTCTTTTGTATATCTATTTTCATACAAATTTAATTATTTTTGTTTATTTTTGTATATAGTTTTATACAATTTTACGTTATTTTATGTGTATTTTGTATATTTATATTTATACAAGTAAACATTCTTTTATTGGCATTTAATATATTTATTTTGATACGAATTTACATTATTTTATGTGTATTTTGTATACATTTATTATACGTATTTACTTCATTTTATGTGTATTTTGTATATATATTTTTATAGAAATCTACGTTATTTTATGTGTATTCGTATATATATTTTGAAACAAATTTACATTGTTTTATGTGTATTTTGCATATCTATTTCAATACAAATTTACCTTATTGTATGTGATACAAATTCATGTTATTTAATGTGTATTTGTATATATATTTTCATACAAATTTATATTATTTTATATGTATTTTTTCATATATTTCATTACAAATTTACCTTATTTTATGTTTATTTTGTATATTTATTTCATTCAATTTTAAATTATTTTATGTGTATATTTGTATTTGTATTTAGGTTATTTTATGTGTATTTTGTATATATATTTTCATCCTAAATTATATTATTTTATTGATATTTTCTTAATTTTATTCGATACGAATTTAGATTATTTCATAGGTATTTTGTATACATATTTTTATACTCATTTACATTATCTAAAGTGTGTTTTGTATATATATTTTTATGCAAATTTATTTTTTGTTCATTTTTGTACATATATTTTTAGAAATTTGCATTATTTTATGTATATTGATTTATATAAATTTACGTTATTTTATGTGCATTTTGTATATTTATATTTATACAAATACACATTCTTTTATTGGTATATTGTTTATTTACATTTATACGAATTTACATTATTTTATGTGTATTTTGTATACATTTTTTTATACGTATTTACTTAATATTATGTGTATTTTGTATATGTATTTTTATAGAAATCTACGTTATTTTATGTGTATTCGTATATATATTTTGAAACAAATTTACATTATTTTATATGTATTTTGCATATCTATTTCAATACAAATTTACCTTATTGTATGTGCATTTTGTATATTTATTTTAATACAAATTCAAATATTTTATGTGTATTTTGGTATCAATAATTTTATAAAAAAGCGTTATTTTATAGGTATTTTGCATCTTAATTTTCATACAAATTTTCATTATTTTATTAATATTCTGTGTATATATTTTGAAACGATTTTACATTATACTATTTTTTTTTGTATATATTTTTTTATACATATTTACATTATTTAATGTGTATTTTGAATATATATTTCATACAAATTTACGTTATTATATGTGTATTTGTTTATATATTTTCTTTCAAATTTACATTATTTCATATGTATTTTGTATATGTATTTCAATACAAATTAACCTAATTTTATGTGTATTTTGTATATTTCTTTTCATACAAATTTAAATTTTTTTTGTGTATTTTTGTATATAGTTTTATGTACGCATTTACATTATTTAATGTGTGTTTTGTATATATATTTTTATCCAAAGTTACTTTATTTTACGTTCATTTTTGGACATATATTTTTATGGAAATTAGCGTTATTTTATATGTATTTGTACATGTTTTCTCATACATATTTACATTATTTTATTGATATTTTGTTTATTTTGTTTGATACGAATTACATGATTATATGTGTATTTTGTACATATTTTTTATACGTATTTACATTACTTAATGTGTATTTTGTTTATATATTTTTAAACAAATTTACGTTATTATATGTATTTTTATAAATATTTTGATACAAATTTACATTATTTTATGTATTTTGTATATACATTTCAATTCAAATTTAGCTTATTTTATATGTATTTTGTATATCTATTTTCATACGAATTTAATAACTTCTGTGTATTTTTGTATATAGTTTTATACAAATTTACGTAATTTTATGTGTATTTTGTATATTTATATTTATACAAATACACATTCTTTTATTGGTATTTTGTTTATTTATTTTGAAACGAATTTACATTATTTTATGTGTATTTTGTATACATTTTCTTATACGTATTTACTTCATTTTATGTGTATTTTGTATATATATTTTTATACAAATCTACGTTATTTTATGTGTATTCGTATATATTTTTTGAAACAAATTTACATTGTTTTATATGTATTTTGCATATCTATTTCAATACAGATTTACCTTATTGTATGTGTATTTTGTATATTTATTTTAACACAAATTAATTTTTTCATGTGTATTTTTGTATATATTTTTATAAAAAAATGCGTTATTTAATGGTTTTTTTGCATCTTTATTTTCATAGAAATTTACATTGTTTTATTAATATTCTGAGTATTTATTTTGATACGATTTTACATTATTCTATTTGTAATTTGTATATATTTTTTTTATACATATTTACATTATTTAATGAGTATTTTGTATATTTTAAAACAAATTTACGTTATTTTATGCGCATCTGTTAAAATATTTTGATACAAATTTACATTATTTTATGTATTTTGTATATATATTTCAATACAAATTTAGTTTATTTTATGTATATTTTGTATATATATTTTCATTCGTATCAAAATAAATAAACAAAATAGCAATAAAATAATGTAAATTTGTATGAGAAAACATATACAAATACACATAAAATAACGCAAATTTCTAAAAAAATATATGTACAAAAATGCACATAAAATAAAGTAAATTTGCATAAAATATATATACAAAACACACATTAAATAATGTAAATGCGTACATGAAATAACCTAAATTTGTATAAAACTATATACAAAAATACACAAAAATATTTAAAATTTGTATGAAAAGAAATATACAAAATACACATAAAATTAGGTAAATTTGTATTGAAATACATATACAAAATACACATAAAATAATGTAAATTTGAATGAAAATATATAAACAAATACACTTAAAATAACGTAAATTTGTATAAAATATATATGCAATATACACATTAAATAATGTAAATGTGTATAAAAAAATATATACAAAAAAGAAATAGAATAATGTAAAATCCTATCAATATAAATACACAGAATATCAATAAAATAATGTAAATTTGTATGAAAAGAAAGATGCAAAATTCCCATAAAATAGCGCATTTTTTATAAAAATATATATACCAAAATACACATAAAATATTAAAATTTGTATTGAAATAAATATACAAAATGCATATACAGTAAGGTAAATATATATTGAAAGAGATATTCAAAAATACATATAAAACAAAGCTAATTTGTTTCAAAATATATATACGAATACACATAAAATAACGTTGATTTCTATAGAAATATATATACAAAATACACATGAAATTATGTAAATACATATAAAAATATATATACAAAATACATATCTAGGTAAATTCGTGTCAAAATAAATAAACAAAATATCATGAAAAGAATGTGTATTTGCATGAAAATAAATAATAGATAATAAATTTGTATGAAATATATATGCAAGATACACATTTTTATGTGTATTTTGTATATATTTTTATAGAAATCAACGTTATTTTATGTGTATTCGTATATATATTTTGAAACAAATTTTCATTGTTTTATATGTATTTTGCATATCTATTTCAATACAAATTTACCTTACAGTATGTGCATTTTTTATATTTATTTTAATACAAATTTTAATATTTATGTGTATTTTGGTATATATATTTTTATAAAAAATGCGTTATTTTATGGCTATTTTGCATCTTTATTTTCATACAAATTTACATTATTTAATAAATATTCTGTGTATTTATTTTGATACGATTTTACATTATTATATTTGTGTTTTGTATATATTTTTTTTATACATATTTACATTATTTAATTAGTATTTTGTATATATATTTGATACAAATTTACGTTATTTTAAGTGTATATGTTTATATATTTTCATTCAAATTTCCATTATTTTATGTGTATTTTGTATATGTATTTCAATACAAATTTACATAATTTTATGGGTATTTTGCTTCTTTATTTTCATACAAATTTACATTATTTTATTAATATTCTGTGTATTTATTTTGATACGATTTTACATTATTCTATTTGTGTTTTTTACATGTTTTTTTATACAAATTTACGTTATTTTATGTGTATTTGTTTATGTATTTTCATTCAAATTTACATTATTTTATGTGTATTTTGTGTATGTATTTCAATACAAATTTACCTAATTTTATATGTATTTTGTATATTTATTTTCATACAAATTTAAAATATTTTTGTGTATTTTTGTTTATAGTTAGATACAAATTTAGGTTATTTATGTGTATTTTGTTTATCTATTTTCATACAAATACACATTCTTTTACTGACATTTTGTTTATTTATTTTGACGCGAATTTACATTATTTAATGTGAATTTTGTAGATATATATTTTTATACGTATTTACATCATTTCATGTGTATTTTGTATATATATTTCTATAGAAATCTACGTTATTTTATGTGTATTCGTATATAGATTTTTAAACAAATTTACGCTTTAATGAGCTTTTTGTATATTTTTTCAATACAAATTTACCTTATTGTACGTGCATTTGGTATATTAATTTTAATAAAAATTTAATTATTCTATGTGTATTTTTGTATATGTAATTTTAAATAAATATGCTTTATTTTATGGGTATTTTGCATCTTTATTTTCATACAAAATTACATTATTTTATTGATATTCTGTGTATTTATTTTGATACGATTTTACATTATTCTATGTGTATTTTGTATATATTTTTCATTTAATTTAGCTTATTTTATGTGTATTTTGTATATCTATTTATTTTAATACAAAATCAAATATTTTATGTTTTTTCGTATATATATTTTTATAAAAAATGCGTTATTTTATGGGTATTTTGCATCTTAATTTTCATACAAATATACATTATTTTATTAATATTTCTGTATTTATTTTCATACGATTTTACATTATTTTATTTGTGTTTTGAATATATTTTTTTATACATATTTACATTATTTAATGTGTTTTTTGTATATATATTTGATACAAATTTACGTTATTTTAAGTCTCTATGTTTATATATTTTCATTCAAATTTACATTATTTTATGTGTATTTTGTATATGTATTTCAATACAAATTTACCTAATTTTATATGTTTTTTGTATATTTATTTTCATACAAGTTTAAATTATTTTTGTTTATTTTTATTTATAGTTTTATTCAAATTTAGGTTATTTTATGTGTATTTTGTATATCTATTTTCATACAAATACACATTCTTTTCATGATATTTTGTTTATTTATTTTGACACGAATTAACATTATTTAATGTGTATTTTGTATATATATTTTTATACGTATTTACATTATTTCAAGTGTATTTTGTATATATATTTCTATAGAAATCTGCGTTATTTTATGTGTATTCGTTTATATATTTTGAAACAAATTTACATTGTTTTATGTGTATTTTGCATATTTTTTCAATACTAATTTACCTTATTGTATGTGCATTTTGTATATTAATTTTAATACAAATTTGATTAATCTATGTGTATTTTTGTATATGTATTTTTATAAAAATATGCTTTATTTTATGGGTATTTTGCATCTTTATTTTCATACAAATTTACATTATTTTATTGATATTCTGTGTATTTATTTTAATATAATTTTACATTATTCTATGTATTTTGTATATATATTTTATATAAAATGTATTTGTTTTCATTTCATACAAATCTACATTATTTTAGGTATTTTTTGTACATGTATACTCATAAAATATTTAAATTTGTATTGAAATAAATATACAAAATGAACATACAATAAGGTAAACTTCTATTGAAAGAAATATGCAAAAATACATATAAAACAATGTAAATTTGTTTCAAAATATATATACGAATACACATAAAATAACGTAGATTTCTATAAAAATATATATACAAAATACACATAAAATTAAGTAAATACGTATAAAAAAATGTAAACAAAATACACATAAAATAATGTAAACTCGAAACAAAATAAATAAACAAAATACCAATAAAAGAATGTGTATTTGTATAAATATAAATGTACAAAATACACATACAAAATAAACATAAAATAAGGTAAATATATGTACAAAATACACATAAAATAATGTAAACTTATATGAAAATATATATACAAATACACATAAAATACCATGAATTTGTATAAACTTATATATTCAAAATAAATATTAAATAATGTAAATGCGTATAAAAATATATATACAAAGTACATATAAAATAATGTAAATTCGTATCAATATAAATCAACAAAATACCAATAAAATAATATATATTTGAATGAAAATAGATTTACAAAATACACATAACATAACTAAAATTTGTATTGAAATATATACAAAAATACATAAAAATAATTTGAGTTTGTATGAAAATAGATATTCAAAATACATATAAAACTAGGTAAATTTCTTTTGAAATATATATACAAAATACCCATAAAATATTGTAAATTTGTGTCAAAATATATAAACAAATACACATAAAATAACTTAAAATAACGTAAATATGTATCAAATATATGTACAAAAAACACATTAAATAATGTAAATATGTATAAAAAATATATACAAAACATAAATAAAATAATGTAAAATCGTATCAAAATAAATACAGAAAATATTAATAAAATAATGTAAATTTGTATGAAAATTAAGATGCAAAATACCCATATAATAATATATTTTTTATAAAAATATATATACGAAAAAACACAGAATATTAGATTTTGTATTAAAATAAATAGATATACATTCTTTTATTGGTATTTTGTTTATTTATTTTGTTTCGAATTTACATTATTTTATGTGTATTTTGTTTACATTTTTTATACGTATTTACTTAATTTTATGTGTATTTGTTTATATATTTTGACACAAATTTACAATATTTTATGGGTATTTTGTATATACATTTAAAAATAAATTTACCTAGTTTTATGTGTATTTTGTATATCTATTTTCATACAAACTCAAATTATTTCTATGTATTTTTGTATATATTTTAATACAAATTTTAGGTATGTTATGTGTATTTTGTAAATTTATTTTCATTCAAATATATATTATTTTATTGGTGTTTTGTTGATTTATATTGATACGAGATTACATTATTTTATATGTACTTTGTATATATATTTTTATACGCTTTTACATTATTTAATATTTATTTTGAATATATATTTTTATACAAATTCATGGTATTTTATGTGTATTTGTATATATATTTTTATATAAATTTACATTATTTTATGTGTATTTTGTACATATATTTTTTTTACAAATCTACCTTTTTTTATGTTTATTTTGAATGTGTATTTTGTATATTTATATTTATCCAAATACACATTCTTTTATTGGTATTTTGTTTATTTATTTTAATTCGAATTTACATTATTTTATGTGTATTTTCTATACATTTTTTTATACGTATTTACTTAATTTTAAGTGTATTTTGTATATATATTTTTATAGAAATCTACGTTTTTTTATTTGTATTCGTATATATATTTTGAAACAAATTTACATTGTTTTATATGTATTTTTGCATATCTCTTTCAATACAAATTTACCTTATTGTATGTGCATTTTGTATATTTATTTCAATGCAAATTTAAATATTTTATGTGTATTTTGGTATATATATTTTTATAGGATTACGAAAATTTGAATAAAAATATATACAAAAAAAAAAAAATTTCAATTTTGTATGAAAATAGATATACAAAATACACTTATAATTAGTTAAATTTGTATTTAAATTCATGCACAGAATACACATAAAAAATGTAAATTTGTATGAAATGAAAACAAATTCAAATAAAATTCGCGTCAAAATAAATAAACAAAATATCAATAAAAGAAAGTGTATTTGTATGAAAATAGATATACAAAATACACATAAAATAACCTAAAGTTGTATCAAACTATATACAAAAATAAACAAAAATATTTTAAATTTGTATGAAAATAAATATACAAAATAAACATAAAATTAGGTAAATTTGTATTGAAATACATACACAAAATACACATAAAATAATGTAAATTTGAATGAAAATACATAAACAAATACACTTAAAATAACGTAAATTTGTATAAAAAAATATGTACAAAACACAAATAGAATAATGTAAAATCGTATCAAAATAAATACACAGAATATTAATAAAATAATGTAAATTTGTATGAAAATAAAGATACAAAATACCCATAAAATAACGCATTTTTTTTATTTATAAAAATATATATACCAAAATACACATCAAAAAATAAAATTTGTATTAAAATAAATATATAAAAAACACATACAATAAGGTAAATTTGTATTGAAATAGATATGCAAAATACATATAAAACAATGTAAATTTTTTTCAAAATATATATACGAATACACATAAAATAACGTAGATTTCTATAAAAATATATATACAAAATACACATAAAATGAAGTAAATACGTATAAAAAAATGTATACAAAATACACATAAAATAATGTAAATTCGTATCAAAATAAATAAACAAAATACCAATAAAAGAATGTGTATTTGTATAAATATAAATATACAAAATACACATAAAATAACGTAAATTTAGATAAAACTATATACATAAATACACAGAAGTAATTAAATTTGTATGAAAATATATACAAAATACACACAAAATAAGCTAAATTTGAATTGAAATATATATACAAAATACATGAAATAAAGTAAATTTGTATCAAAATATTTATACAAATACACATATAATAACGTAAATTTCTATGAAAATATATAAACAAAATACACATTAAATAATGTAAATACGTATAAAAAAATGTGTACAAAATACACATATAATCATGTAATTCGTATCAAAATAAATAAACAAAATACCAATAAAATAATATAAATTTGTATGAGTAAACGTGTATGTTGCATATTTTTTCAATACAAATTTACCTTATTATATACGCATTTTCTATATTAATTTTAATACAAATTTAATTATTCGATGTGTATTTTTGTATCTGTATTTTTATAAACATATGCTTTTTTTGGGGGGTATTTTGCATCTTTATTTTCGTACATATATACATTATTTTATTGATATTCTGCTCATTCATTTTGATACGAATTGACATTATTCTATGTGTATTTTGTATATATTTTTCATACAAATTTACGTTATTTTATGTGTATTTGTTTATATATTTTGACACAAATTTACAATATTTTATGGCTATTTTGTATCTACATTTCAAAAGAAATTTACCTAGTTTTATGTGTATTTTGTATATCTATTTTCATACAAACTCAAATTATTTCTATGTATTTTTGTATATATTTTAATACAAATTTTAGTTATGTTATGTGTATTTTGTAAATTTATTTTCATTCATAAATATATATTATTTTATTGGTGTTTTGTTGATTTATATTGATACGAATTTCCATTATTTTATATGTACTTTGTATATATATTTTTATACGCTTTTACATTATTTAATATTTATTTTGATTATATATTTTTATACAAATTCATGGTATTTTATGTGTATTTATATATATATTTTCATATAAATTTACATTATTTTATGTGTATTTTGTACATATATTTTATTACAAATCTACCTTATTTTATGTTTATTTTGTATATGTATTTTGTATATTTATATTTATCCAAATACACATTCTTTTATTGGTATTTTGTTTATTTATTTTAAATCGAATTTACATTATTTTATGTGTATTTGGTATACATTTTTTTATACGTATTTACCTAATTTTATGTGTATTTTGTATATATATTTTTATAGAAATCTACGTTTTTTTATTTGTATTCGTATATATATTTTGAAACAAATTTGCATTGTTTTATATGTATTTTTGCATATGTCTTTCAATACAAATTTACCTTATTGTATGTGCATTTTGTATATTTATTTCAATAAAAATTTAAATATTTTATGTGTATTTTGGTATATATATTTTTATAAGAAATGCGCTATTTTATGGGAATTTTGCATCTTTATTTTCATACAAATTTACATTATTTTATTAATATTCGGTGTATTTATTTTGATACGAATTTACATTATTCTATTTGTTTTTGTATATACTTTTTATACATATTTACATTATTTAATGAGTATCTTGCATATATATTTTATACAAATTTATTATCTATTATCTATTTTTATACAAATACACATTCTTTACATGATATTTTGTTTATTTATTTTGACACGAATTTACATTATTTAATATGTATTTTGTATATATATTTTTATACGTATTTACATAATTTCATATGTATTTTGTATATATATTTCTATAGAAATCTATTTTATTTTATGTGTATTCGTATATATATTTTGAAACAAATTTACATTGTTTTATATGTATTTTTGAATATCTCTTTTAATACAAATTTACCTTACTGTATATGCATTTTGTATATTTATTTCAATACAAATTTAAATATTTTATGTGTATTTTGGTATATATATTTTTATAAAAAATGCGATAATTTTTGGGAATTTAGCATCTTTATTTTCATACAGATTTACATTATTTTATTGATATTCTGTGTATTTATTTTGATACGATTTTACATTATTCTATTTGTTTTTTGTATATATTTTTTTATACACATATACATTATTTAATGTGTATCTTGCATATATATTTTATACAAATTTACGTTATTTTAAGTGTATTTGTTTTTATATTTTCATTCAAATTTACATTTATTTTAATTCGAAATTGCATTATTTTATGTGTATTTTGTATACATTTTTTTGTACGTATTTACTTAATTTTATGTGTATTTTGTATATATATTTTTATAGAAATCTACGTTTTTTTATTTGTATTCGTATATATATTTTGAAACAAATTTACATTGTTTTATATGTATTTTTGCATATCTCTTTCAATACAAATTTACCTTATTGTATGTGCATTTTGTATATTTATTTCAATGCAAATTTAAATATTTTATGTGTATTTTGGTATATATATTTTTATAAAAAATGCGATATTTTTTGGGAATTTTGCATCTTTATTTTTATACAAATTTACATTATTTTATTGATATTCTGTGTATTTATTTTGATACGATTTTACATTATTCTATTTGTTTTTTGTATATATATTTTTTATACACATTTACATTATTTAATGTGTATCTTGCATATATATTTTATACAAATTTACGTTATTTTAAGTGTATTTGTTTATATATTTTCATTCAAATTTTGCATCTTTATTTTCATACAAATTTACATTATTTTATTGATATTCTGTGTATTTATTTTGATACGATTTTACATTATTCTATTTGTTTTTTGTATATATATTTTATACACATTTACATTATTTAATGTGTATCTTGCATATATATTTTATACAAATTTACGTTATTTTAAGTTTACATTATTCTATTTGTTTTTTGTATATATATTTTTTATACACATTTACATTATTTAATGTGTATCTTTCATATATATTTTATACAAATTTACGTTATTTTAAGTGTATTTGTTTATATATTCTCATTCAAATTTAAATTATTTGATGTGTATTTTGTATATGTATTTCAATACAAATTTACATAGTTTTATGTGTATTTTGTATATTTCTTTTCAAACAAATTTAAATTATTTTTGCGTATTTTTGTATATAGTTTTATACAAATTTAGGTTATTTTATGTACGCATTTACATTATTTAGTGTGTGTTTTGTACATATATTTTTTTGCAAATTTACTTTATTTTATGTGCATTTTTGTACATATATTTTTATAGAAATTTGCGTTATTTGTATATGTTTTCTCATACAAATTTACATTATTTTATTGCTATTTTGTTTATTTATTTTGATACGAATTACATGATTATATGTGTATTTTGTACATATTTTTTATACGTATTTACATTACTTAATGTGTACTTTGTATACATTTTCTTATACGTATTTACTTCATTTAATGTGTATTTTGTATATATATTTCTATAGAAATATATGTTATTTTATGTGTATTCGTATATATATTTTGAAACAAATATACATTGTTTTATGTGCATTTTGCATATTTTTTCAATATAAATTTAGCTTATTGTACGTGCATTTTGTATATTAATTTTAATACAAATTTAATTATTCTATGTGTATTTTTGTATATGTATTTTCATAAAAAAATGCTTTATTTTATGGGTATTTTGCATATTTATTTTCATACAAATCTACCTTATTTTATTGATATTCTGTGTATTTTTTTTATACGATTTTACATTATTCTATGTATGTTTTGTATATATATTTCATACAAATGAACGTAATTTTATGTGAATTTGTTTTCATTTCATACAAATTTACATTATTTTATGTGTATTTTGTACATGTATTTAAATACAAATTTAACTAATTATATGTGTATTATGTATTTCTATTTTCATACAAATTGAAAATAATTTTGTGTATTTTAGTATATATTTTTATTCAAATTTTCGTAATTTTATGTGAATTTTGTATATTTATTTTCCTACAAATATACGTTCTTTTATCGGAATTTTGTTTATTTATTTTGATACGAATTTTCGTTATTTTAGGTGTATTTGATATATATATATTTTTATACTTATTTACATAATTTTATATGTATTTTGAATATATATTTTCATAGAAATTTACTCTATTTTATGTGTATTCGTATATATATTTTGATACAAATTTACATTATTTATGTGTATTTCGCATATCTATTTCAATACAAATTTTCTTTCTTGTATGTGCCTTTTGTATATTTATTTTGATGCAAATTTAATTATTTTATGTGTATTTTTGTATATATATTTTTAAACAAATATGCGTTATTATATGGGTATTTTGCATCTCTATTTTCTTACAAATTTACATTATTTTATTGATTGTCTGTTTATTTATTTTGATACGATTTTACGTTATTCTGTGTATTTTGTATATATATTTTTAGACATATTTACATTATTAAATGTATATTTTGTACATATATTTTATGAAAATTTACGTTTTCTTATGTGTATTTGTTTATATATTTTCATACAAATTTACATTATTTTATGTGTATTTTGTATATGTATTTCAATAAAAATTTGCCTAATTTCATTTGTATTTTGCATATCTATTTTCAAACAAATTTAAATTATTTTTGTGTATTTTTGTATTAATTTTATACAATTTTTTTTTATTTGTATATTGTATATATATTTTCCTACACAGATACATTCTTTTAGAGGAAATTTTGTTTATTTATTTTGATACGAATTTACATTATTTTATGTGCATTTTTTATATATATTTTTCTATGTATTTACATTATTTTATGTGTATTTTGTATATATATTTTCATAAAAATTTACGTAATTTTATTGTGTGTATTCGTATATATTTTAATAAAAAATTTCATTATTTTATGTGTTTTTTGCATATCTATTTCAATAAAATTCTACCTTATTGTATGTGTATTTTGTATATTTATTTTAATACAAATTTAATTATTTTATGTGTATTTTTGTATATATATTTTTTTTAAATATGAGATATTTTATGGGTATTTTGCATCTTTAATTTTATAAATTTTTACATTACGTACATATCTTTTATACGTATTTATATTATTTAATGTGTATTTTGTTTATATATTTTTATACAAATTTACGTTATTATATGTGTATTTGAATATATATTTTGATACAAATTTACACTATTTTATGTATTTTCTATATTTATTTCAATTCAAATTTAGCTTATTTTATGTGTCTTTTGTATATCTATTTTCATACAAATTTAATTATTTATGTTTATTTTTGTATTAAGTTTTATACAATTTTATGTTAATTTATGTGTATTTTGTATATTTATATTTATACAAGTAAACATTCTTTTATTGGCATTTAGTTTATTTATTTTGATACGAATTTAGATTATTTTATGTGTATTTTGTATACATTTTCTTATGCGTATTTACTTCATTTTATGTGTATTTTGTATATATATTTTATAGAAATCTACGTTATTTTATGTGTATTCGTATGTATATTTTGAAACAAATTTACATTGTTTTATATGTATTTTGCATATCTATTTCAATACAAATTTACCTTATTGTATGTGCATTTTGTATATTTATTGTAATACAAATTTAAATATTTTATGTGCATTTTGGTATATATATTTACATAAAAAATGCGTTGTTTTATTGGTATTTTGTATCTTTATTTTCATACAAATTTACATTATTTTATTAATATTCTGTGTATTTATTTTGATACTATTTTACATTATTCTATTTGAGTTTTGTATATATTTTTTTATACATATTTACATTATTTAATGTGTATTTTCTATATATATTTCATACAAATTTTCGTTATTTTAAGTGTATTTGTTGATATATTTTTATTCAAATTTATATTATTTTATGTGTATTTTGTATAAGTGTTTCAATAGAAATTTACCTAATTTCATGTGTATTTTGTATATATATTTTATACAAATTTATATTATTTTTTGTGTATTTTTGTATAGAGTTTTATTATAATTTACAATATTTTATGTGTATTTTGTATATCTATTTTCATACAAATACACATTCTTTTATTGATATTTTGTTTATTTATTTTGATGCGAATTTACATAATTTAATGTGTATTGTGTATATATATTTTTATACGTATTTACGTCATTTCATGTGTATTTTGTATATATATTTCTATAGAAATATACGTTATTTTATATGTATTCGTATATATATTTTGAAACAAATATACATTGTTTTATGTGCATTTTCCATATTTTTTCCATACAAATTTATCTTATTGTACGTGCATTTTCTATATTAATTTTAATACAAATTTAGCTATTCTATGTGTATTTTTGGATATGTATTTTTAAAAAAAAATGCATTATTTTATGGGTATTTTGCATCTTTATTTTCATACAAAATTACATAATTTTATTGATATTCTGTGTATTTATTTTGATACTATTTTACATTATTCTATGTATATTTTGTATATCTATTTTATACCAATGTACGTTATTTTATGTGAATTTGTTTTCATTTCATACAAATTTACATTATTTTATCTGAATTTTGTACATGTATTTAAATACAAATTTAACTAATTATATGTGTATTTTGTATATCTATTTTCATACAAATTGAAATTAATTTTGTGTATTTTTGTATATATTTTTATTCAAATTTTCGTAATTTTATGTCTATTTTGTATATTTATTTTCCTACAAATATACGTTCTTTTATCGGAATTTTATTTATTTATTTTGATACGAATTTTCATTTTTTTTAGGTGTATTTGAAATATATATTTTTATACTTATTTACATAATTTTATATGTATTTTGAATATATATTTTCATAGAAATTTACTCTATATGTATATGTATAGAAAATACACATGAAATAATCTAAATTCGTATCGAAATAAATGAAAAAAATACCGATAAAATAATGTAATTTTGAATGAAAATATATATAGAAAATACACATAAAATAACGTAAATACAAATAAATATATAAACATAAAATGATTTGAATTTGAATGAATATTGATATAAAAATAAACTTAAAATAAACAAATTTATAATGAAATATATATACAAAATACACATAAAATAATGTAGATTTGTTTCAAAATATATATACGAATACACATAAAATAACGTAGATTTCTATAGAAATATATATACAAAATATACATGAAATGTTGTAAATACGTATAAAAATATATATACTAAATACACATTAAATTATGTAAATTCGTGTCAAAATAAATATTTAAAATATCAATAAAAGAATGTGTATTTGTATGAAAATACATATACAAAATTCACATAAAATAACGTAAATTTGTATAAAACTATATATAAAAATACACAAAAATAAGTTAAATTTGTATGAAAATAAATATACAAAATACACATAAAATTAGGTAAATTTGTAAAGAAATACATATACAAAATACACATAAAATAATGTAGATTTGAATGAAAATATATAAACAAATACACTTAAATTAAAATAAATTTGTATAAAATATATATAAAAAATACTCATTAAATAATGTAAATATGTAAAAAAATATATATACAAAACACAAATAGAATAATGTAAAATCGTATTAAAATAAATACACAGAATGTAAATAAAATAAAGTAAATTTGTATGAAAATAAAGATGCAAAATACCCATAAAATAACGCATTTTTTATAAATATACAAAATACACATGAAAGGATGTAAATACGTATAAAAATATATATACAAAATACACATTAAATAATGTAAATTCGCGTCAAAATAAATGAACAAAATGTCAATAAAAGAATGTGTATTTGTATGAAAATAAATATACAAAATACACATAAGATAACATAAATTTGTATAAAACTATATACAAAGATACACAAAAATAATTTAAATTTGTATGAAAATAAATATACAAAATACACATAAAATTAGGTAAATTTGTATTGAAATACATATACAAAATACACATAAAATACTGTAAATTTGAATGAAAACACATAAACAAATACACTTAAAATAACGTAAATTTGTATAAAAAATATATACAAAACACAAATAGAATAATGTAAAATCGTATCAAAATAAATACACAGAATATTAATAAAATAATGTAAATTTGTATGAAAATAAAGCAAAATACCCATAAAATAACGCTTTTTTTAAATATATACAAAAATACACATAAAATTTTTATTTGTTAAAATAAATATACAAAATACACATACAATAAGGTAAATCTGTATTGAAATAGATATGCAAAATACATATAAAACAATGTAAATTTGTTTCAAAATATATATACGAATACACATAAAATAACGTAGATTTGTATAAAAATATATATACAAAATACACGTAAAATGAAGTAAATACGTATAAAAAATGTATACAAAATACACATAAAATAACGTAAATTCGTATCAAAATAAATAAACAAAATACCAATAAAAGAATGTGTATTTGTATAAATATAAATGCACAAAATTCACATAAAATAACGTAAATTTGTATAAAACTATTTACAAAAATACACAGAAGTAATTAAATTCGTATGAAAATATATATACAAAATACAGATAAAATAAGCTAAATTTGAATTGAAATGTATATACAAAATACATAAAATAATGTAAATTTGTATCAAAATATTTATAAAAATACATATAATAACGTAAATTTGTTTAAAATATAAAAACAAAATACACATTAAGTAATGTAAATACGTATAAAAAATATGTACGAAATACACATATAATCATGTAATTCGTATCAAACTAAATAAACAAAATAGCAATAAAATAATGTAAATTTGTATGAGAAAACATATACAAATACATATAAAATAACGCTAATTTCTATAAAAATATATGTCCAAAAATGAACGTAAAATAAATTAACTTTGGATAAAAATATATATACAAAACACAAATAGAATAATGTAAATGCGTACATAAAATAACCTAAATTTGTATAAAACTATATACAAAAATACACAAAAATAATTTAAATTTGTATGAAAAGAAATATACAAAATACACATAAAATTAGGTTAATTTCTATTGAAATACATATACAAAATACACATAAAATAATGTAAATTTGAAAGAAAATATATAAACAAATACACATATAATAACGTAAATTTGTATGAAATATATATTCAAAATACACATTAAATAATGTAAATATGTTTAAAAAAAAAAATACAAAACACAAATAGAATAATGTAAAATCGTATCAAAATATATACACAGAATATTAATAAAATAATGTAAATTTGTATGAAAATTAAGATGCAAAATACCTATAAAATAACGCATTTTTTATAAAATTATTGATACCAAAATACACTTAAATTTTTGAATTTGTATCAAAATAAATATACAAAATGCACATACAATAAGGTAAATTTGTATTGAAATAGATATGCAAAATACATATAAAATAATGTAAATTTGTTTCAAAATATATATGCGAATACACATAAAATAACGTAGATTTCTATAAAAATACATATACAAAATAACCATAAAATTAAGTAAATACGTATAAAAAAATGTATGCAAAATACACATAAAATAATGTAAATTAGTATAAATATAAATAAACAATATAGCAATAAAAGAATGTGTATTTGTATAAATATAAATATACAAAATGCACATAAAATAACGTAAATTTATATAAAACTATATACATAAAATAACGCAAATTTCTATAAAAATATATGTACAAAAATGAACATAAAATAAATTTGCATAAAAATATATATACAAAACACACATTAGATAATGTAAATGAGTATAAAAATATGTATACAAAATACCTATGAAATAATCTAAATTCGTATCGAATTAAATTAAGAAAATACCAATATAATAATGTAATTTTGGATGAAAATATATATACAAAATACACATAAAATAACCTAAATACAAATACAAATATACACATAAAATAATTTAAAATTGAATGAAATAAATATACAAAATAAACATAAAATAAGGTAAATTTGTAATGAAATATATGAAAAAATACACATAAAATAGTATAAATTTGTATGAAAATATATATACAAATACACATTAAATAACATGAATTTGTATAAAATTTGTATCAAAATATATACGAATACACACAATAAAATAACGTAATTTTTTTTATGAAAATGTATATACAAAATACACATAAAATAATGTAAATTTTTATAAAAAATATATAAAGAAATACACATAAAATAATGTAAATTTGGATAAAATATATATATAAAATAAACCTTAAATAATGTAAATATGTATAAAAAATATATACAAAATACACATAGAATAATGTCAAATCGTATCAAAATAAATAAAGAGAATATCAATAAAATAATGTAAATTTGTATGAAAATAAAGCTGCAAAATATCCATATAATAACGCATATTTGCATAAAAATATATATACAAAAATACATATAAAATAATTAAATTTGTATCAAAATAAATATACAAAATGCACGTACAATAAAGAAAATTTGTATTGAAATAGATATGCAAAATACACATCAATAATGTAAATTTGTATCAAAATATATATACGAATACTCATAAAATAGAGAAAATTTCTATGAAAATATACATACAAAATAGATATACAAAATACACATATAACTAGTTAAATTTGTATTTAAATACATGTACAAAAAACACATAAAATAATGTAGATTTGTATGAAATGAAAACAAATATATTTTATATAAAATATATATACAAAATACACATAGAATAATGTAAAATCATACCAAATAAATACACAGAATATCAATAAAATAATGTAAATTTGTATGAAAATAAAGATGCAAAATACCCTTAAAATAAAGCATATTTTTATAAAAAATACATACACAAAAATACACATAGATTAATCAAATTTGTATTAAAATTAATATACAAAATGCACATACAATAATGTAAATTTGTATTGAAAAAATATGCAAAATACATATAAAACAATGTAAGTTTTTTTCAGAATATATATACGAATACTCATAAAATAACGTAGATTTCTATAGAAATATATATACAAAATACACTTGAAATAATGTAAATACGTATAAAAATATATACAAAATGCACATTAAATAATGTTAATTCGTGTCAAAATAAATAAAAAAAAAATCATGAAAAGAATGTGTATTTGTATGAAAATAGATATACAAAATACACATAAAATAACCTAAATTTGTATAAAACTATATACAAAAATAAACAAAAATAATTTAAACTTGTATGAGAATATGTATACAAAAAACATAAAATTTGGTAAATTTGTATTGAAATACATATACAAAATACACATATAATAATGTAAATTTTAATGAAAATATATAAACATATAGACTTAAAATAACGTAAATTTGTATCAAATATATATATATAAAAAACACATTAAATAATGTAAATATGTATAAAAAATATATATACAAAACACAAATAAAATAATGTAAAATCGTATCAAAATAAATACAGAGAATATTAATAAAATAATGTAAATTTGTATGAAAATTAAGATGCAAAATACCCATAAAAGAATGCATTTTTTATAAAAATATATATACGAAAAAACATAAAATATTTGATTTTGTATTAAAATAAATAGATATACAAAATACACATAAAATAAGCTAAATTTGAATTGAAATATATATACAAAATACATAAAATAATGTAAATTTGTATCAAAATACCTATACAAATACACATATAATATTGTAAATTTGTATAAAAATATATAAACAAAATACACATTAAATAATGTAAATACGTATAAAAAATGTAAAAAATACACAAATAATCATGTAATACGTATCAAAATAAATAGACAAAATACCAATAAAATAATGTAAATTTGTATGAAAAAACATATACAAAATACACATAAATAACGCAAATATCAATAAAAATATATATAATATAATATATTTTTATACATATTTAAAATATTTAATGTATATTTTGTATATATATATATATATATATATATATATATATATATATATATATATATATATATATATATATATATATATATATATATATATATATATATATATATATATATATATATCTATATATATTTTATGTTTATATATTTTCATACAAATTTACATTATTTTATGTGTACAAAATACATGAAATAAAGTAAATTTGTATCAAAATATTTATACAAATACACATATAATAACGTAAATTTGTTTGAAAATATATAAACAAAATACACATTAAATAATGTAAATACGTATAAAAAAATGTGTACAAAATACTCATATAATCATGTAATTCGTATCAAAATAAATAAAAATACCAATAAAATAATATAAATTTGTATGAGTAAACGTGTATGTTGCATATTTTTTCAATACAAATTTACTTTATTATATACGCATTTTGTATATTAATTTTAACACAAATTTAATTATTCGATGTGTATTTTTGTATCTGTATTTTTATAAAGATATGCTTTATTTTTTGGGTATTTTGCATCTTTATTTTCATACAAATATACATTATTTTATTGATATTCTGCTCATTCATTTTGATACGAATTGACATTATTCTATGTGTATTTTGTTTACATTTTTCATACAAATTTACGTTATTTTATGTGTATTTGTTTATATATTTTGACACAAATTTACAATATTTTATGGCTATTTTGTAAATACATTTCAAAAGAAGTTTACCTAGTTTTATGTGTATTTTGAATATCTATTTTCATACAAACTCAAATTATTTCTATGTATTTTTGTATATATTTTAATACATATTTTAGTTATGTTATGTGTATTTTGTAAATTTATTTTCATTCATATATATATATATATATATATATATATATATATATATATATATATATATATATATATATATATATATATATATATAAATATATATATATATATATATATATATATATATATATATATATATATATATATATATATATGTTTTGTTGATTTATATTGATACGAATTTACATTATTTTATTTGTGCTTTGTATATATATTTTTATACGCTTTTACATTATTTAATATTTATTTAGAATATATATTTTTATACAAATTCATGGTATTTTATGTGTATTTCTATATATATTTTCATATAAATTTACATTATTTTATGTGTATTTTGTACATATATTTTATTACAAATCTACCTTATTTTATGTTTATTTTGTATATGTATTTTGTATATTTATATTTATCCAAATACACGTTCTTTTATTGGTATTTTGTTTATTTATTTTAAATCGAATTTACATTATTTTATGTGTATTTTGTATACATTTTTTTATACGTATTTACTAAATTTTATGTGTATTTTGTATATATATTTTTATAGAAATCTACGTTTTTTTATTTGTATTCGTATATATATTTTGAAACAAATTTACATTGTTTTATATGTATTTTTGCATATCTCTTTCAATACAAATTTACCTTATTGTATGTGCATTTTGTATATTTATTTCAATACAAATTTAAATATTTTATGTGTGTTTTGGTATATATATTTTTATAAGAAATGCGCTATTTTATGGGAATTTTGCATCTTTATTTTCATACAAATTTACATTATTTTATATTTATTCGGTGTATTTATTTTGATACGAATTTACATTATTCTATTTGTTTTTTGTATACACTTTTTTTATACATATTTACATTATTTAATGAGTATCTTGCATATATATTTTATACAAATTTATTATCTATTATCTATTTTTATACAAATACACATTCTTTTCATGATATTTTGTTTATTTATTTTGACACGAATTTACATTATTTCATATGTATTTTGTATATATATATTTTTATACGTATTTACATAATTTCATATGTATTTTGTATATATATTTCTATAGAAATCTACTTTATTTTATGTGTATTCGTATATATATTTTGAAACAAATTTACATTGTTTTATATGTATTTTTGAATCTCTCTTTTAATACAAATTTACCTTACTGTATATGCATTTTGTATATTTATTTCAATACAAATTTAAATATTTTATGTGTATTTTGGTATATATATTTTTATAAAAAATGCGAAAATTTTTGGGAATTTTGCATCTTTATTTTCATACAAATTTACATTATTTTATTGATATTCTGTGTATTTATTTTGATACGATTTTACATTATTCTATTTATTTTTGTATATATTTTCTTATACACATTTACATTATTTAATGTGTATCTTGCATATATATTTCATACAAAATACACATATAATTAGATAAATTTGTATTTAAATACATGTACAAAATACACATAAAATAATGTAAATTTGTATGAAATGAAAACAAATTCACATAAAATACACATAAATACACATAAAATAACCTAAATACAAATACAAATATACACATAAAATAATTTAAAATTGAATGAAATAAATATAAAAAATAAACATAAAATAAGGTAAATTTGTAATGAAATATATGAAAAAATGCACTTTAAATAATATAAATTTGTATGAAAATATATATACAAATACACATTAAATAACATTAATTTGTATAAAATTTGTATCAAAATATATACTTATACACACAATAAAATAACGTAATTTTTTTTATGAAAATGTATATACAAAATACACATAAAATAATTTAAATACGTAGAAAAATATATATACAAAAAACACATAAAATAATGTAAATATGTATGAAAATATATAACCAAATACATATAAAATAATGTAAATTTGGATAAAATATATATACAAAATGAACATTAAATAATGTAAATATGTATAAAAAAATATATATACAAAAAACACATAGAATAATGTTAAATCGTATGAAAATAAATAAAGAGAATATCAATAAAATAATGTAAATTTGTATGAAAATAAAGATGCAAAATATCCATATAATAACGCATATTTGCATAAAAATATATATACAAAAATTCATATAAAATAATTAAATTTGTATTAAAATAAATATACAAAATGCACGTACTATAAAGTAAGTTTGTATTGAAATAGATATGAAAAATACACATTAATAATGTAAATTTGTATCTAAATATATATACGAATACTCATAAAATAGAGTAAATTTCTATAAAAATATTCATACAAAATAGATATACAAAATACACATATAACTAGTTAAATTTGTATTTAAATACATGTACAAAAAACACATAAAATAATGTACATTTGTATGAAATGAAAACAAATACATTTTATATAAAATATATATACAAAATACACATAGAATAATGTAAAAACATATCAAAATAAATACACAGAATATCAATAAAATAATGTAAATTTGTATGAAAATAAAGATGCAAAATACCTATAAAATAAAGCATATTTTTATAAAAATACATATACAAAAATACACATAGATTAATCAAATTTGTATTAAAATTAATATACAAAATGCACATACAATAAGGTAAATTTGTATTGAAAAAATATGCAAAATACACATAAAACAATGTAAATTTGTTTCAAAATATATATACGAATACACATAAAATAACGCAGATTTCTATAGAAATAAATATACAAAATACACTTGAAATAATGTAAATACGTATAAAAATATATATACAAAATACACATTAAATAATGTTAATTCGTGTCAAAGTAAATAAACAAAATATCATGAAAAGAATGTGTATTTGTATGAAAATAGATATACAAAATACACATAAAATAACCTAAATTTGTAAAAAAATATATACAAAAATACACAAAAATAATTTAAACTTGTATGAAAATAAATATACAAAAAACATGAAAATAGGTAAATTTTATTTAAATACATATACAAAATTCACATAAAATAATGTAAATTTGAATGAAAATACATAAACAAATACACTTAAAATAACGTAAATTTGTATAAAAAAATATATATACAAAACACAAATAGAATAATGTAAAATCGTATCAAAATAAATACACAGAATATTAATAAAATAATGTAAATTTGTATGAAAATAAAGAAGCAAATTACCCATAAAAAAACGCATTTTTTTTTAAATATATATACAAAAATACATATAAAAAAAATTATTTGTATTAAAATAAATATACAAAATACACATACAATAAGGTAAATCTGTATTGAAATAGATATGCAAAATACATATAAAACAATGTAAATTTGTTTCAAAATATATATACGAATACACATAAAATAACGTAGATTTGTATAAAAATATATATACAAAAAACACGTAAAATGAAGTAAATACGTATAAAAAAATGTATACAAAATACACATAAAATAATGTAAATTCGTATCAAAATAAATAAACAAAAAACCTATAAAAGAATGTGTATTTATATAAATATAAATATACAAAATACACATAAAATAACGTAAATTTGTATAAAACTATATACAAAAATACACAGAAGTAATTAAATTCGTATGAAAATAGATATACAAAACACAGATAAAATAAGCTAAATTTGAATTGAAATGTATATACAAAATACATAAAATAATGTAAATTTGTATCAAAATATTTATAAAAATACATAAAATAACGTAAATTTGTTTAAAAATACATAAACAAAATATACATTAAGTAATGTAAATACGTATAAAAAATATGTACAAAATACACATATAATCATGTAATTCGTATCAAACTAAATAAACAAAATAGCAATATAATAATGTAAATTTGTATGAGTAAACATATACAAATACATATAAAATAACGCTAATTTCTATAAAAATATATGTCCAAAAATGAACGTAAAATAAATTAACTTTGGATAAAAATATATATACAAAACACACATTAAATAATGTAAATGCGTACATAAAATAACCTAAATTTGTATAAAACTATATACAAAAATACACAAAAAATAATTTAAATTTGTATGAAAAGAAATATACAAAATACACATAAAATTAGGTTAATTTCTATTGAAATACATATACAAAATACACATAAAATAATGTAAATTTGAAAGAAAATATATAAACAAATACACATATAATAACGTAAATTTGTATGAAATATGTATACAAAATACACATTAAATAATGTAAATATGTATAAAAAAATATATACAAAACACAAATAGAATAATGTAAAATCGTATCAAAATATATTCACAGAATATTAATAAAATAATGTAAATTTGTATGAAAATTAAGATGCAAAATACCTATAAAATAACGTATTTTTTTATAAAATTATTGATACCAAAATACACATAAAATATTTGAATTTGTATCAAAATAAATATACAAAATGCACATACAATAAGGTAAATTTGTATTGAAATAGATATGCAAAATACATGTAAAATAATGTAAATTTGTTTCAAAATATATATGCGAATACACATAAAATAACGTAGATTTCTATAAAAATACATATACAAAATACACATAAAATTAAGTAAATACGTATAAAAAAATGTATACAAAATACATATAAAATAATGTAAATTCGTATAAATATAAATAAACAATATAGCAATAAAATAATGTGTATTTGTATAAATATAAATATACAAAATGCACATAAAATAACGTTAATTTATATAAAACTATGTACATAAAATAACGCAAATTTCTATAAAAATATATGTACAAAAATGAACATAAAATAAATTTGCATAAAAATATATATACAAAACACACATTAGATAATGTAAATGAGTATAAAAATATTTATACAAAATACCTATGAAATAATCTAAACTCGTATCGAATTAAATTAAGAAAATACCAATATAATAATGTTATTTTGGATGAAAATATATATACAAAATACACATAAAATAACCTAAATACAAATACAAATATACACATAAAATAATTTAAAATTGAATGAAATAAATATACAAAATAAACATAAAATAAGGTAAATTTGTAATGAAATATATGAAAAAATACACATAAAATAATATAAATTTGTATTAAAATATATATACAAATACACATTAAATAACATGAATTTGTAAAAAATTTGTATCAAAATATATACTTATACACACAATAAAAAAACGTAATTTTTTTATGAAAATGTATATACAAAATACACATTAAATAATTTAAATACGTAGAAAAATATATATACAAAAAACACATAAAATAATGTAAATATGTATGAAAATATATAAACAAATACACATAAAATAATGTAAATTTGGATAAAATATATATACAAATGAACATTAAATAATGTAAATATGTATAAAAAAATTATATACAAAAAACACATAGAATAATGTTAAATCGTATCAAAATAAATAAAGAGAATATCAATAAAATAATGTAAATTTGTATGAAAATAAAGATGTAAAATATCCATATAATAACGCATATTTGCATAAAAATATATATACAAAAATACATATAAAATAATTAAATTTGTATTAAAATAAATATTCAAAATGTACGTACAATAAAGTAAATTTGTATTGAAATAGATATGCAAAATACACATTAATAATGTAAATTTGTATCAAAATATATATACGAATACTCATAAAATAGAGTAAATTTCTATGAAAATATACATACAAAATAGATATACAAAATACACATATAACTAGTTAAATTTGTATTGAAATACATGTACAAAAAACACATAAAATAATGTAGATATGTATGAAATGAAAACAAATACATTTTATACAAAATATATATACAAAATACACATAGAATAATGTAAAAACATATCAAAATAAATACACAGAATATCAATAAAATAATGTAAATTTGTATGAAAATAAAGATGCAAAATACCCATAAAATAAAGCATATTTTTTTAAAAATACATATACAAAAATACACATAGATTAATCAAATTTGTATTAAAATTAATATACAAAATGCACATACTATAAGGTAAATTTGTATTGAAAAAATATGCAAAATACACATAAAACAATGTAAATTTGTTTCAAAATATATATACGAATACACGTAAAATAACGCAGATTTCTATAGAAATATATATACAAAATACACTTGAAATAATGTAAATACGTATAAAAATATATATACAAAATACACATTAAATAATGTTAATTCGTGTCAAAGTAAATAAACAAAATATCATGAAAAGAATGTGTATTTGTATGAAAATAGATATACAAAATACACATAAAATAACCTAAATTTGTATAAAACTATATGCAAAAATACACAAAAATAATTTAAGCTTGTATGAAAATAAATATACAAAAAACATATAAAAATAAGTAAATTTGTATTGAAATACATATACAAAATACACATAAAATAATGTAAATTTGAATGAAAATACATAAACAAATATACTTAAAATAACGTAAATTTGTATAAAAAAATATATACAAAACACAAATAGAATAATGTAAAATCGTATCAAAATAAATACACAGAATATTGATAAAATAATGTAAATTTGTATGAAAATAAAGAAGCAAAATACCCATAAAATAACGCTTTTTTTTATAAATATATATATAAAAATACACAAAAAAAATTTATTTGCATTAAAATAAATATACGAAATACACATACAATAAGGTAAATCTGTATTGAAATAGATATGCAAAATACATATAAAACAATGTAAATTTGTTTCAAAATATATATACGAATACACATAATATAACGTAGATTTGTATAAAAATATATATACAAAATACACGTAAAATGAAGTAAATACGTATAAAAAAATGTATACAAAATACACATAAAATAATGTAAATTCGTATCAAAATAAATAAACAAAATACCAATAAAAGAATGTGTATTTGTATAAATAAAAATATACAAAATACACATAAAATAACGTAAATTTGTATAAAACTATATAAAAAAATACACAGAAGTAATTAAATTCGTATGAAAATATATATACAAAATACAGATAAAATAAGCTAAATTTGAATTGAAAAGTATATACAAAATACATAAAATAATGTAAATTTGTATCAAAATATTTATAAAAATACATATAATAACGTAAATTTGTTTAAAAATATATATACAAAATACACATTAAGTAATGTAAATACGTATAAAAAATATGTACAAAATACACATATAATCATGTAATTCGTATCAAACTAAATAAACAAAATAGCAATATAATAATGTAAATTTTTATGAGTAAACATATACAAATACATATAAAATAACGCTAATTTCTATAAAAATATATGTCCAAAAATGAACGTAAAATAAATTAACTTTGGATAAAAATATATATACAAAACACACATTAAATAATGTAAATGCGTACATAAAATAACCTAAATTTGTATAAAACTATATACAAAAATACACAAAAATAATTTAAAATTGTATGAAAAGAAATATACAAAATACACATAAAATTAGGTTAATTTCTATTGAAATACATATACAAAATACACATAAAATAATGTAAATTTGAAAGAAAATATATAAACAAATACACATATAATAACGTAAATTTGTAAGAAATATATATACAAAATACACATTAAATAATGTAAATATGTATAAAAAAATATATACAAAACACAAATAGAATAATGTAAAATCGTAACAAAATATATACACAGAATATTAATATAATAATGTAAATTTGTATGAAAATTAAGATGCAAAATAACGCATTTTTTATAAAATTATTGATACAAAAATACACATAAAATATGTGAATTTCTATCAAAATAAATATACAAAATGCATATACAATAAGGTAAATTTGTATTGAAATAGATATGCAAAATACATATAAAATAATGTAAATTTGTTTCAAAATATATATGCGAATACACATAAAATAACGTAGATTTCTATAAAAATACATATACAAAATACACATAAAATAAAGTAAATTCGTATAAAAAAAATGTATACAAAATACACATAAAATAATGTAAATTCGTGTAAATATAAATAAACAATATAGCAATAAAAGAATGTGTATTTGTATAAATATAAATATACAAAATGCACATAAAATAACGTAAATTTATATAAAACTATATACATGAAATAGCGCAAATTTCTATAAAAATATATGTACAAAAATGAACATAAAATAAATTTGCATAAAAATATATACACAAAACACACATTAGATAATGTAAATGAGTATAAAAATATGTATACAAAATACCTATGAAATAATCTAAATTCGTATCGAATTAAATTAAGAAAATACCAATATAATAATGTAATTTTGGATGAAAATATATATACAAAATACACATAAAATAACCTAAATACAAATACAAATATACACATAAAATAATTTAAAATTGAATGAAATAAATATACAAAATAAACATAAAATAAGGTAAGTTTGTAATGAAATATATGAAAAAATACACATAAAATAATATAAATTTGTATGAAAATATATATACAAATACACATTAAATAACATGAATTTGTATAAAATTTGTATCAAAATATATACTTATACACACAATAAAATAACGTAATTTTTTTATGAAAATGTATATACAAAATACACATAAAATAATTTAAATACGTAGAAAAATTTATATACAAAAAACACATAAAATAATGTAAATATGTATGAAAATATATAAACAAATACACATAAAATAATGTAAATTTGGATAAAATATATATACAAAATGAACATTAAATAATGTAAATATGTATAAAAAATATATATACAAAAAACACATAGAATAATGTTAAATCGTATCAAAATAAATAAAGAGAATATCAATAAAATAATGTAAATTTGTATGAAAATAAAGATGCAAAATATCCATATAATAACGCATATTTGCATAAAAATATATATACAAAAATACATATAAAATAATTAAATTTGTATTAAAATAAATATACAAAATGCACGTACAATAAAGTAAATTTGTATTGAAATAGATATGCAAAATACACATTAATAATGTAAATTTGTATCTAAATATATATACGAATACTCATAAAATAGAGTAAATTTCTATGAAAATATACATACAAAATAGATATACAAAATACACATATAACTAGTTAAATTTGTATTTAAATACATGTACAAAAAACACAGAAAATAATGTACATTTGTATGAAATGAAAACAAATACATTTTATATAAAATATATATACAAAATACACATAGAATAATGTAAAAACATATCAAAATAAATACACAGAATATCAATAAAATAATGTAAATTTGTATGAAAATAAAGATGCAAAATACCCATAAAATAAAGCATATTTTTATAAAAATACATATACAAAAATACACATAGATTAATCAAATTTGTATTAAAATTAATATACAAAATGCACATACAATAAGGTAAATTTGTATTGAAAAAATATGCAAAATACACATAAAACAATATAAATTTGTTTCAAAATATATATACGAATAAACATAAAATAACGCAGATTTCTATAGAAATATATATACAAAATACACTTGAAATAATGTAAATACGTATAAAAATATATATACAAAATACTCATTAAATAATGTTAATTCGTGTCAAAGTAAATAAACAAAATATCATGAAAAGAAAGTGTATTTGTATGAAAATAGATATACAAAATACACATAAAATAACCTAGATTTGTATAAAACTATATACAAAAATACACAAATATAATTTAAACTTGTATGAAAATAAATATACAAAAAACATATAAAAATAGGTAAATTTGTATTGAAATACATATACAAAATACACATAAAATAATGTAAATTTGAATGAAAATACATAAACAAATATACTTAAAATAACGTAAATTTGTATAAAAAAATATATACAAAACACAAATAGAATAATGTAAAATCGTATCAAAATAAATACACAGAATATTGATAGAATAATGTAAATTTGTATGAAAATAAAGAAGCAAAATACCCATAAAATAACGCTTTTTTTTATAAATATATATACAAAAATACACAAAAAAATTTATTTGCATTAAAATAAATATACGAAATACACATACAATAAGGTAAATCTGTATTGAAATAGATATGCAAAATACATATAAAACAATGTAAATTTGTTTCAAAATATATATACGAATACACATAATATAAAGTAGATTTGTATAAAAATTTATATACAAAATACACGTAAAATGAAGTAAATACGTATACAAAAATGTATACAAAATACACATAAAATAATGTAAATTCGTATCAAAATAAATAAACAAAATACCAATAAAAGAATGTGTATTTGTATAAATATAAATATACAAAATACACATAAAATAACGTAAATTTGTATAAAACTATATAAAAAAATACACAGAAGTAATTAAATTCGTATGAAAATAGATATACAAAATACAGATAAAATAAGCTAAATTTGAATTGAAAAGTATATACAAAATACATAAAATAATGTAAATTTGTATCAAAATACATATAATAACGTAAATTTGTTTAAAAATATATAAACAAAATACACATTAAGTAATGTAAATACGTATAAAAAATATGTACAAAATACACATATAATCATGTAATTCGTATCAAACTAAATAAACAAAATAGCAATATAATAATGTAAATTTGTATGAGTAAACATATACAAATACATATAAAATAACGCTAATTTCTATAAAACTATATGTCTAAAAATGAACGTAAAATAAATTAACTTTGGATAAAAATATATATACAAAACACACATTAAATAATGTAAATGCGTACATAAAATAACCTAAATTTGTATAAAACTATATACAAAAATACACAAAAATAATTTAAAATTGTATGAAAAGAAATATACAAAATACACATAAAATTAGGTTAATTTTTATTGAAATACATATACAAAATACACATAAAATAATGTAAATTTGAAGGAAAATATATAAACAAATACACATATAATAACGTAAATTTGTATGAAATATATATACAAAATACACATTAAATAATGTAAATATGTATAAAAAAATATATACAAAACACAAATAGAATAATGTAAAATCGTATCAAAATATATACACAGAATATTAATAAAATAATGTAAATTTGTATGAAAATTAAGATGCAAAATAACGCATTTTTTATAAAATTATTGATACCAAAATACACATAAAATATTTGAATTTGTATCAAAATAAATATACAAAATGCACATACAATTAGGTAAATTTGTATTGAAATAGATATGCAAAATACATATAAAATAATGTAAATTTGTTTCAAAATATATATGCGAATATACATAAAATAACGTAGATTTCTATAAAAATACATATACAAAATACACATAAAATTAAGTAAATACGTATAAAAAATGTATACAAAATACACATAAAATAATGTAAATTCGTATGAATATAAATAAATAATATAGCAATAAAAGAATGTGTATTTGTATAAATATAAATATACAAAATGCACATAAAATAACGTAAATTTATATAAAACTATATACATGAAATAACGCAAATTTCTATAAAAATATATGTACAAAAATGAACATAAAATAAATTTGCATAAAAATATATATACAAAACACACATTAGATAATGTAAATGAGTATAAAAATATGTATACAAAATACCTATGAAATAATCTAAATTCGTATCGAATTAAATTAAGAAAATACTAATATAATAATGTAATTTTGGATGAAAATATATATACAAAATACACATAAAATAACCTAAATACAAATACAAATATACACATAAAATAATTTAAAATTGAATGAAATAAATATACAAAATAAACATAAAATAAGGTAAATTTGTAATGAAATATTTGAAAAAATACACATAAAATAATATAAATTTGTATGAAAATATATATACAAATACACATTAAATAACATGAATTTGTATAAAATTTGTATCAAAATATATACTTATACACACAATAAAATAACGTAATTTTTTTACGAAAATGTACATACAAAATACACATAAAATAATTTAAATACGTAGAAAAATATATATACAAAAAACACATAAAATAGTGTAAATATGTATGAAAATATATAAACAAATACACATAAAATAATGTAAATTTGGATAAAAAATATATACAAAATTAACATTAAATAATGTAAATATATATATAAAAAATATATACAAAAAAAACATAGAATAATGTTAAATCGTATCAAAATAAATAAAGAGAATATCAATAAAATAATGTAAATTTGTATGAAAATAAAGATGCAAAAAATCCATATGATAACGCATATTTGCATAAAAATATAAATACAAAAATACATATAAAATAATTAAATTTGTATTAAAATAAATATACAAAATGCACGTATAATAAAGTAAATTTGTATTGAAATAGATATGCAAAATACACATTAATAATGTAAATTTGTATCAAAATATATATACGAATACTCATAAAATAGAGTAAATTTCTATGAAAATATTCATACAAAATAGATATACAAAATACACATATAACTAGTTAAATTTGTATTTAAATACATGTACAAAAAACACATAAAATAATGTAGATTTGTATGAAATGAAAACAAATATATTTTATATAAAATATATATACAAAAAACACATAGAATAATGTAAAATCATATCAAAATAAATACACAGAATATCAATAAAATAATGTTAATTTTTATGAAAATAAAGATGCAAAATACCCTTAAAATAAAGCATATTTTTATAAAAATACATATACAAAAATACACATAGATTTATCAAATTTGTATTAAAATTAATATACAAAATGCACATACAATAAGGTAAATTTGTATTAAAAAAATATGCAAAATACACATAAAACAATGTAAATTTATTTCAAAATATATATACGAATACACATAAAATAACGCAGATTTCTAAAGAAATATATATACAAAATACACTTGAAATAGTGTAAATACGTATAAAAATATATATACAAAATACACATTAAATAATGTTAATTCGTGTCAAAGTAAATAAACAAAATATCATGAAAAGAATGTGTATTTGTATGAAAATAGATATACAAAATACACATAAAATAACCTAAATTTGTATAAAACTATATACAAAAATACACAAAAATAATTTAAACTTGTATGAAAATAAATATACAAAAAACATATAAAAATAGGTAAATTTGTATTGAAATACATATACAAAATACACATAAAATAATGTAAATTTGAATGAAAATATATAAACATATAGACTTAAAATAACGTAAATTTGTATCAAATATATATACAAAAAAAACATTAAATAATGTAAATATGTATAAAAAAAATATATACAAAACACAAATAAAAATAATGTAAAATCGTATCAAAATAAATACAGAAAATATTAATTAAATTATGCAAATTTGTATGAAAATTAAGATGCAAAATACCCATAAAATAACGCATTTTTTTATAAAAATATATATACGAAAAAACATAAAATATTTGATTTTGTATTAAAATAAATAGACATACAAAATACACGTAAAATAAGCTAAATTTGAATTGAAATATATATACAAGATACATAAAATAATGTAAATTTGTATCAAAATACTTATACAAATACACATATAATAACGTAAATTTGTATAAAAATATGTAAACAAAATACACATTAAATAATGTAAATACGTATAAAAAAATGTACAAAATACACAAATAATCATGTAATTCGTATCAAAATAAATAGACAAAATACCAATAAAATAATGTAAATTTCTATGAGAAAACATATACAAAATATACATAAATAACGCAAATATCAATAAAAATATATATAATATATTTTTATACATATTTAAAATATTTAATGTATATTTTGTATATATATTTTATCCAAATTTACGTTATTTTATATGTATTTGTTTATATATTTTAATACAAATTTACATTACTTTATGTGAGTTTTGTATATGTATTTCAATACAAATTTGCTTAACTTTATGTGTATTTTGCATATCTATTTTCAAACAAATTTAAATTATTTTTGTGTATTTTTGTATATATTTTTATTCAAATTCTAGTTATTTTATTTGTTTTTTGTATACATATTTTCCTACAAATATTCATTCTTTTATTGGAATTTTGTGTATTTAATTTTTTACGAATTTACATTATTTTATGTGTATTTTGTATATATATTTTTCTACGTATTTAAATTATTTTATGTGTATTTTATATATACATTTTCATAAAAATTTACGTTATTTTATTGTGTGTATTCGTATATATTTTGAAACAAATTTTATACAAATTCATGTTATTTTATGTGTATTTTTATATATATTTTCATACAAATTTATATTATTTTATGTGTATTCTTACATATATTTTATTAAAAATTTTCCTTATTTTATGTTTATTTTGTATATTTATTTCATTTAATATAATCAAATTTAAATTTATTGTATATGCATTTTGTATATTAATTTTAATACAAATTTAATTATTCTATGTGTATTTTTCCATATGTATTTTTATAAAAATATGCTTTATTTTATGCGTATTTTGCATCTTTATTTTCATACAAATTTACGTTATTTCATTGATATTCTGCTCATTCATTTTGATACGATTTGACATTATTCTATGTGTATTTTGTATATATTTTTCATACAAATTTACGTAATTTTATGTGTATTTGTTTATATATTTTGATACAAATTTACAATATTTTATGGGTATTTTGTATATATATTTCAAAAGAAATTTACCTAGTTTTATATTTATTTTGAATATCTATTTTCATACAAACTCAAATTATTTTTATGTATTTTTGTATATATTTCAATACAAATTTTAGTTAGGTTATGTGTATTTTGTAAATCTATTTTCATTCAAATATATATTATTTATTGGTATTTTGTTCATTTATATTGATACGAATTTACATTATTTTATATGTACTTTGTATATATATTTTTATACGCATTTACGTTATTTAATATTTATTTTGAATATATAATTTTATACAAATTCATGGTATTTTATCTGTATTTGTATATATATTTTCATACAAATTTACATTATTTTATGTGTATTTTGTTCATATATTTCATTACAAATTTACCTTATTTTATGTTTATTTTGTATGTGTATTTTGTACATTTATATTTATACAAATACACGTTTTTTTATTGGTATTTTGTTTATTTATTTTGTTTCGAATTTACATTATTTTATGTGTATTTTGTTTACATTTTTTATACGTATTTACTTAATTTTATGTGTATTTTGTATATATATTTTTATAGAAATCTACGTTATTTGATTTGTATTCGTACATATATTTTGAAACAAATTTACATTGTTTTATATGTACAATAAGATAAATTTGTATTGTAATAGATATGCAAAATACATATAAAGCAATGTAAATTTGTTTCAAAATATGTATACGAATACACATAAAATAACGTAGATTTATATAAAAAATATATATACAAAATACACCTAAAATGAAGTAAATACGTATAGAAAAAATTTATGCAAAATACACATTGAATAATGTAAATTCGTATCAAAATAAATAAACAAAATACAAATAAAAGAATGTGTATTTGTATAAATATAAATATACAAAATACACTTAAAATAACGTAAATTTATATAAAACTATATACAAAAATACACAGAAGTAATTAAATTTGTATGAAAATATATACAAAATAGACACAAAATAAGCTAAATTTGAATTGAAATATATAGACAAAATACATGAAATAAAGTAAATTTGTATCAAAATATTTATACAAATACACATATAATAACGTAAATTTGTATGAAAATATATAAACAAAATACACATAATTGAATAATGTAAATACGTATAAAAATGTGTACAAAATACACATATAATCATGTAATTCGTATCAAAATAAATAAACAAAATACCAATAAAATAATATAAATTTGTATGAGTAAACGTGTATAAATATAAATGTACAAAATACACATACAAAATAAACATAAAATAAGGTAAATTTGTAATGAAATATATGTACAAAATACACATAAAATAATGTAAATTTATATGAAAATATATATACAAATACACATAAAATACCATGAATTTGTATAAAATTATACATTCAAAATAAATATTAAATAATGTAAATGCGTATAAAAATATATATAAAAAGTACATATAAAATAATGTAAATTCGTATCAATATAAATCAACAAAATACCAATAAAATAATATATATTTGAATGAAAATAGATTTACAAAATACACATAACATAACTAAAATTTGTATTGAAATATATACAAAAATACATATAAATAATTTAAGTTTGTATGAAAATAGATATTCAAAATACACATAAAACTAGGTAAATTTCTTTTGAAATATATATACAAAATACTCATAAAATATTGTAAATTTGTGTCAAAATATATAAACAAATACACATAAAATAACGTAAATTTGTATGAAAAATATATACAAAATACACATAGAATAATGTCAAATCGGGTCAAAATGAATGAGCAGAATATCAATAAAATAACGTAAATTTGTATGAAAATAAAGATGCAAAATACCCATAAAATAAAGCATATTTTTATAAAAATACATATACAAAAATTTACATTATTTGATATGTATTTTGTATATATATTTTTATACGTATTTACATAATTTCATATGTATTTTTTATATATATTTCAATAGAAATCTACTTTATTTTATGTGTATTCGTATATATATTTTGAAACAAATTTACATTGTTTTATATGTATTTTTGAGTATCTCTTTTAATACAAATTTACCTTACTGTATATGCATTTTGTATATTTATTTCAATACAAATTTAAATATTTTATGTGTATTTTGGTATATATATTTTTATTAAAAAAATGCGAAAATTTTTGGGAATTTTGCATCTTTATTTTCATACAAATTTACATTATTTTATTGATATTCTGTGTATTTATTTTGATACGATTTTACATTATTCTATTTGTTTTTTGTATATATTTTTTTATACACATTTACATTATTTAATGTGTACCTTGCATATATATTTTATTCAAATTTACGTTATTTTAAGTGTATTTGTTTTTATATTTTCATTCAAATTTACATTTATTTTAATTCGAAATTACATTATTTTATGTTTATTTTGTATACATTTTTTTATACGTATTTACTTAATTTTATGTGTATTTTGTATATATATTTTTATAGAAATCTACGTTTTTTTATTTGTATTCGTATATATATTTTTAAACAAATTTACATTGTTTTATATGTATTTTTGCATATCTCTTTCAATACAAATTTACTTTATTGTATGTGCATTTTGTATATTTATTTCAATGCAAATTTAAATATTTTATGTGTATTTTGGTATATATATTTTTATAAGAAATGCGCTATTTTATGGGAATTTTGCATCTTTATTTTCATACAAATTTACATTATTTTATTAATATTCGGTGTATTTATTTTGATACGATGTTACGTTATCCTATTTGTTTTTTGTATATACTTTTTTATACATATTTACATTATTTAATGTGTATCTTGCATATATATTTTATACAAATTTATTATCTATTATCTATTTTCATACAAATACACATTCTTTTCATGATATTTTGTTTATTTATTTTGACACGAATTTACATTGTTTGATATTTATTTTGTATATATATTTTTATACGTATTTACATAATTTCATATGTATTTTGTATATATATTTCTATAGAAATCTACTTTATTTTATGTGTATTCGTATATATATTTTGAAACAAATTTACATTGTTTTATATGTATTTTTGAATATCTATTTCAATACAAATTTACCTTACTGTATATGCATTTTGTATATTTATTTCAATACAAATTTAAATATTTTATGTGTATTTTGGTAAATATATTTTTATAAAAAATGCGATAATTTTTGGGAATTTTGTATCTATATTTTCATACAAATTTACATTATTTTATTGATATTCTGTGTATTAATTTTGATACGATTTTACATTATTCTATTTGTTTTTTGTATATATTTTTTTATACACATTTACATTATTTAATGTGTATCTTGCATACATATTTTATACAAATTTACGTTATTTTAAGTGTATTTGTTTATATATTTTCATTCAAATTTACATTATTTGATGTGTATTTTGTATATGTATTTCATACAAATTTACCTAATTTTATGTGTATTTTGTATATTTCTTTTCAAACAAATTTAAATTATTTTTGTGTATTTTTGTATATAGTTTTATACAAATTTAGGTTATTTTATGTACGCATTTACTTTATTTAGTGTGTGTTTTGTATATATATTTTTATGCTAATTTACTTTATGTTATGTGCATTTTTGTACATATATTTTTATAGAAATTTGCGTTATTTGTATATGTTTTCTCACACAAATTCACATTATTTTATTGCTATTTTGTTTATTTATTTTGATACGAATTACATGATTATATGTGTATTTTGTACATATTTTTTATACGTATTTACATTACTTAATGTGTATTTTGTTTATATATTTTTAAACAAATCTACGTTATTATATGTATTTGTATAAATATTTTGATACAGATTTACATTATTTTATGTATTTTGTATGTACAAATTTAGCTTATTTTAGCTGTATTTTGTATATATATTTTCATACAAATTTAATAACTTCTGTGTATTTTTGTATATAGTTTTATACAAATTTACGATATTTTATGTGAATTTTGTATATTTATATTTATAGAAATACACTTTCTTTTACTAGTATTTTGTTTATTTATTTTGATACGATTTTTATGTGTATTTTGTATTCATTTTTTTATTCGTATTTACTTCATTTTATGTGTATTTTGTATATATTTTTATAGAAATCAACGTTATTTTATGTGTATTCGTATATATATTTTGAAACAAATTTACATTGTTTTATATGTATTTTGCATATATATTTCAATACAAATTTACCTTACAGTATGTGCATTTTTTATATTTATTTTAATACAAATTTTAATATTTTATATGTATTTTGGTATATATATTTTTATAAAAAATGCGTTATTTTATGGCTATTTTGTATCTTTATTTTCATACAAATTTACATTATTTTATTAATATTCTGTGTATTTATTTTGATACGATTTTACATTATTTTATTTGTGTTTTGAATATATTTTTTTTATACATATTTACATTATTTAATTAGTATTTTGTATATATATTTGATACAAATTTACGTTATTTTAAGTGTATATTATGTTTGTATATTTTCATTCAAACTTCCATTATTTTATGTGTATTTTGTATATGTATTTCAATACAAATTTACCAAATTTTATGTGTATTTTGTATATTTATTTTTATACAAATTTAAATTATTTTTGTGTATTTTTGTATATAGTTTTATACAAACAGGTTATTTTATGAGTATTTTGTATATCTATTTTTATATAAATACACATTCTTTTATTAATATTTTGTTTATTTATTTTGACGAGAATTTAAATTATTTAATGTGTATTTTGTATATATATTTTTATACGTATTTACATCATTTCATGTGTATTTTGTATATATATTTCTATAGAAATCTACGTTATATTATGTGTATTCGTATATAGATTTTTAAACAAATTTACACTTTTATGTGTATTTTCCATATTTTTTCAATACAAATTTACCTTATAGTATATGCATTTTGTATATTAATTTTAATACAAATTTAATTATTCTATGTGTATTTTTGTATATGTATTTTTATAAAAATATGCTTTATTTTATGGGTATTTTGCATCTTTATTTTCATACAAATTTACGTTATTTTATTGATATTCTGCTCATTCATTTTGATACGATTTGACATTCTTTTATGTGTATTTCTTTATATATTTTGACACAAATTTACAATATTTTATGGGTATTTTGTATATATATATTTCAAAAGAAATTTACCTAGTTTTATGTGTATTTTGAATATCTATTTTCATACAAACTCAAATTATTTTTATGTATTTTTGTATATATTTCAATACAAATTTTAGCTATGTTATGTGTATTTTGTAAATCTATTTTCATTCAAATATATATTATTTTATTGGTATTTTGTTGATTTATATTGATACGAATTTACATTATTTTATATGTACTTTTTATATATATTTTTATACGCATTTACATTATTTAATATTTATTTTGAATATATAATTTTATACAAATTCACGGTATTTTATGTGTATTTGTATATATATTTTCATATAAATTCTTTTTATTTTATGTGTATTTTGTACATATATTTCATTACAAATTTACCTTATTTTATGTTTATTTTGTATGTGTATTTTGTACATTTATATTTATACACGTTTACTCATGCAAATTTATATTATTTTATTGGTATTTTGTTTATTTATTTTGATACGAATTACATGATTATATGTGTATTTTGTACACATTTTTTTATACTATTTACATTATTTAATGTGTATTTTGTTTATATATTTTCATACAAATTTACGTTATTATATGTGTATTTGTATAAATATTTTTATACCAATTTACTTTATTTCATGTACTTTGTATATATATTTCAATTCAAATTTAGCTTATTTTGTGTGTATTTTGTATATATTTTCATACAAATTTAATTACTTCTGTGTATTTTTTATATAGTTTTATATACATTTACGTTATTTTATGTGTATTTTGTATATTTATATTTATACAAATACACATTCTTTTATTGGTATTTTGTTTATTTATTTTGATACGAATTTACATTATTTTATGTGTATTTTGTATACATTTTTTATACGTATTTACTTCATTTTATGTGTATTTTGTATATATATTTTTATAGAAATCTACGTTATTTTATGTGTATTCGTATACATATTTTGAAACAAATTTACATTGCTTTATATGTATTCTGCATATCTATTTCAATACAAATTTACCTTATTGTAAGTGTTTTTTATATATTTATTTTAATACAAATCTTATTTTATTATGTGTATTTTGGTATATATATTTTTATAAATAAAAAAAATGCGTTATTTTACGGGTATTTTCCCTCTTTATTTTCATACAAATTTACATTATTTTATTAATATTCTGTGTATTTATTTTGATACGATTTTACATTATTCTATTTGTGTTTTGTATATATTTTTTTATCCAAATTTACGTTATTTTAAGTGTATTTGTTTATGTATTTTCATTCAAATTTACATTATTTTATGTGTATTTTGTATATGTATTTCCAAACAAATTTACCTAATTTTATGTGTATTTTGTATATTTATTTTCATACAAATTTAAAATATTTTTGTGTATTTTTGTATATAGTTTTATACAAATTTAGGTTATTTTATGTATATTTTGTATATCTATTTTTATACAAATACACATTCTTTTCATGATATTTTGTTTATTTATTTTGACACGAATTAACATTATTTAATGTGTATTTTGTATATATATTTTTATACGTATTTACATTATTTCAAGTGTATTTTGTATATATATTTCTATAGAAATCTGCGTTATTTTATGTGTATTCGTATATATATTTTGAAACAAATTTACATTGTTTTATTTTTTAATACAAATTTACTTTATTGTATGTGCATTTTGTATATTAATTTTAATACAAGTTTGATTCACCTAAGTGTATTTTTGAATATATATTTTTATAAAAATATGCTTTATTTTATGGGTATTTTGCATCTTTATTTTCATACAAATTTACATTATTTTATTGATATTCTGTGTATTTATTTTGATATGATTTTACATTATTCTATGTGTATTTTGTATATATATTTTATATAAAATGTATTTGTTTTCATTTCAAAAAAAATCTACATTATTTTATGTGTTTTTTGTACATGTATTTAAATACATATTTAACTAGTTATATGTGTATTTTGTATATCTATTTTGTATGTTTATTTTCATAGAAATTTACTCTATTTTATGAGTATTCGTATATATATTTTTATACAAATTTACATTATTAATGTGTATTTTGCATATCTATTTCAATACAAATTTACTTTATTCTACGTGCATTTTGTATATTTATTTTAAGACAAATTTAATTATTTTATATGTATTTTTGTATATATATTTTTATGCAAATATGCGTTATTATTTGGATATTTTGCATCTTTATTTTCATACAAATTTACATTATTTTATTGATATTCTCTATTTATTTTGATACGATTTAACATTATTCTATGTGTTTTTTGTATATATTTTTTTATATATATATTTACATTATTTAATGTTAATTTTGTATATATTTTTTATCCAAATTTACATTATTTTATGTGTTTTTGTTTATATATTTTCATACATATTCACACTATTTTATGTGTTTTTTGTATATATATTTTTCTACGTATTTAAATTATTTTATGTGTATTTTGTATATACATTTTCATAAAAAAATTACGTTATTTTATTGTGTGTATAAGTATATATTTTGATACAAATTTTATACAAATTCATGTTATTTAATGTGTATTTGTATATATATTTTCATACAAATTTATATTATTTTATGTGTATTTTTTCATATATTTCATTACAAATTTACCTTATTTTATGTTTATTTTGTATATTTATTTCATTCAATTTTAAATTATTTTATGTGTATATTTGTATTTGTATTTAGGTTATTTTATGTGTATTTTGTATATATATTTTCATCCAAAATTACATTATTTTATTGGTATTTCTTAATTTAATTCGATACGAATTTAGATTATTTCATAGGTATTTTGTATACATATTTTTATACTCATTTACATTATCTAATGTGTGTTTTGTATATATTTTTATGCAAATTTATCTAATGTTCATTTTTGTACATATATTTTTATAGAAATTTGCGTTATTTTATGTATATAGTTTTATATAAATTTACGTTATTTTATGTGCATTTTGTATATTTATATTTATACAAATACACATTCTTTTATTGCTATATTGTTTATTTATATTTATACGAATTTACATTATTTTATGTGTATTTTGTATACATTTTTTTTATACGTATTTACTTAATTTTATGTGTATTTTGTATATGTATATTTATAGAAATCTACGTTATTTTATGTGTATTCGCATATATATTTTGAAACAAATTTACATTATTTTATATGTATTTTGCATATCTATTTCAATACAAATTTACCTTATTGTATGTGCATTTTGTATATTTATTTTGATACAAATTCAAATATTTTATGTGTATTTTGGTATCAATAATTTTATAAAAAATGCGTTATTTTGCATCTTAATTTTCATACAAATTTACATTATTTTATTAATATTCTGTGTATATATTTTGTTAGGATTTTACATTATTCTATTTGTGTTTTGTATATATTTTTTTATACATATTTACATTATTTAATGTGTATTTTGTATATATATTTCTTACAAATTTACGTTATTATATGTGTATTTGTTTATATATTTTCTTTCAAATTTACATTATTTTATGTGTATTTTGTATATGTATTTCAATAAAAATTAACCTAATTTTATGTGTATTTTGTATATTTCTTTTCATACAATTTTAAATTATTTTTGTGTATTTTTATATATAGTTTTATACAAATTTAGGTTATTTTATGTACGCATTTACATTATTTAATGTGTGTTTTGTATATATATTTTTATCCAAAGTTAATTTATTTTACGTTCATTTTTGGACATATATTTTTATAGAAATTAGCGTTATTTTATATGTATTTGTATATGTTTACTCATAAAAATTTACATTATTATATTGCTATTTTGTTTATTTAGTTTGATACGAATTACATGATTATATGTGTATTTTGTACATATTTTTTATACGTATTTACATTACTTAATGTGTATTTTGTATATATATTTTTAAACAAATTTACGTTATTATATGTATTTTTATAAATATTTTGATACAAATTTACATTATTTTATGTATTTTGTATATACTTTTCAATTCAAATTTAGCTTATTTTATCTGTATTTTGTATATCTATTTTCATACGAATTTAATTACTTCTGTGTATTTTTTTATATAGTTTTATACAAATTTACGTTATTTTATGTGTATTTTGTATATTTATATTTATACAAATACACATTCTTTTATTGGTATTTTGTTTATTTATTTTGATACGAATTTACATTATTTTATGTGTATTTTGTATACATTTTTTTATACGTATTTACTTCATTTTACGTGTATTTTGTATATATATTTTTATACAAATCTACGTTATATTATGTGTATTCGTATATATATTTTGAAACAAATTTACATTGTTTTATATGTATTTTGCATATCTATTTCAATACAGATTTACCTTATTGTATGTGTATTTCGTATATTTATTTTAATGCAAATAAATTTTTTTGTGTATTTTTGTCTATATATTTATAAAAAAAAGCGTTATTTTATGGGTATTTTGCTTCTTTATTTTCATACAAATTTACATTATTTTATCAATATTCTGTGTATTTATTTTGATACGATTTTACATTATTCTATTTGTGTTTTGTATATATTTTTTTATACAAATTTACGTTATTTTAAGTATATTTGTTTATGTATTTTCATTCAAATTTACATTATTTTATGTGTATTTTGTATATGTATTTCAATACAAATTTACCTATTTTTATATGTTTTTTGTATATTTATTTTCATACAAGCTTAAATTATTTTTGTGTATTTTTGCATATAGTTTTATACAAATTTAGGTTATTTTATGTGTATTTTGTATATCTATTTTCATACAAATACACATTCTTTTCATGATATTTTGTTTATTTACTTTGACACGAATTAACATTATTTAATGTGTATTTTGTATATATATTTTTATACGTATTTACATTATTTCAAGTGTATTTTGTATATATATTTCTATAGAAATCTGCGTTATTTTATGTGTATTCGTATAAATATTTTGAAACAAATTTACATTGTTTTATGTGTATTTTGCATATTTTTTCAATACAAATTTACCTTATTGTATGTGCATTTTGTATATTAATTTTAATACAAATTTGATTAATCTATGTGTATTTTTGTATATGTATTTTTAAAATAATATGCTTTATTTTATGGGTATTTTGCATCTTTATTTTCATACAAATTTACATTATTTTATTGATATTCTGTGTATTTATTTTGATATGTTTTTACATTATTCTATGTGTATTTTGTATATGTATTTTGTATAAAATGTATTTGTTTTCATTTCATACAAATCTACATTATTTTATGTGTTTTTTGTACATGTATTTAAATACAAATTTAACTAGTTATATGTGTATTTTGTATATCTATTTTGTATGTATATTTTCATAGAAATTTACTCTATTTTATGAGTATTCGTATATATATTTTGATACAAATTTACATTATTAATGTGTATTTTGCATATCTATTTCTATACAAATTTACTTTATTGTACGTACATTTTGTATATTTATTTTGATACAAATTTAATTATTTTATATGTATTTTTGTATATATATTTTTATGCAAATATGCGTTATTATATGGATATTTTACATCTTTATTTTCATACAAATTTACATTATTTTATTGATATTCTCTTTATTTATTTTGATACGATTTAACATTATTCTATGTGTTTTTTGTATATATTTTTTTATACATATTTACATTATTTAATGTTCATTTGTATATATATTTTATCCAAATTTACATTATTTTATGTGTATTTGTTTATATATTTTCATACATATTTACATTATTTTATGTGTTTTTTGTATATATATTTTTCTACGTATTTAAATTATTTTATGTGTATTTTGTATATACATTTTCGTAAAAAAATTACGTTATTTTATTGTGTGTATAAGTATATATTTTGATACAAATTTTATACAAATTCATGTTATTTAATGTGTATTTGTATATATATTTTCATACAAATTTATATTATTTTATGTGTATTTTTTCATATATTTCATTACAAATTTACCTTATTTTATGTTTATTTTGTATATTTATTTCATTCAATTTTAAATTATTTTATGTGTATATTTGTATATGTATTTAGGTTATTTTATGTGTAATTTGTATATATATTTTCATCCAAAATTACATTATTATATTGGTATTTTCTTAATTTAATTCGATACGAGTTTAGATTATTTCATAGGTATTTTGTATAAATATTTTTATACTCATTTACATTATCTAATGTGTGTTTGGTATATATATTTTTATGCAAATTTATTTTATGTTCATTTTTGTACATATATTTTTATAGAAATTTGCGTTATTTTATGTATATAGTTTTATATAAATTAACGTTATTTTATGTGCATTTTGTATATTTATATTTATACAAATACACATTATTTTATTGCTATATTGTTTATTTATATTTATACGAATTTACATTATTTTATATGTATTTTGTATACATTTTTTTATACGTATTTACTTAATTTTATGTGTATTTTGTATATGTATTTTTATAGAAATCTACGTTATTTTATGTGTATTCGCATATATATTTTGAAACAAATTTACATTATTTTACATGTATTTTGCATATCTATTTCAATACAAATTTACCTTATTGTATGTGCATTTTGTATATTTATTTTGATACAAATTCAAATATTTTATGTGTATTTTGGTATCAATAATTTTATAAAAAAATACGTTATTTTATAGGTATTTTGCATTTTAATTTTCATACAAATTTACATTATTTTATTAATATTCTGTGAATATATTTTGATACGATTTTACATTATTCTATTTGTGTTTTGTATATATTTTTTTATACATATTTACATTATTTAATGTGTATTTTGTATACATATTTCATACAAATTTACGTTATTATATGTGTATTTGTTTATATATTTTCTTTCAAATTTACATTATTTTATGTGTATTTTGTATATGTATTTCAATAGAAATTAACCTAATTTTATGTGTATTTTGTATATTTCTTTTCAAACAAATTTAAATTATTTTTTGTGTATTTTTGTATATAGTTTTATACAAATTTAGGTTACTTTATGTACGCATTTACATTATTTAATGTGTGTTTTGAATATATATTTTTATCCAAAGTTAATTTATTTTACGTTCATTTTTGGACATATATTTTTATAGAAATTAGCGTTATTTTATATGTATTTGTATATGTTTACTCATACAAATTTACATTATTATATTGCTATTTTGTTTATTTAGTTTGATACGAATTACATGATTATATGTGTATTTTGTACATATTTTTTATACGAATTTACATTACTTAATGTATATTTTGTTTATGTATTTTTAAACAAATTTACGTTATTTTATGTATTTTTATAAATATTTTGATACAAATTAACATTATTTTATGTATTTTGTATATACATTTCAATTCAAATTTAGCTTATTTTATCTGTATTTTGTATATCTATTTTCATACGAATTTAATTACTTCTGTGTATTTTTGTATATAGTTTTATACAAATTTACGTTATTTTATGTGTATTTTGTATATTTATATTTATGTAAATACACATTCTTTTATTGGTATTTTGTTTATTTATTTTGATACGAATTTACATTATTTTATGTGTATTTTGTATACATTTTTTTATACGTATTTACTTCATTTTACGTGTATTTTGTATATATATTTTTATACAAATCTACGTTATTTTATGTGTATTCGTATATATATTTTGAAACAAATTTACATTGTTTTATATGTATTTTGCATATCTATTTCAATACAGATTTACCTTATTGTATGTGTATTTTGTATATTTATTTTAATACAAATAATTTTTTTTTATATGTATTTTTGTATATATATTTAAAAAAAAAAGCGTTTTTTTATGGGTATTTTGCTTCTTTATTTTCATACAAATTTACATTATTTTATTAATATTCTGTGTATTTCTTTTGATACGATTTTACATTATTCTATTTGTGTTTTGTATATATATTTTTTTTATACAAATTTACGTTATTTTAAGTGTATTTGTTTATATATTTTCATTCAAATTTACATTATTTTATGTGAATTTTGTATATGTATTTAAATACAAATTTACCTATTTTTATGTTTTTTGTATATTTATTTTCATACAAGTTTAAATTATTTTTGTGTTTTTTTGTATATATTTTTTTTACAGATTTAGGTTATTTTATGTGTATTTTGTATATCTATTTTCATACAAATACACATTCTTTTCATGATATTTTGTTTATTTACTTTGACACGAATTAACATTATTTAATGTGTATTTTGTATATATATTTTTATACGTATTTACATTATTTGAAGTGTATTTTGTATATTTATTTCTATAGAAATCTGCGTTATTTTATGTGTATTCGTATATATATTTTGAAACAAATTTACATTGTTTTATGTCTATTTTGCATATTTTTTCAATACAAATTTACCTTATTGTATGTGCATTTTGTATATTAATTTTAATACAAATTTGATTAATCTATGTGTATTTTTGTATATGTATTTTTATAAAAATATGCTTTATTTTATGGGTATTTTGCATCTTTATTTTCATACAAATTTACATTATTTTATTGATATTCTGTGTATTTATTTTGATATGTTTTTACATTATTCTATGTGTATTTTGTATATATATTTTATATAAAATGTATTTGTTTTCATTTCATACAAATCTACATTATTTTATGTGTTTTTTGTTCATGTATTTAAATACAAATTTAACTAGTTATATGTGTATTTTGTATATCTATTTTGTATGTATATTTTTATAGAAATTTAGTCTATATTATGAGTATTCGTATATATATTTAGATACAAATTTACATAATTAATGTGTATTTTTCATATCTATTTCAATACAAATTTACTTTATTGTACGTGCATTTTGTATATTTATTTTAATACAAATTTAATTATTTTATATGAATTTTTGTATATATATTTTTATGCAAATATGCGTTATTATATGGATATTTTGCATCTTTATTTTCATACAAATTTACATTATTTTATTGATATTCTCTTTATTTATTTTGATACGATCTATGTGTTTTTTGTATATATTTTTTTATACATATTTACATTATTTAATGTTTATTTTGTATATATATTTTTTCCAAATTTACATTATTTTATATGTATTTGGTTATATATTTTCATACATATTTACATTATTTTATGTGTTTTTTGTATATATATTTTTCTACGTATTTAAATTATTTTATGTGTATTTTGTATATACATTTTCATAAAAAAAATTACGTTATTTTATTGTGTGTATAAGTATATATTTTGATACAAATTTTATACAAATTCATGTTATTTAATGTGTATTTATATATATATTTTCATACAAAATTATATTATTTTATGTGTATTTTTTCATATATTTCATTACAAATTTACCTTATTTTATGTTTATTTTGTATATTTATTTCATTCAATTTTATATTATTTTATGTGTATATTTGTATTTGTATTAAGGTTATTTTATGTGTATTTTGTATATATATTTTCATCCAAAATTACATTATTTTATTGGTATTTCTTAATTTAATTAGATACGAATTTACATTATTTCATAGATATTTTGTATACATATTTTTATACTCATTTACATTATCTAATGTGTGTTTTGTATATATATTTTTATGCAAATTTATCTAATGTTCATTTTTGTACATATATTTTTATAGAAATTTGCGTTATTTTATGTATATACTTTATATAAATTTACGTTATTTTATGTGCATTTTGTATATTTATATTTATACAAATACACATTCTTTTATTGGTATATTGTTTATTTACATTTATACGAATTTACATTATTTTAGGTGTATTTTGTATACATTGTTTTATACGTATTTACTTAATTTTATGTGTATTTTGTATATGTATTTTTATAGAAATCTACGTTATTTTATGAGTATTCGTATATATATTTTGAAACAAATTTACATTATTTTATATGTATTTTCCATATCTATTTCAATACTAATTTACCTTATTGTATGTGCATTTTGTATATTTATTTTAATACAAGTTCAAATATTTTATGTGTATTTTGGAATCAATAATTTTATAAAAAAAATGTGTTATTTTATAGGTATTTTGCATTTTAATTTTTATTTTATATGTACTTTGTATATATATTTTTATACGCTCTTACATTATTTAATATTTATTTTGAATATAATTTTTTATACAAATTCATGGTATTTTATGTGTATTTGTATATATATTTTCATATAACTTTACATTATTGTATGTGTATTTTGTACATATATTTTATTACAAATCTACCTTATTTTATGTTTATTTTGTATGTGTATTTTGTATATTTATATTTATCCAAATACACATTCTTTTATTGGTATTTTGTTTATTTATTTTAATTCGAATTTACATTATTTTATGTGTATTTTGTATACATTTTTTTATACGTATTTACTTAATTTTATGTGTATTTTGTATATATATTTAAATAGAAATCTACGTTTTTTTATTTCTATTCGTATATATATTTTGAAACAAATTTACATTGTTTTATATGTATTTTTGCATATCTCTTTCAATACAAAATTACCTTATTGTATGTGCATTTTGTATATTTATTTCAATACAAATTTAAATATATTATGTGTATTTTGGTATATATATTTTTATAAGAAATGCGCTATTTTATGGGAATTTTGCATCTTTATTTTCATACAAATTTACATTATTTTATTAATATTCGGTGTATTTATTTTGAAACGATTTTACATTATTCTATTTGTTTTTTGTATATACTTTTTTATACATATTTACATTATTTAATGTGTATCTTGCATATATATTTTATACAAATTTATTATCTATTATATATTTTCATACAAATACACATTCTTTTCATGATATTTTGTTTATTTATTTTGACACGAATTTACATTATTTGATATGTATTTTGTATATATATTTTTATACGTATTTACATAATTTCATATGTATTTTGTATATATATTTCTATAGAAATCTACTTTATTTTATGTGTATTCGTATATATATTTTGAAATAAATTTACATTGTTTTATATGTATTTTTGAATATCTGTTTCAATACAAATTTACCTTACTGTATATGCATTTGGTATATTTATTTCAATACAAATTTAAATATTTTATGTGTATTTTGGTAAATATATTTTTATAAAAAATGCGATAATTTTTGGGAATTTTGCATCTTTATTTTCATACAAATTTACATTATTTTATTGATATTCTGTGTATTTATTTTGATACGATTTTACATTATTCTATTTGTTTTAGTACACATTTACATTATTTAATGTGTATCTTGCATATATATTTTATACAAATTTACGTTATTTTAAGTGTATTTGTTTATATATTTTCATTCAAATTTACATTATTTGATGTGTATTTTGTATATGTATTTCAATACAAATTTACCTAATTTTATGTGTATTTTGAATATTTCTTTTCAAACGAATTTAAATTATTTTTGTGTATTTTTGTATATAGTTTTATACAAATTTAGGTTATTTTATGTACGCATTTACATTATTTAGTGTGTGTTTTGTATATATATATTTATGCAAATGTACTTTATTTTATGTGCATTTTTGTACATATATTTTTATAGAAATTTGCGTTATTTGTATATGTTTTCTCATACAAATTTACATTATTTTATTGCTATTTTGTTTATTTATTTTGATACGAGTTACATGATTATATGTGTATTTTGCACATATTTTTTATACGTATTTACATTACTTAATGTTTATTTTGTTTATATATTTTTAAACAAATCTACGTTATTATATGTATTTGTATAAATATTTTGATACTTATTTACATTATTTTATGTATTTTGTATGTACATTTCAATTCAAATTTAGCTTATTTTAGCTGTATTTTGTATATATATTTATATATCTATATATATTCTGTGTATTTTTGTATATAGTTTTATACAAATTTACGATATTTTTTGTGTATTTTGTATATTTATATTTATACAAATACACATTCTTTTACTCGTATTTTGTTTATTTATTTTGATACGATTTTTATGTGCATTTTGTATTCATTTTTTTATACGTATTTACTTCATTTTATGTGTATTTTGTATATATTTTTATTGAAATCTACGTTATTTTATGTGTATTCGTATATATATTTTGAAACAAATTTACATTGTTTTATATGTATTTTTGAATATCTCTTTCAATACAAATTTACCTCTCCATATATACCAAAATACACATAAAAAATTAAATTTGTATTAAAATAAATATTTAAAAAACACATACAATAAGGTAAATTTGTATTGAAATAGATATGCAAAATACATATAAAACAATGTAAATTTGTTTCAAAATATATATACGAATACACATAAAATAACGTAGATTTCAATAAAAATATATACAAAATACATATAAAATGAAGTAAATACGTATAAAAAAATGAATACAAAATACACATAAAATAATGTAAATTCGTATCAAAATAAATAAACAAAATATCAATAAAAGAATGTGTATTTGTATAAATATAAATATACAAATTACACATAAAATAACGTAAATTTGTATAAAATTATATTAAAAAATACACAGAAGTAATTAAATTCGTATGAAAATAGATATACAAAATACAGATAAAATAAGCTAAATTTGAATTGAAATGTATATACAAAATACATAAAATAATGTAGATTTGTTTCAAAATATTTATAAAAATACCCATAAAATAACGCATTTTTTTTTAATATATATACCAAAATACACATCAAAAAATTAAATTTGTATTAAAATAAATATACAAAAAACACTTTCAATATGGTAAATTTGTATTGAAATAGATATGCAAAATACATATAAAACAATGTAAATTTGTTTCAAAATATATATACGAATACACATAAAATAACGTAGATTTCTATAGAAATATATATACAAAATACACTTGAAATAATGTAAATATGTATAAAAATATATATACAAAATACACATTAAATAATGTTTATTCGTGTCAAATAAATAAAAAAAATATCATGAAAAGAATGTGTATTTGTATGAAAATAGATATACAAAATACACATAAAATAACCTAAATTTGTATAAAACTATATACAAAAATAAACAAAAATAATTTAAACTTGTATGAAAATAAATATACAAAAAACATAAAATTAGGTAAATTTGTAGTGAAATATATATACAAAATACACATAAAATAATGTAAATTTCAATGAAAATATATAATCATATAGACTTAAAATAACGTAAATTTGTATCAAATATATATACAAAAAACAATTGAAATAATGTAAATATGTATAAAAAAATATATACAAAACACAAATAAAATAATGTAAAATCGTATCAAAATAAATACAGAAAATATTAATAAAATAATGTAAATTTGTATGAAAATTAAGATTCAAAATACCCATGTCATGTGTATTTGTATATATATTTTGAAACAAATTTACATTGTTTATATGTATTTTGCATATCTATTTTTGTGTATTCTGTATTTATTTTTGTTATACATAGAATAATGTAAAATCGTATCAAAATAAGTACACAGAATATCAATAAAATAATTTAAATTTGTATGAAAACAAAGATGCAAAATACCCATAAGATAAAGCATATTTTTTTTTAAATACATATACAAAAATACACATAGAATAATTAAATTTGTATTAAAATTAATTTACAAAATGCACACACACAATAAGGTAAATTTGTATTGAAAAAAAACGCAAAATACAAATTAAACATTGTAAATTTGTTTCAAAATATATATACGAATACACATAAAATAACGTAGATTTCTATGGAAATATATATACAAAATACACATGAAATTATGTAAATACGTATAAAAATATATATATAAAATACAAATTAAGTAATGTAAATTCGTGTCAAAATAAATAAACAAAATATCATGAAAAGAATGTGTATTTGTATGAAAATAAATAATAGATAATAAATTTGTATGAAATATATATGCAAGATATACATTAAAAAATGTAAATATCTATAAAAAAAATATACAAAAAACAAATAAAATAATGTAAGATCGTATCAAAATAAATACACCGAATATTAATAAAATAATGTAAATTTGTATGAAAATAAAGATGCAAAATTCCCATCAAATAGCGAATTTCTTATAAAAATATATATACCAACACACACATAAAATATTTAAATTTTTATTGAAATAAATGTACAAAATGCACATACAATAAGGTAAACTTCTATTGAAAGAGATATGCAAAAATACATATAAAACAAAGTAAATTTGTTTCAAAATATATATACGAATACACATAAAATAACGTAGATCTCTATAAAAATATATATATAAAATACACATAAAATTAGGTAAATACGTATAAAAAAATATAAACAAAATACACATAAAATAATATAAATTCGAAACAAAATAAATAAACAAAATACCAAAAAAAGAATGTGTATTTGTATAAATATAAATGTACAAAATACACATACAAAGTAAACATAAAATAAGGTAAATTTGTAATGAAATATATGTACAAAATACACATAAAATAATGTAAATTTATATGAAAATATATATACAAATACACATAAAATACCATGAATTTGTATAAAATTATATATTCAAAATAAATATTAAATAATGTAAATGCGTATAAAAATATATATAAAAAGTACATATAAAATAATGTAGATTCGTATCAATATAAATCAACAAAATACCAATAAAATAATATATATTTGATTGAAAATAGATTTACAAAATACACATAACATAACTAAAATTTGTATTGAAATATATACAAAAATACATAAAAATAATTTGAGTATGTATGAAAATAGATATTCAAAATACACATAAAAATAGGTAAATTTTTTTTGAAATATATATACAAAATACCTATAAAATATATAAATTTGTGTCAGAATACATAAACAAATACACATAAAATAACGTACATTTGTTTGAAAAATATATACAAAATACACATAGAATAATGTCAAATCGTATCAAAATGAATGAGAAGAATATCAATAAAATAACGTAAATTTGTATGAAAATAAAGATGCAAAATACCCATAAAATAAAGCATATTTTTATAAAAATACATATACAAAAATACACATAGAATAATTAAATTTGTATTAAAATTAATATACAAAATGCATATAAAATAAGGTAAATTTGTATTGAAAAAATATGCAAAATACACATAAAAGTGTAAATTTGTTTAAAAATCGATATACGAATACACATAATATAACGTAGATTTCTATCGAAAGATATATACAAAATACACATGAAATGATGTAAATACGTATAAAAATATATATACAAAATACTAAATAATTTAAATTCTCGTCAAAATAAATAAACAAAATATCAATAAAAGAATGTGTATTTGTATGAAAATAGATATACAAAATACTCATAAAATAACCTAAGTTTGTATAAAACTATATACAAAAATACACAAAAATAATTTAAATTTGTATGAAAATAAATATAAAAAATACACAAAAAATTAATTAGTATATCTATTTTATACAAATGTACGTTATTTTATGTGAATTTGTTTTCATTTCATACAAATTTACATTATTTTATGTGTATTTTGTACATGTATTTAAATACAAATTTAACTAATTACATATTTTTATAAAAATACATATACAAAAATACACATAGATTAATCAAATTTGTATTAAAATTAATATACAAAATACACATACAATAAGGTAAATTTGCATTGAAAAAATATGCAAAATACACATAAAACAATGTAAATTTGTTTCAAAATATATATACGAATACACATAAAATAATGCAGATTTCTATAGAAATATATACAAAATACACTTGAAATAATGTAAATACGTATAAAAATATATACAAAATACACATTAAATAATGTTAATTCGTGTCAAAATAAATAAAAAAAATATCATGAAAAGAATGTGTATTTGTATGAAAATAGATATACAAAATACACATAAAATAACCTAAATTTGTATAAAACTATAAACAAAAATACACAAAAAATAATTTAAACTTGTATGAAAATAAATATACAAAAAACATATAAAATTAGGTAAATTTGTATTGAAATACATATACAAAATACACATAAAATAATGTAAATTTGAATGAAAATATATAAACATATATACTTAAAATAACGTAAATTTGTATCAAATATATATACAAAAAACATATTAAATAATGTAAATATGTATAAAAAAAATATATACAAAACACAAATAAAATAATGTAAAATCGTATCAAAATAAATACAGAAAATATTAATAAAATAATGTAATTTTGTATGAAAATTAAGATGCAAAATACCCATAAAATAACGCATTTTTTATAAAAATATATATACGAAAAAACATAAAATATTTGATTTTGTATTAAAATATAGATATACAAAATACACATAAAATAAGCTAAATTTGAATTGAAATATATATACAAAATACATAAAATAATGTAAATTTGTATCAAAATACCTATACAAATACACATATAATAACGTAAATTTGTATAAAAATATATAATCAAAATACACATTAAATAATGTAAATACGTATAAAAAAAATGTAAAAAATACACATATAATCATGTAATTCGTATCAAAATAAATAGACAAAATACCAATAAAATAATGTAAATTTCTATAAGAAAACATATAAAAAATACACATAAATAACGCAAATATCAATAAAAATATATATAATATATTTTTATACATATTTAAAATATTTAATGTATATTTTGTATACATATATTTTATCCAAATTTACGTGATTTTATATGTATTTGTTTATATATTTTCATACAAATTTACATTATTTTATGTGAGTTTTGTATATGTATTTCATTACAAATTTGCCTAACTTTATGTGTATTTTGCATATCTATTTTCAAACAAATTTAAATTATTTTTGTGTATTTTTGTATATATTTTTATACAAATTCTAGTTATTTTATTTGTTTTTTGTATATATATTTTCCTACATATATACATTCTTTTATTGGAATTTTGTGTATTTAATTTTTTACGAATTTACATTATTTTATGTGTGTTTTGTATATATATTTTTATAGAAACTTAAAACGTTATTTTATGTGTATTTTGTATATGTTTTCTCATACAAATTTACATTATTTTATTAGTTTTTTGTTTATTTATTTTGATACGAATGACTTGATTATTGGTGTATTTTGTAAATATTTTTTATACGTATCACATTACTTAATGTGTATTTTGATTATATATTTTTTTTTTACAAATTTACGTTATTATATGTGTATTTGTTAAAAATATTTTGAAACAAATTTTATGTGTATTTTGTATATATATTTTTATAGAAATCTACGTTATTTTATGTGTATTCGTATATATATTTTGAAACAAATTTACATTGTTTTATATTTATTTTGCATATCTATTTCAATACAAATTTACCTTATTGTATGTGTTTTTTGTATATTTATTTTAATACAAATTTAATTTTTTGATGTGTATTTTGGTATATATATTTTTATAAATAAAAAAAAATGCGTTATTTTATGGGTATTTTGCTTCTTTATTTTCATACAAATTTACATTATTTTATTAATATTCTGTGTATTTATTTTGATACGATTTTACATTATTCTATTTGTGTTTTGTACATATTTTTTTATACAAATTTACGTTATTTTAAGTGTATTTGTTTATGTATTTTCATTCAAATTTACATTATTTTATGGGTATTTTGTGAATGTATTTCAATACAAATTTACCTAATTTTATGTGTATTTTGTATATTTATTTTCATACAAATTTAAAATATTTTTGTGTATTTTTGTATATAGTTTGATACAAATTTAGGTTATTTTATGTGTATTTTGTATATCTATTTTCATACAAATACACATTCTTTTATTGATATTTTGTTTATTTATTCTGAAGCGAATTTACATTATTTATTGTGTATTTTGTATATATATTTTTATACGTATTTACATCATTTCATGTGTATTTTGTATAGTTTTAAACAAATTTATATTATTTAATGTGTATTTTGTATATATATATATTTATACAAATACACATTCTTTTATTGGTATTTTGTTGATTTATTTTGATACTAATTTACATTATTTTATGTGTATTTTGTATACATTTTTTATACGTATTTACTTAATTTTATGAGTATTTTGTATATATATTTTTATAGAAATCTACCTTATTTCATGTGTATTCGTATATATATTTTGAAACAAATTTACATTGTTTATATGTATTTTGCATATCTATTTTTGTGTATGTATTTATTTTTGTTATACATAGAATAATGTAAAATCGTATCAAAATAGGTACACAGAATATCAATAAAATAATTTAAATTTGTATGAAAATAAAGATGCAAAATACCCATAAGATAAAGCATATTTTTTTTAAAAATACATATACAAAAATACACATAGAATAATTAAATTTGTATTATAATTAATATACAAAATGCACACATACAATAAGGTAAATTTGTATTGAAAAAAAAAACGCAAAATTCAAATAAAACAGTGTAAATTTGTTTCAAAATATATACGAATACACATAAAATAACGTAGATTTCTATAGAAATATATATACAAAATACACATGAAATTATGTAAATACGTATAAAAATATATATATAAAATACATATTAAGTAATGTAAATTCGTGACAAAATAAATAAACAAAATATCATGAAAAGAATATGTATTTGTATGAAAATAAATAATAGATAATGAATTTGTATGTAATATATATGCAAGATACATTTAAATAATGTAAATATGTATAAAAAAAATATATACAAAAAACAAATAGAATAATGTAAAATCGTATCAAAATAAATACACCGAATATTAATAAAATAATGTATATTTGTATGAAAATAAAGATGCAAAATTCCCATCAAATAGCGCATTTCTTATAAAAATATATATACCAAAATACACATAAAATATTTAAATTTGTATTGAAATAAATATACAAAATGCACATACAATAAGGTAAACTTCTATTGAAAGAAATATGCAAAAATACTTATAAAACAATGTAAATTTGTTTCAAAATATATATACGAATACACATAAAATAACGTAGATTTCTATAAAAATATATATACAAAATACACATAAAATTAAGTAAATACGTATAAAAAAATGTAAACAAAATACACATAAAATAATGTAAATTTGATAAATACTAAACACAAATAAAATAATGTAAAATCGTATCAAAATAAATACAGAAAATATTAATAAAATAATGTAAATTTGTATGAAAATTAAGATGCAAAATACCCATAAAATAACGCATTTTTTATGAAAGTATATATACAAAAAAACATAAAATATTTGATTTTGTATTAAAATCAATAGATATACAAAATACACATCAAATAAGCTTAATTAAATGAAAAATATATACAAAATACACATAGAATAATGAAAAATCGTATCAAAATAAATACACAGAATATCAATAAAATAATGTAAATTTGTATGAAAATAAAGATGCAAAATACCCATAAAATAAAGCATATTTTTATAAAAATACATATACAAAAATACACATAGATTAATCAAATTTGTATTAAAATTAATATACAAAATGCACATACAATAAGGTAAATTTGTATTGAAAAAATATGCAAAATACACATAAAACAATGTAAATTTGTTTCAAAATATATATACGAATACACATAAAATAACGCAGATTTCTATAGAAATATATATACAAAATACACTTGAAATAATGTAAATACGTATAAAAATATATATACAAAATACACATTAAATAATGTTAATTCGTGTCAAAATAAATAAACAAAATATCATGAAAAGAATGTGTATTTGTTTGAAAATAGATATACAAAATACACATAAAATAACCTAAATTTGTATAAAACAATAAACAAAAATACACAAAAATAATTTAAACTTGTATCAAAATAACTATACAAAAAACATATAAAATTAGGTAAATTTGTATTGAAATACATATATAAAATACACATAAAATTATGTAAATTTGAATGTAAATATATAAACATATAGACTTAAAATAACGTAAATTTGTATCAAATATATATACAAAAAACACATTAAATAATGTAAATATGTATAAAAAAAATAAATACTAAACACAAATAAAATAATGTAAAATCGTATCAAAATAAATACAGAAAATATTAATAAAATAATGTAAATTTGTATGAAAATTAAGATGCAAAATACCCATAAAATTACGCATTTTTTATGAAAGTATATATACGAAAAAACATAAAATATTTGATTTTGTATTAAAATAAATAGATATACAAAATACACATCAAATAAGCTAAATTAAATGAAAAATATATACAAAATACACGTAGAATAATGTAAAATCGTATCAAAATAAATACACAGAATATCAATAAAATAATGTAATTTTGTATGAAAATAAAGATGCAAAATACCCATAAAATAAAGCATATTTTTTTAAAAATACATGTACAAAAATACACATAGAATAATTAAATTTGTATTAAAATTAATATACATAATGCACGTACAATAAGGTAAATTTGTATTGAAAAAATATACAAAATGCACATTAAAGCGTAAATTTGTTTAAAAATCTATATAAGAATACACATAAAATAACGTAGATTTCTATAGAAATATATATACAAAATACACATGAAATGATGTAAATACGTATAAAAATATATATATACAAAATACACATTAAATAATTTAAATTCTCGTCAAAATAAATAAACAAAATATCAATAAAAGAATGTGTATTTGTATGAAAATAGATATAAAAAATACTCATAAAATAACCTAAGTTTTTATAAAACTATATACAAAAATACACAAAAATAATTTAAATTTGTATGAAAATAAAAATACAAAATACACATAAAATTAGGTAAATTTGTATTGAAATACATATACAAAATACACATAAAATAATGTAAATTTGAATGAAAATATATAAACATATACACTTAAAATAACGTAAATTTGTATCAAATATATATACAAAATACTAATTAAATAATGTAAATATGTATAAAAAATATATACAAAACACAAAGAGAATAATGTAAAATCGTATCAAAATAAATACACAGAATATTAATTAAATAATGTAAATTTGTATGAAAATAAAGATGCAAAATAGCCATAAAATAACGCATTTTTTATAAAAATATATATACCAAAATACACATAAAATATTAAAATTTGTTTTAAAATAAATATAAAAAATGCACATACTGTAAGCTAATTTTGTATTGAAATAGATATGCAAAACACATATAAAACAATGTAAATTTGTTTCAAAATATATATACGAATACACATAAAATAACGTTGATTTCTATAAAAATATATACAAAATACACATAAAATGAAGTAAATACGTATTAAAAAATGAATACAAAATACACATAAAAATCGTATCAAAATAAATAAACAAAATACCAGTAAAAGAATATGTATTTGTATAAATATAAATATATAAAATACACATAAAATATCGTAAATTTGTATAAAACTATATACAAAAATACACAGCACAAATACACATTCTTTTATTGGTATTTTGTTTATTTATTTTGTTTCGAATTTATATTATTTTATGTGTATTTTGTTTACTTTTTTTTATACGTATTTACCTAATTTTATGTGTATTTTGTATATATATTTTTATAGAAATCTACGTTATTTTATGTGTATTCGTATATATATTTTTAAACAAATTTACAGTTTTTTATATGTATTTTTGCATAACTCTTTCAACAGAAGTTTACCTTATTGTATGTGCATTTTGTATATTTATTTCAATACAAATTTAAATATTTTATGTGTATTTTGGTATATTTATTTTTATAAGAAATGCGCTATTTGATGGGAATTTTGCATCTTTATTTTCATACAAATTTACATTATTTTTTTAATATTCGGTGTATTTATTTTGATACGATTTTACATTATTCTATTTGTTTTTTGTATATATTTTTTTTATACATATTTACATTATTTAATGTGTATCTTGCATATATATTACATACAAATTTATTATCTATTATTTATTTTCATACAAATACACGTTCTTTTCATGATATTTTGTTTATTTATTTTGTCACGAACTTACATTACTTAATATGTATTTTATGTATATTTTTTTATACGTATTTACATAATTTCATGTGTATTTTGTATATATATTTCTATAAAAATCTACGTTATTTTATGTGTATTCGTATATATATTTCGAAACAAACTTACAGTTTTATTTGTATTTTGCGTTTTTTTTTTCAATACAAATTTACCTTATTGTAAGTGTGCATTTTGTATATTAATTTTAATACAAATTTAATTATTCTATGTGTATTTTTGTATATGTATTTAAAAAAAATATATGCTTTATCTTATGGGTATTTTGCATCTTTATTTTCATATAAATTTAAATTATTTTATTGATATTCTGTGTACCTATATTGATACGATTTTACATTATTCTATGTATAACAAAAATAAATTCAAAATACACAAAAATAGATATGCAAAATACAAATAAACAATGTAAATTTGTTTCAAAATATATATACGAATACACATGAAATAAGGTAGATTTCTATAAAAATATATATACAAAATACACATAAAATTAAGTAAATACGTATAAAAAATGTATACAAAATACACATAAAATAATGTAAATTAGTATCAAAATAAATAAACAAAATACCAATAAAAGAATGTGTATTTGTATAAATATATATATACAAAATACACATTAAATAATATAAATTAGTTTAAAACTATACAAAATACACATGAAATGATGTAAATTCGTATAAAAATATATATACAAAATACACATTAAATAATGTAAATTCGCGTCAAAATAAATAAACAGAATATAAATAAAAGAATGTGTATTTGTATGAAAATAGATATACAAAATACACATAAAATCATCTAAATTTGTAACAAACTATATACAAAAATACACAAAAATATTTTAAATTTGCATGGAAATAAAAATACAAAATACACTTAAAATTAGGTAAATTTGTATTGAAATACATACACAAAATTCACATAAAATAATGTAAATTTGAATGAAAATACATAAACAAATACACTTAAAATAACGTAAATTTGTATAAAAAAAATATGTACAAAACACAAATAGAATATTGTAAAATCGTATCAAAATAAATACACAGAATATTAATAAAATAATGTAAATTTGTATGAAACTAAAAAGGCAAAATACCCATAAAATAACGCATTTTTTTTATTTACAAAAATATACATACCAAAATACACATCAAAAAATTTAATTTCTATTAAAATAAATATACAAAAAACACATACAATAAGGTAAATTTGTATTGAAATAGATATGCAAAATACATATAAAACAATGTAAATTTGTTTCAAAATATATATACGAATACACATAAAATAACGTAGATTTCTATAAAAATATATATACAAAATACACATAAAATGAAGTAAATACGTATAAAAAATGTATACAAAATACACATTAAATAATGTAAATTCGTATCAAAATAAATAAACAAAATACCAATAAAAGAATGTGTATTTGTATAAATATAAATATACAAAATACACATAAAATAACGTAAATTTGTATAAAACTATATACAAAAATACACAGAAGTAATTAAATTCGTATGAAAATAGATATACAAAATACAGATAAAATAAGCTAAATTTGAATTGAAATGTATATACAAAATACATAAAATAATGTAGATTTGTATCAAAATATTTATAAAAATACCCATAAAATAACGCATTTTTTTATTTATAAAAATATATATACCAAAATACACATAAAAAATTTAAATTTGTATTAAAATAAATATACTAAAAACACATTCAATAAGGTAAATTTGTATTGAAATAGATATGCAAAATACATATAAAACAATGTAAATTTGTTTCAAAATATATATACGAATACACATAAAATAACGTAGATTTCTATAAAAATATATATACAAAATACACATAAAATGAAGTAAATACGTATAAAAAATGTATTACAAAATACACATAAAATAATGTAAAATCGTATCAAAATAAATATACAAAATACCAATAAAAGAATGTATTTGTATAAATATAAATATAAAATACACATAAAATAACGTAAATTTATATAAAACTATATACAAAATACAGAAGTATTTTAATTTGTATGAAAATAGATATACAAAATAAGGTAAATTCGTTACAAATTCAATAAACAAAATTCAGATAAAAGAACGTATATTTGTAGAAAAAATAAATATACAAAATACACATTAAATAACGAAAATTTGTATGAAAATATATAAAAAAATAAACAAAAATAATTTCAATTTGTATGAAAATAAATATACAAAATAGACATGTATTTTGTATATCTATTTTCACACAAATTTAATTACTTTTGTGTATTTTTGCATATAGTTTTATATAAATTTACGTTATTTTATTTGTATTTTGTAAATTTATATATACAATACACTTTCTTTTATTAGTATTTTGTTTATTTATTTTGATACAAGTTTACATTATTTTATGTGTATTTTGTATACCTTTTTTTATACGTATTTACTTCATTTTATGTGTATTTTGTATATTTATTTTCATAGAAATCTACGTTATTTTATGTGTATTCGTATATATATTTTTTTAAAAATTTACATGGTTTTATATGTATTTTGCATATCTATTTCAATACAATTTTACCTTATTGTATGTGCATTTTGTATATTTATTTTAATACAAATTCAAATATTTTATGTGTGTCTTGGTATAAATATTTTTAGAAAAAATGCGTTATTTTATGGGTATTTTGCATCTTAATTTTCATACAAATTTACATTATTTTATTAATATTCTGTGTATTTATTTTGATACGATTTTATATTATTCTATTTGTATTTTGTATATATTCTTTTATACATATTTACATTATTTAATGTGTATTTTTTATATATATTTTATACAAATTTACGTTATTTTAAGTGTATTTGTTTATATATTTTTATTCAAATATATATATATATATATATATATATATATATATATATATATATATATATATATATATATATATATATATATATATATATATATATATATATATATATATATATATATATATATATATATATATATATATATATATATATATATATATATATATATATATATATATATATATATATATATATATATATATATATATATATATATATATATATATATATATATATATATATATATAGATATATATATATATGCATTTTTATATATACAAATTTACATTATTTTATTTATATTCTGTTTTTTTAAACAATTTTACAATATTCTATGTGTATTTTGTATATCTATTTTATACGTATTTACTTAATTTTGTGTATTTTGTATATATATTTTTATAGAAATCTACGTTATTTTATGTGTATTCGTATATATATTTTGAAACAAATTTACATTGTTTTATATGTATTTTTGCATATCTCTTTCAATACAAATTTACCTTACTGTATGTGCATTTTGTATATTTATTTCAATACAAATTTAAATATTTTATGTGTATTTTGGTATATATATTTTTATAAGAAATGCGCTATTTGATTTGAATTTTGCATCTTTATTTTCATACAAATTTACATTATTTTATTAATATTCGGTGTATTTATTTTGATACGATTTCACATTATTCTATTTTTTTTTGTATATATTTTTTTTATATAAATATTTACATTATTTATTGTGTATCTTGCATCTTTTATCGTAATTTTGTTTATTTATTTTCATACGAATTTACATTATTTTAGGTGTATTTGATATGTATATTTTTATACTTATTTATATCATTTTATTTGTGTTTTGAATATATATTTTCATAGAAATTTACTCTATTTTATGGGTATTCGTATATATATTTTGATACAAATTTACATTATTTTTGTTTATTTTGCATATCTATTTCAATACAAATTTATCATATTGTATGTGTATTTTGTATATTTATTTTAATACAAATTTAATTATTTTATGTGTATTTTTGTAAAAATATGCGTTATTATTTGGGTATTTTGCATCTTTATTTTCATACAAATTTATATTATTTTATTGATATTCTGTTTATTTATTTTGATACGATTTTACATTATTCTATGTGTATTTTGTATATATATTTTTATACACATTTACAATATTTAATGTATATTTTGTATATATATTTTATATAAATTTATGCTATTTTATGTGTATTTGTTTATATATTTTCATACAAATTTACAATATTTTATGTGTAATTTGTATATGTATTTCAATACAGATTTGCCTAATTTTATGTGTATTTTGTATATCTATTTTCAAACAAATTTAAATTATTTTTATGTATTTTTTATATATTTTTAAACAAATTTTAGTTAAAATAACTAAAATTTGTATTTTGTATTTTGTATTTATATTTTCCTACAAATATACATTCTTTTAGTGGAATTTTGTTCATTTATTTTCATAAGAATTTACATAATTTTATGTGTATTTTGTATATATATTTGTCTACGTATTTACATTATTTTATGTGTATTTTTTATATACATTTTCATAAAAATTTACGTTATTTTATTGTGTGTATTCGTATATGATTTGATACAAATTTACTTTATTTTATGTTTATTTTGCATATCTATTTCAATATAGATTTACCTTATTGTATGTGTATTTTGTATATTTATTTTAATACAAATTTAATTATTTTATGTGTACTTTGTATACATTTTCTTATACGTATTTACTTCATTTAATGTGTATTTTCTATATATATTTTTATAGTAATCTACCTTATTTTATGTGTATTGGTATATATATTTTGAAGCAAATTTACATTGTTTTATATGTATTTAGCATATCTATTTCAATATAAATCTACCTTATTGTATGTGCATTTTGTATATTTATTGTAATACAAATTTTAAAATTTTATTATTTTGGTATATAAATTTTTATAAGAAGAGTTTTATATAAATTTAAAATATTTTATGTGTATTTTGTATATCTATTTTCATACAAATACACATTTTTTATTGATATTTTGTTTATTTATTTTGACGCGAATTCACATTATTTAATGTGTATTGTGTATATATATTTTTATATGTATTTACGTCATTTCATGTGTATTTTGTATATATATTTCTATAGAAATATATGTTATTTTATGTGTATTCGTATATATATTTTGAAACAAATATACATTGCTTTATGTGCATTTTGCATATTTTTTCAATATAAATTTACCTTATTGTACGTGCATTTTGTATATTAATTTTAATACAAATTTAATTATTCTATGTGTATTTTTGTATATGTATTTTCATAAAAAAATGCTTTATTTTATGGGTATTTTGCATCTTTATTTTCATACAAATTTACATTATTTTATTGATATTCTGTGTATTTATTTTGATACGATTTTTCATTATTCTATGTATGTTTTGTATATATATTTCATACAAATGAACGTTATTTTATGTGAATTTGTTTTCATTTCATACAAATTTACATTATTTTATGTGTATTTTGTACATGTATTTAAATACAATTTAACTAATTTTATGTGTATTCTGTATATCTATTTTCATACAAATTGAAATTAATTTTGTGTATTTTAGTATATATTTTTATTCAAATTTTCGTAATTTTATGTGAATTTTGTATATTTATTTGCCTACAAATATACGTTCTTTTATCGGAATTTTGTTTATTTATTTTGATACGAGTTTTCATTATTTTAGGTGTATTTGATATATATATTTTTATACTTATTTACATAATTTAAATGTCTTTTGAATATATATTTTCATTGAAATTTACTCTATTTTATGTGTATTCGTATATATATTTTGATACAAATTTACATTATTTATGTGTATTTCGCATATCTATTTCAATACAAATTTTCTTTATTGAATGTGCCTTTTGTATATTTATTTTGATGCAAATTCAATTATTTTATGTGTATTTTTGTATATATATTTTTACTTAAAATAACGTAAATTTGAATAAAAAAATATATAAAACACACAAATAGAATAATGTAAAATCGTATCAAAATAAATACACAGAATATTAATAAAATAATGTAAATTTGTATGAAAATAAAGATGCAAAATACCCATAAAATAACGCATTTTTTTTATAGAAATATATTTATACAAAAATACACATAAAAAAATTAATTTGTATTAAAATAAATATACAAAATACACATACAATAAGGTAAATCTGTATTGAAATAGATATGCAAAATACACATCAATAATGTAAATTTGTATCAAAATATATATACGAATACTCATAAAATAGAGTAAATTTCTATGAAAATAAAATAATGTAAGTTTGTTTGAAAATAAAGATCCAAATTCCCATAGAATAGCGCATTTCTTATAAAAATATATATACCAAAATACACATAAAATATTTAAATTTGTATTGAAATAAATATACAAAATGCACATACAATAAGGTAAATTTATATTGAATTTTCATTTTTTTAGGTGTATATGATATAAATATTTTTATACTTATTTACATAATTTTATATGTATTTTCAATATATATTTTATAGAAATTTACTCTATATGTATATGTATAGAAAATACACATGAAATAATCTAAATTCGTATCGAAAAAAATGAACAAAATACCGATAAAATAATGTAATTTTGAATGAAAGTATATATAGAAAATACACATAAAAGAACGTATATACAAATAAATATATACACATAAAATAATTTGAATTTGAATAAAAATAGATATAAAAATAAACATAAAATAAAGCAAATTTGTAATGCAATATATATACAAAATACACATAAAATAATGAAGATTTGTTTCAAAATATATATACGAATACACTTAAAATAACGTAGATAGCTATAGAAATATATATACAAATAGACATGAAATGATGTAAATACGTATAAAAAATATATATACAAAATACACATTAAATAATGTAAACTCGTGACAAAATAAATAAGAATATCAATAAGAGAATGTGTATTTGTATGAAAATACATGAATAAAATACACATAAAATAACGTAAATTTGTATAAAACTATATAAAAATACACAAAAATAAATTAAATTTGTATGAAAATAAATATACAAAATACACATAAAATTAGGTAAGTTTGTATTGAAATACATATACAAAATACACATAAAATAATGTAAATTTGAATGAAAATATATAAACAAATACACTTAAATTAACGTAAATTTGTATAAAATATATATACAAAATACTTATTAAATAATGTAAATATGTATAAAAAATATATATACAAAACACAAATAGAATAATGTAAAATCGTATAAAAAAAATACACAGAATGTTAATAAAATAATGTAAATTTGTATGAAAATAAAGATGCAAAATACCCATAAAATAACGCATTTTTTTATAAAAATATATTTACAAAAATACACATAAAAAATTAATTTGTATTAAAATAAATATACAAAATACACATATAATAATGTAAATCTGTATGGAAATAGATATGCAAAATACATATAAAACAATGTAAATTTGTTTCAAAATATATATACGAATACACATAAAATAACGTAGATTTCTATAAAAATATATATACAAATAAATAAATGAATAAATGAAGTAAATACGTATAAAAAAATGTATACAAATTACACATAAAATAATGTAAATTCGTATCAAAATAAATAAACAAAATACCAAAAAAAGAATGTGTATTTGTATAAATATAAATATACAAAATATATTAAAATAACGTAAATTTGTATAAAACTATATACAAAAATACACAGAAGTAATTAAATTCGTATGAAAATAGATATACAAAATACAGATAAAATAAGCTAAATTTGAATTGAAATATATATACAAAATACATGAAATAAAGTAAATTTGTATCAAAATATTTATACAAATACACATATAATAAATTTGTTTCAAAATATATATACGAATACACATAAAATAACGTAGATATGTATAAAAATATATATACAAAATACACATAAAAATGAAGTAAATACGTATAAAAAAATGTATACAAATTACACATAAAATAATGTAAATTCGTATCAAAATAAATAAACAAAATACCAAAAAAAGAATGTGTATATGTATAAATATAAATATACAATATACACATAAAATAACGTAAATTTGTATAAAACTATATACAAAAATACACAAAAGTAATTAAATTTGTATGAAAATATTTATACAAAATACACACAAAATAAGCTAAATTTGAATTGAAATATATACATACAAAATACATAAAATAAAGTAAATTTGTATCAAAATATTTATACAAATACACATGTATTAAGGTAAATTTGTATGAAAATATATAAACAAAATACACATTAAATAATGTAAATACGTATAAAAAATATGTATAAAATACACATATAATCATGTAGTTCGTATCAAAATAAAAAACAAAATACCAATGAAATAATATAAATTTGTATGAAAAAACATATACAAATACACAAATAATCAAGTCATTCGTATAAAAAAAATAAACAAAAAACTAATTAAATAAAGTAAATTTGTATGAGAAAACATATACAAAATACACATAAAATATCGTTTTAAGTTTCTATAAAAATATATGTACAAAAATGCACATAAAATTAGTTTGCATAAAAAATATATACAACACACACTAGAGATAATGTAAATGAGTATAAAAATATGTATACAAAATACCTATGAAATAATCTAAATTCGTTTCGAGTTAAATTAAGAAAATAACAATAAAATAATGTAATTTTGGATGAAAATATATATAGAAAACACACATAAAATAACTTAAATACAAATACAAATATACACATTAAATAATTTAAAATTGAATGAAATAAATATACAAAATAAACATAAAAATAAGGTAAATTTGTAATAAAATATATGTAAGTATGCACATAAAATAATATAAATTTGTATGAAAATATATATACAAATACACATAAAATAACATGAATTTGTATAAAAAATGTTTCAAAATATATACGAATACACACAATAAAATAACGTAAATTTTTATGAAAATGTATATATAAAATACACATAAAATAATTTAAATACGTAGAAAAATATATATACAAAATACACATAAAATAATGTTAATTCGTAAAAAATTAAATAAACAAAATTCCAATAAAAGAATGTATATTTGTAGGAAAATATATATACAAAAAACTAATAAAATAACTAAAATTTGTATAAAAATATATACAAAAATACACAAAAAAAATTTAAATTTGTTTGAAAATAGATATGCAAAATACACATAAAGTTAGGCAAATTTGTATTGAAATACATATACAAAACTCACATTTGTATGAAAATATATAAACAAATACATATAAAATAACGTAAATTTGGATAAAATATGTACACAAAATATACATTAAATATTTTAAATATGTTTAAAAATATATTATATTATATATATTTTTATTGATATTTGCGTTATTTATGCGTATTTTGTATATGTTTTCTCATAGAAATTTACATTATTTTATTGGTATTTTGTCTATTTATTTTGATACGAATTACATGATTATTTGTGTATTTTGTACATTTTTTTTATACGTATTTACATTATTTAATGTGTATTTTCTTTATATATTTTTATACAAATTTACGTTATTATATGTGTATTTGTATAAGTATTTTGATACAAATTTACATTATTTTATGTATTTTGTATATATATTTCAAATCAAATTTAGCTTATTTTATGAGTATTTTGTATATCTATTTATTTTAATACAAAATCAAATATTTTATGTTTTTTTGCATCTTAATTTTCATTCAAATTTACATTATTTTATTAATATTTTCTGTATTTATTTTGATACGATTTTACATTATTTTATTTGTGTTTTGTATATATTTTTTTATACATATTTACATTATTTAATGTGTTTTTTGTATATATATTTGATACAAATTTACGTTATTTTAAGTCTATATGTTTATATATTTTCATTCAAATTTACATTATTTTATGTGTATTTTGTATATGTATTTCAATACAAATTTACCTAATTTTATATGTTTTTTGTATATTTATTTTCATACAAGTTTAAATTATTTTTGTGTATTTTTGTATATAGTTTTATACAAATTTAGGTTACTTTATTTATATTTTGTATATCTATTTTCATACTAATACACATTCTTTTCATGATATTTTGTTTATTTATTTTGACACGAATTAACATTATTTAATGTGTATTTTGTATATATATTTTTATACGTATTTACATTATTTCAAGTGTATTTTGTATATATATTTCTATAGAAATCTGCGGTATTTTATGAATTGTATATATATATATTTTGAAACAAATTTACATTGTTTTATGTGTATTTTGCATATTTTTTTAATACAAATTTACTTTATTGTATGTGCATTTTGTATATTAATTTTAATACAAATTTTATTAATCTAAGTGTATTTTTGAATATATATTTTTATAAAAATATGCTTTATTTTATGGGTATTTTGCATCTTTATTTTCATACAAATTTACATTATTTTATTGATATTCTGTGTATTTATTTTGATATGATTTTACATTATTCTATGTGTATTTTGTATATATATTTTATATAAAATGTATTTGTTTTCATTTCATACAAATCTACATTATTTTATGTGTTTTTTGTACATGTATTTAAATACATATTTAACTAGTTATATGTGTATTTTGTATATCTATTTTGTATGTATATTTTCATAGAAATTTACTCTATTTTATGAGTATTCGTATATATATTTTTATACAAATTTACATTATTAATGTGTATTTTGCATATCTATTTCAATACAAATTTACTTTATTGTACGTGCATTTTGTATATTTATTTTAATACAAATTTAATTATTTTATATATATTTTTGTATATATATTTTTATGCAAATATGCGTTATTATATGGATATTTTGCATCTTTATTTTCATACAAATTTACATTATTTTATTGATAGTCTCTTTATTTATTTTGATACGATTTAACATTATTCTATGTGTTTTTTGTATATATTTTTTTATATATATATTTACATTATTTAATGTTAATTTTGTATATATTTTTTATCCAAATTTACATTATTTTATGTGTATTTGTTTATATATTTTCATACATATTTACACTATTTTATGTGTTTTTTGTATATATATTTTTTTACGTATTTATATTATTTTATGTGTATTTTGTATATACATTTTCATAAAAAAATTACGTTATTTTATTGTGTGTATAAGTATATATTTTGATACAAATTTTATACAAATTCATGTTATTTAATGTGTATTTGTATATATATTTTCATACAAATTTATATTATTTTATGTGTATTTTTTCATATATTTCATTACAAATTTACCTTATTTTATGTTTATTTTGAATATTTATTTCATTTAATTTTAAATTATTTTATGTGTATATTTGTATTTGTAATTAGGTTATTTTATGTGTATTTTGTATATATATTTTCATCCAAATTTACATTATTTTATTGGTATTTCTTAATTTAATTCGATACGAATTTAGATTATTTCAGAGGTATTTTGTATACATATTTTTATACTCATTTACATTATCTAATGTGTGTTTTGTATATATATTTTTATACAAATTTATCTAATGTTCATTTTTGTACATATATTTTTATAGAAATTTGCGTTATTTTATGTATATAGTTTTATATAAATTTACGTTATTTTATGTGCATTTTGTATATTTATATTTATACAAATACACATTCTTTTATTGGTATATTGTTTATTTACATTTATACGAATTTACATTATTTTATGTGTATTTTGTATACATTTTTTTATACGTATTTACTTAATTTTATGTGTATTTTGTATATGTATTTTTATAGAAATCTACGTTATTTTATGTGTATTCGTATATATATTTTCAATACAAATTTACCTTATTGTATGTGCATTTTGTATATTTATTTTAATACAAGTTCAAATATTTTATGTGTTTTTTGGTATCAATAATTTTATAAAAAAATGCATTATTTTATAGGTATTTTGCATCTTAATTTTCATTTTATATGTACTTTGTATATATATTTTTATACGCTCTTATATTATTTAATATTTATTTTGAATATAATTTTTTATACAAATTCATGGTATTTTATGTGTATTTGTATATATTTTCATATAAATTTACATTATTGAATTTGTATTTTGAACATATATTTTATTACAAATCTACCTTATTTTATGTTTATTTTGTATGTGTATTTTGTATATTTATATTTATCCAAATACACATTCTTTTATTGGTATTTTGTTTATTTATTTTAATTCGAATTTACATTATTTTATGTCTATTTTGAATACATTTTTTTATACGTATTTACTTAATTTTATGTGTATTTTGTATATATATTTTTGTAGAAATCTAAGTTTTTTTATTTGTATTCGTATATATATTTTGAAACAAATTTACATTGTTTTATATGTATTTTTGCATATCTCTTTCAATACAAATTTACCTTACTGTATATGCATTTTGTATATTTATTTCAATACAAATTTAAAAATTTTATGTGTATTTTGGTATATATATTTTTATAAGAAATGCGCTATTTTATGGGAATTTTGCATCTTTATTTTCATACAAATTTACATTATTTTATTAATATTCGGTGTTTTTTTTTATACGATTTTACATTATTCTATTTGTTTTTTGTATATACTTTTTTATACATATTTACATTATTTAATGTGTATCTTGCATATATATTTTATACAAATTTATTATCTATTTTATATTTTCATACAAATACACATTCTTTTCATGATGTTTTGTTTATTTATTTTGACTAGAATTTACATTATTTGATATGTATTTTGTATATATATTTTTATACGTATTTACATAATTTCATATATATTTTGTATATATATTTAATAGATATTCAAAATACACAGAAAATAACCTAAATTTGTATCAAACTATATACAAAAATACACAAAAATATTTTAAATTTGTATGAAAATAAATATACAAAATACACATAAAATTAGGTCAATTTGTATGGAAATACATATACAAAACACACATGAAATAATGTAAATTTGATTGAAAATACATAAACAAACACACTTAAAATAACGTAAATTTGGATAAAAAAATATATACAAAACACAAATAGAATAATGTAAAATCGTATCAAAATAAATACACAGAATATTAATAAAATAATGTAAATTTGTATGAAAATAAAGAGGCAAAATACCCATAAAATAACGCATTTTTTTTATTTATAAAAATATATATACCAAAATACACATAAAAAAATTAGATTTGTATTGAAATAAATATAAAAAACACATACAATAAGGTAAATTTGTATTGAAATAGATACGCAAAATACATATAAAGCAATGTAAATTTGTTTCAAAATATGTATACGAATACACATAAAATAACGTAGATTTCTATAAATATATATATACAAAATACACATAAAATTAAGTAAATACGTATAAAAAAATGTATACAAAATACACATAAAATAATGTAAATTAGTATCAAAATAAATAAACAAAATACCAATAAAAGAATGTGTATTTGTATAAATATAAATATACAAAATACACATAAAATAACGTAAATTTATATAAAACTATATACAAAAATACACAGAAGTAATTAAATTTGTATGAAAATATATACAAAATACACACAAAATAAGCTAAATTTGAATTGAAATATATATACAAAATACATGAAATAAAGTAAATTTGTATCAAAATATTTATACAAATACACATATAATAACGTAAATTTGTAGGAAAATATATAAACAAAATACACATTAAATAATGTAAATACGTATACAAAAATATGTACAAAATACACATATAATCATGTAATTCGTATCAAAATAAATAAACAAAATACCAATAAATAATATAAATTTGTATGAGTAAACGTGTATGTTGCATATTTTTTCAATACAAATTTACCTTATTATATAAGCATTTTGTATATTAATTTTAATACAAATTTAATTATTCGATGTGTATTTTTGTATCTGTATTTTTATAAACATATGCTTTATTTTTTGGGTATTTTGCATCTTCATTTTCATACAAATATTCATTATTTTATTGATATTCTGCTAATGCATTTTGATACGAATTGACATTATTCTATGTGTATTTTGTATATATTTTTCATACAAATTTACGTTATTTTATGTGTATTTGTTTATATATTTTGACACAAATTTACAATATTTTATGGCTATTTTGTATATACATTTCAAAAGAAATTTACCTAGTTTTATGTGTATTTTGAATATCTATTTTCATACAAACTCAAATTATTTCTATGTATTTTTGTGTATATTTTAATACAAATTTTAGTTATGTTATGTGTATTTTGTAAATTTATTTTCATTCACATATATATATATATATATATATATATATATATATATATATATATATATATATATATATATATATATATATAGATATAGATATATATATATATATATATATATATATATATATATATATATATATATATATATATATATATATATATATATATATATATTATTTTGTTGGTGTTTTGTTGATTTATATTGATACGAATTTATATTATTTTATATGTACTTTGTATATATATTTTTATACGCTTTTACATTATTTAATATTTATTTTGAATATATATTTTTATACATTATTTGATATGTGTATTTGTATATATATTTTCATATAAATTTACATTGTTTTATGTGTATTTTGTACAAATATTTTATTACAAATCTACCTTATTTTATGTTTATTTTGTAAATGTATTTTGTATATTTATATTTATCCAAATACACATTCCTTTATTGGTATTTTGTTTATTTATTTTAAATCGAATTTACATTATTTTATGTGTATTTTGTTTACATTTTTTTATACGTATTTATTAATTTCATGTTTATTTTGTATATATATTTTTATAGAAATCTACGTTTTTTTATTTGTATTCGTATATATATTTTGAAACAAATATACATTGTTTTATATGTATTTTTGCATATCTCTTTCAATACAAATTTACCTTATTGTATGTGCATTTTGTATATTTATTTCAATACAAATTTAAATATATTATGTGTATTTTGGTATATATATTTTTATAAGAAATGCGCTATTTTATGGGAATTTTGCATCTTTATTTTCATACAAATTTACATTATTTTATTAATATTCGGTTTATTTATTTTCATACGAATTTACATTATTCTATTTGTTTTTTGTATATACTTTTTTTATACATATTTACATTATTTAATGAGTATCTTGCATATATATTTCATACAAATTTATTATCTATTATCTATTTTTATACAAATACACATTCTTTACATGATATTTTGTTAATTTATTTTGACACGAATTTACATTATTTGATATGTATTTTGTATATATATTTTTATACGTATTTACATAATTTCATATGTATTTTGTATATATATTTCTATAGAAATCTACTTTATTTTATGTGTATTCGTATATATATTTTGAAACAAATTTACATTGTTTTATATGTATTTTTGAATATCTCTTTTAATACAAATTTACCTTACTGTATATGCATTTTGTATATTTATTTTAATACAAATTTAAATATTTTATGTGTATTTTGGTATATATATTTTTATAAAAAAATGCGATAATTTTTGGGAGTTTTGCATCTTTATTTTCATACAAATTTACATTATTTTATTGATATTCTGTGTATTTATTTTGATACGATTTTACATTATTCTATTTGTTTTTTGTATATACTTTTTTATACATATTTACATTATTTAATGTGTATCTTGCATATATATTTTATATAAATTTACGTTATTTTAAGTGTATTTGTTTATATACTTTCATTCAAATTTACATTATTTGATGTATATTTTGTATATGTATTTCCATACAAATTTACCTAATTTTATGTGTATTTTGTATATTTCTTTTCAAACAAATTTAAATTATTTTTGTGTATTTTTGTATATAGTTTTATACAAATTTAGGTTATTTTATGAACGCATTTACATTATTTAGTGTGTTTTGTATATATATTTTCTAGCAAATTTTCTTTATTTTATGGGCATTTTTGTACATATATTTTTATAGAAATTTGCGTTATTTGTATATGTTTTCTCATACAAATTTACATTATTTTATTGCTTTTTTGTTTATTTATTTTGATACGAATTACATGATTATATGTGTATTTTGTACATATTTTTTATACGTATTTACATTACTTAATGTGTATTTTGTTTATATATTTTTAAACAAATCTACGTTATTATATGTATTTGTATAAATATTTTGATACAGATTTACATTATTTTATGTATTTTGTATGTACATTTCAATTCAAATTTAGATTGTTTTAGCTGTATTTTGTATATATATTTTCATACAAATTTAATAACTTCTGTGTATTTTTGTATATAGTCTTATACAAATTTAAGATATTTTATGTGTACTTTGTATATTTATATTTATACAAATACACTTTCTTTTACTAGTATTTTGTTTATTTATTTTGATACGATTTTTATGTGTATATTGTATTCATTTTTTTATACGTATTTACTTTATTTTATGTCTATTTTGTATATATTTTTATAGAAATCAACGTTATTTTATGTGTATTCGTATATATATTTTGAAACAAATTTACATTGTTTCATATGTATTTTGCCTATCTATTTCAATACAAATTTACCTTACAGTATGTGCATTTTTTATATTTATTTTAATACAAATTTTAATATTTTATGTGTATTTTGGTATATATATTTTTATAAAAAATGCGTTATTAAATGGCTATTTTCCATCTTTATTTTCATACAAATTTACATTATTTTATTAATATTCTGTGTATTTATTTTGATACGATTTTACATTATTCTATTTGTGTTTTGAATATATTTTTTTATACATATTTACATTATTTAATTAGTATTTTGTATATATATTTGATACAAATTTACGTTATTTTAAGTGTATATGTTTATATATTTTCATTCAAACTTCCATTATTTTATGTGTATTTTGTATATGTATTTCAATACAAATTTACCTAATTTTACGTGTATTTTGTATATTTATTTTCATACAAATTTAAATTATTTTTGTGTATTTTTGTATATAGTTTTATACAAACTTAGGTTATTTTATGAGTATTTTGTATATCTATTTTCATACAAATACACATTCTTTTATTGATATTTTGTTTATTTATTTTGACGAGAATTTACATTATTTAATGTGTATTTTGTATATATATTTTTATACGTATTTACTTCATTTCATGTGTATTTTGTACATATATTTCTATAGAAATCTACGTTATATTATGTGTATTTTTAAACAAATTTACACTTTTATGTGAATTTTGCATATTTTTCCAATACAAATTTACCTTATTGTATATGCATTTTGTATATTAATTTTAATACAAATTTAATTGTTCTATGTGTATTTTTGTGTATGTATTTTTATAAAAATATGCTTTGTTTTATGGGTATTTTGCATCTTTATTTTCATACAAATTTACGTTATTTTATTGATATTCTGCTCATTCATTTTGATACGATTTGACATTATTTTATGTGTATTTGTTTATATATTTTGACACAAATATACAAAAATTTATGGGTATTTTGTATATATATTTCAAAAGAAATTTACCTAGTTTTATGTGTATTTTGAATATCTATTTTCATACAAACTCAAATTATTTTTATGTATTTTTGTATATATTTCAATACAAATTTTAGTTATGTTATGTGTATTTTGTAAATCTATTTTCATTCAAATATATATTGTTTTATTGGTATTTTGTTGATTTATATTGATACGAATTTACATTATTTTATATGTACTTTTTATATATATTTTTATACGCATTTACATTATTTAATATTTATTTTGAATATATAATTTTATACAAATTCATGGTATTTTATCTGTATTTGTATATATATTTTCATATAAATTTACAAAAAAACACAAAAATAATTTAAATTTGTATGAAAATAAATATACAAAATACACATAAAATTAGGAAAATTTGTATTGAAATACATATACAAAATACACTTAAAATAATGTAAATTTGAATGAAATTATATAAAAAAAAATACACTTAAAATGACGTTAATTTGTATAAAATATATATAAAAAATACACATTAAATAATGAAAATATATATAAAAAAATATATACAAAACACAAATAGTATAATATAAAATCGTATCAAAATATATACACAGAATATTAATAAAATAATGTACATTTGTATGAAAACTAAGATGCAAAATACCTATAAAATAACGCATTTTTTATAAAATTATATATACCAAAATACACATAAAATATATGAATATGTATTAAAAAAAATATACAAAATGCACATACAATAAGGTAAATTTGTATTGAAATATATATGCAAAATACACATAAAACAATGTAAATTTGTTTCAAAATATATATACGAATACACATAAAATAACATAGATTTCTATAAATATATATATACAAAATACAAATAAAATTAAGTAAATACGAATCAAAAATGTATACAAAATACACATAAAATAATGTAAATTCGTATAAATATAAATAAACAAAATACCAATAAGAGAATGTGTATTTGTATAAATATAAATATACAAAATGCACGTAAAATAACTTAAATTTGTATAAAACTATATACAAAAATACACAGAAGTAATAAAATTAGTATGAAAATAGATATACAAAATACACACAAAATAAGCTAAATTTTAATTGAAATATATATACAAAATACATAAAATAAAGTAAATTCGTTTCAAAATATTTTTAACAAATACACATATTATAACGTAAATTTGTAAAAAAAATATATAAACAAAATACACATTAAGTAATGTAAATACGTATAAAAAAATATTTACAAAATACACCAATAATCAAGTCATTCGTATCAAAATAAATAAACAAAAAACTAATTAAATAATGTAAATTTGTATGAGAAAACATATACAAAATACACATAAAATAACGTTTTAAGTTTCTATAAAAATATATGTACAAAAATGCACATTAAATTAGTTTGCATAAAAAAATAATACAAAACACGCATTGGATAATGTAAATGTATACAAAATACCTATGAAATAATCTAAATTCGTATCGAGTTAAATTAAGAAAATAACAATAAAATAATGTAATTTTGGATGAAAATATATATAGAAAACACACATAAAATAACCTAAATACAAATACAAATATACACATTAAATAATTTAAAATTGAATGAAATAAATATACAAAATAAACATAAAATAAGGTAAATTTGTAATAAAATATATGTGAGAATACATAAAATAATATAAATTTGTATGAAAATATATATACAAATACACATAAAATAACATGAATTTGTATAAAATGTTTCAAAATATATACGAATACACACAATAAAATAACGTAAATTTTTATGAAAATGTATCTATAAAATACCCATAAAATAGTTTAATTACGTAGAAAAATATATATACAAAATACATAAAATAATGTAAATTGTAAAATTAAATACAAAATTCCAATAAAAGAATGTATATTTGTAGGAAAATATATATACAAAAAACAAATAAAATAACTAAAATTTGTATAAAAATATATACAAATATACACAAAAATAATTTAAATTTGAATGAAAATAGATATGCAAAATAAACATAAAGTTAGGCAAATTTGTATTGAAATACATATACAAAACTCACATAAAATAATGTAAATTTGTATGAAAATATATAAACAAATACATATAAAATCACGTAAATTTGGATAAAATATATATATACAAAATATACATTAAATATTTTAAATATGTATAAAAATATATTATATTATATATATTTTTATTGATATTTGCGTTATTTATGTGTATTTTCTATATGTTTTCTCATAGAAATTTACATTATTTTATTGGTATTTTGTCTATTTATTTTGATACGAATTACATGATTATTTGTGTATTTTTAAAATTTTTTTATACGTATTTACATTATTTAATGTGTATTTTGTTTATATACTTTTATACAAATTTACGTTATTATATGTGTATTTGTATAGGTATTTTGATACAAATTTACAATATTTTATGTATTTTGTATATATATTTCAAATCAAATTTAGCTAATTTTATGTGTATTTTGTATATCTATTTATTTTAATACAAAATCAAATATTTTATGTTTTTTCGTATTTATATTTTTATAAAAAATGCGTTATTTTATGGGTATTTTCCATCTTAATTTTCATACATATTTACATTATTTTATTAATATTTTCTGTATTTATTTTGATACGATTTTACATTTTTTTATTTGTGTATTGTATATATTTTTTTATACATATTTACATTATTTAATGTTTTTTTATATATATATTTGAGACAAATTTACGTTATTTTAAGTCTATATGTTTATATATTTTCATTCAAATTTACATTATTTTATGTGTATTTTGTATATGTATTTCAAAACAAATTTACCTATTTTTATATGTTTTTGTATATTTATTTTCATACAAGTTTAAATTATCTTCGTGTATTTTTGTATATAGTTTTATACAAATTTAGGTTATTTTATGTGTATTTTGTATATCTATTTGCATACAAATACACATTCTTTTCATGATATTTTGTTTATTTATTTTGACACGAATTAACATTATTTAATGTGTATTTTGTATATATATTTTTATACGTATTTAAATTATTTCAAGTGTATTTTCTATATATATTTCTATAGAAATCTGCGTTATTTTATGTGTATTCGTATATATATTTTGAAACAAATTTACATTATTTTATGTGTATTTTGCAAATTTTTTAATACAAATTTACCTTATTGTATGTGCATTTTGTATATTATTTTTAATACAAATTTGATTAATCTATGTGTATTTTTATAAAAATATGCTTTATTTTATGGGTATTTTGCATCTTTATTTTCATACAAATTTACATTATTTTATTGATATTCTGTGTATTTATTTTGATATGATTTTACATTATTCTATGTGTATTTTGTATATATATTTTATATAAAATGTATTTGTTTTCATTTCATACAAATCTACATTATTTTATGTGTTTTTTTTACATGTATTTAAATACAAATTTAACTAGTTATATGTGTATTTTGTATATCTATTTTGTATGTAGATTTTCATAGAAATTTACTCTATTTTATGAATATTCGTATATATATTTTGATACAAATTTACATTATTGATGTGTATTTTGCATATCTATTTCAATACAAATTTACTTTATTGTACGTGCATTTTGTATATTTATTTTAATACAAACTTAACTATTTTATATGTATTTTTGTATATATATTTTTATGCAAATATGCGTTATTATATGGATATTTTGCATCCTTATTTTCATACAAATTTACATTATTTTATTGATATTCTCTTTATTTATTTTGATACGGAATAACATTATTCTATGTGTATTTTGTATATTTTTTTTTATACATATTTACATTATTTAATGTTCATTTTGTATATATATTTTATCCAAATTTACATTATTTTATGTGTATTTGTTTATATATTTTCATACAAATTTACATTATCTTTTGTGTTTTTTGTATATATATTTTTCTACGTATTTAAATTATTTTATGTGTATTTTGTATATATATTTTCATAAAAAAATTACGTTATTTTATTGTGTGTGTAAGTATATATTTTGATACAAATTTTATTCAAATTCATGTTATTTAATGTGTATTTGTATATATATTTTCATACAAATTTATATTACTTTATATGTATTTTTTTCATTTTGTTTATATATTTTTAAACAAATTTACGTTATTATATGTATTTTTATAAATATTTTGATACAAATTTACATTATTTTATGTATTTTGTATATACATTTCAATTCAAATTTAGCTTATTTTATCTGTATTTTGTATATCTATTTTCATACGAATTTAATTACTTCTGTGTATTTTTGTATATAGTTTTATACAAATTTACGTTATTTTATGTGTATTTTGTATATTTATATTTATACAAATACACATTCTTTTATTGGTATTTTGTTTATTTATTTTGATACGAATTTACATTATTTTATGTGTATTTTGTATACATTTTTTTATACGTATTTTCTTCATTTTTTCGTGTATTTTGTAAATATATTTTTATACAAATCTATGTTATTTTATGTGTATTCGTATACATATTTTGAAACAAATTTACATTGTTTTATATGTATTTTGCATATCTATTTCAATACAGATTTACCTTTTGTATATTTATTTTAATACACATAAAAAAATTTATGTGTATTTTTGTATATATATTTAAAAAAAATGCGCAATTTTATGGGTATTTTGCTTCTTTATTTTCATACAAATTTACATTATTTTATTAATATTCTGTGTATTTATTTTGATACGATTTTACATTATTCTTTTTGTGTTTTGTAAATATTTTTTTATACAAATTTACGTTATTTTAAGTGTATTTGTTTATGTATTTTCATTCAAATTTACAGTATTTTATGTGTATTTTGTATATGTATTTCAATACAAATTTACCTAATTTTATGTGTATTTTGTATATTTATTTTCATACAAATTTAAATTATTTTTGTTGTTTTTTGTATATAGTTTTATACAAATTTATGTTATCTTATGTGTATTTTGTATATTTATTTTCATACAAATACACATTCTCTTATTGACATTTTGTTTATTTATTTTGACGCGAATTTACATTATTTAATGTGTATTTTGTATATATATTTTTATACGTATTTACATCCTTTCATGTTTATTTTGTATATTTATAAAAAATGCGTTATTTTATTGGTATTTTGCATCTTTATTTTCATACAAATTTACATTATTTTATTTACATTCTGTGTATTTATTTTAATTCGATTTTACATTATTCTATTTCTGTTTTGTATATATATTTTTTATACATATTTACATTATTTAATGAGTATTTTTTATATATATTTTATACAAATTTATGTTAATTTAAGTGTATTTGTTTATATATATTCATTCAAATTTACATTATTTTATGTGTATTTTGTATATGTATTTCTTTACAAATTTACCTAATTTTATGTGTATTTTGTTTATTTATTTTCATACAAATTTAACTTATTTTTGTGTATTTTTATATATAGTTTTATACAAATTTACGTTATTTTATGTGTAATTTGTATATGTATTTTCATACAAATACACATTCTTTTATTGATATTTTAATTATTTATTTTGAAACAAATCTACATTATTTTATGTGTATTTTGTATATATATTTCATTATAAATTTGACTTATTTTAAGTTTATTTTTATATCTATTTTCATTCAAATTCAAATCATTTTATGTGTATATATTTATTTGTATTTACGTTATTTTATGTGTATTTTCTATATATATTTTCATTCAAAATTACATTATTTTATCGGTATTTTGTTCATTTATTTCGATACGAATTTATATTATTTCATGTGTATTTTCTATACATATACATATAGAGTAAATTTCTATGAAAATATATATTCAAAATACATATAAATTTATGTAAATGAGTATAAAAATATCTATATCAAATACACCTAAAAAAAATAAAATTCGCATCAAAATAAATAAATAAAATTCCGATAAAAGAACGTATATTTGTAGGAAAATAAATATACAAAATACACATCGAATTACGAAAATTTGAATAAAAATATATACAAAAATAAACACAATTAATCTCAATTTGTATGAAAATAGATATACAATATACACATATAATTAGTTAAATTTGTATTTAAATACATGTACAAAATTCACATAAAATAATGTAAATTTGTATGAAATGAAAACAAATTCACATAAAATAACGTACATTGGTATAAAATAGATATACAAAATATACATAGAATAATGTAAAATCGTATCAAAATAAATGCACAGAATATCAATAAAATAATGTAATTTTGTATGAAAATAAAGATGCAAAATACCCATAAAATAAAGCATATTTTTATAAAAATACATATACAAAAATACACATAGAATAGCTAAATTTGTATTAAAATTAATATACAAAATGCACGTACAATAAGGTAAATTTGTATTGAAAAAATATGCAAAATGCACATAAAACAATGTATATATGTTTCAAAATATATATACGAATACACATAAAATAACGTATATTTCTATAGAAATATATACAAAATACATATGAAATGACGTAAATACGTATAAAAATATATATACACAATACACATTAAATAATGTAAATTCGCATGAAAATAAATAAACAAAATATCAATAAAAGAATGTGTATTTGTATGAAAATAGATATACAAAATACACATAAAATATTGTAAATTTGTATAAAACTCTATACAAAAATACACAAAAAATAATATAAATTTGTATAAAATATATATACAAAATACACATGAAATTAGGTAAATTTCTATTGAAATATACAAAATACACATAAAATAATGTAAATTTGAATAAAAATATATAAACAAATACACTTAAAATAACGAAAATTTGTATGAAATATATATAGAAAATACACATTAAATAATGTAAATATGTATATAAAAATATATACAAAACACAAAAAGAATAATGTAAAATAGTATCAAAATAAATACACAGAATATTAATAAAATAATGTAAATTTGTATGAAAATAAAGATGCAAAATACCCATAAAACAACGCATTTTTTTTATGAAAATATATATACCAAAATGCACATAAAATATTTAAATTTGTATAACAATAAATATACAAAATGCACATACAATAAGGTAAATTTGTATTGAAATAGATATGCAAAATACATATAAAACAATGTAAATTTGTTTCAAAATATACATACGAATACACATAAAATAACGTAGATTTCTATAAAATATATATACAAAATACACATAAAATGAAGTAAATACGTATAAGAAAATGTATACAAAATACACATAAAATAATGTAATTCGTATCAAAATAAATAAACTAAATGCCAATAAAAGAATGTTTACTTGTATAAATATAAATATATAAAATACACATAAAATAACGTAAAATTGTATAAAACTATATACAAAAATAAACAAAAATAATTAAATTTGTATGAAAATAGATATACAAAAGACACATAAAATAAGCTAAATTTGAATTGAAATAAAAATAGAAAATACATAAAATAATGTAAATTTGTATCAAAATATATATTCAAATACACATATAATAACGTAAATTTGTATAAAAATATATAAACCAAATACACATTAAATAATGTGAATACGTATAAAAGATATGTACGTAATGTAAAAATTTATAAAATTAAAGATGCAAAATACCCATAAAATATCTCATATATAAAAAAAAAGATATAAAAAAATACACATAAAATAATTAAATTTGTATTAAAATAAATAAACAAAATACACATACAATAAAGTAGATTTTTATTGAAATAGATATGCAAAAAACACATAAAATAATGTAAATTGTATCAAAATAAATAAACAAAAATTTCCTCTAAAAGAATGTATATGTGTAGGAAAATATATATACAAAATACAAATAAAATAAAAAAAAATTGTATAAAAATAATACAAAAATACACAAAAATAATTTAAATTTGTTAGAAAATAGATATGCAAAATACAAATGATATTAGGCAAATTTTTATTGTAATACATATACAAAATACACATAAAATAATGTAAATTTGTATGAAAATATATAAACAAATACACATAAGATAACGTAGATTTCCAAAAAATATATGTACAAAATATACATTAAATAATGTAAATATGTCTAAAAATATATATACAAAATACACAGATAACCAAAAATCGTATCAAAATAAATAAACAGACACTCAATAAAATAATGTAAATTTGTATGAAAATAAAGATGCAAAATACCCATATAATAACGCATATTTTTTTTAAAAATATATATACAAAAATACACATAAAATAATTAAATTTGCATCAAAATAAATATACAAAAGGCACATACAATAAAGAAAATTTGTATTGAAATAGATATGCGAAATACACATAAATAATGTAAATTTGTATCAAAATATATATACGAATACACATAAAATAGAGTAAATTTCTATGAAAATATATTCAAAATACATATAAAATTATGTAAATAAGTATGAAAATATATATATCAAATACACCTAAAATAATGAAAACTCGTATCAAAATAAATAAACAAAATTCCGATAAAAGAACGTATATTTGTAGGAAAATAAATATACAAAATTCACATAAAATTACGAAAATTTGAATAAAAATATATACTAAAATACACAAAATTAATTTAAATTTGAATGAAAATAGATATACATAATACACATATAATTAGTTAAATTTGTATTTAAATACATGTACAAAATACACATAAAATAATGTAAATTTGTATGAAATGAAAACAAATTCATATAAAATAACGATCATTTGTATGAAATATATATACAAAATATACATAGGATAATGTAAAATCGTATCAAAATAAATACACAGAATATCAATAAAATAATATAAATTTGTATGAAAATAAAGATGCAAAATACCCATAAAATAAAGCATTTTTTTATGAAAATACATATACAAAAATACACATAGAATAATTAAATTTGTATTAAAATTAATATACAAAATGCACGTACAATAAGGTAAATTTATATTGAAAAAATATGCAAAATGCACATAAAACAATGTATATTTGTTTCAAAATATATATACGAATACACATAAAATAACATATTTCTATAGAAATATATATACAAAATACACATGAAATGACGTAAATACGTATAAAAATATAATAGAATAATGTAAAATCGTATCAAAATATATACACAGAATATTAATAAAATAATGTAAATTTGTATGAAAATTAAGATGCAAAATACCTATAAAATAACGCATTTTTTATAAAATTATTGATACCAAAATACACATAAAATATTTGAATTTGTATCAAAATAAATATACAAAATGCACATACAATAAGGTAAATTTGTATTGAAATAGACATGCAAAATACATATAAAATAATATAAATTTGTTTCAAAATATATATGCGAATACACATAAAATAACGTAGATTTCTATAAAAATATATATACAAAATAAACATAAAATTAAGTAAATACGTATAAAAAAATGTATACAAAATACACATAACATAATGTAAATTCGTATCAATATAAATAAACAATATAGCTATAAAAGAATGTGTATTTGTATAAATATAAATATACAAAATGCACATAAAATAACGTAAATTTGTATAAAACTATATACATAAAATAACGCAAATTTCTATGAAAATATATGTACAAAAATGAACATAAAATAAATTTGCGTAAAAATATATATACAAAACACACATTAGATAATGTAAATGAGTATAAAAATATGTATACAAAATACCTATGAAATAATCTAAATTCGTATCGAATTAATTTAAGAAAATACCAATATAATAATGTAATTTTGGATGAAAATATATATACAAAATACATATAAAATAACCTAAATACAAATACAAATATACACGTAAAATAATTTAAAATTGAATGAAATAAATATACAAAATAAACATAAAATAAGGTAAATACACATAAAATAAAATAAATTTGTATGAAAATATATATACAAATACACATTAAATAACATAATTTTGTATAAAATTTGTATCAAAATTTATACTTATACAAACAATAAAATAACGTAGTTTTTTTATGAAAATGTATATACAATATACACATAACATAATTTAAATACGTAGAAAAATATATATACAAAAAACACATAAAATAATGTAAATATGTATGAAAATATATAAACAAATACACATAAAATAATGTAAATTTGGATAAAATATATATACAAAATGAACATTAAATAATGTAAATATGTATAAAAAAAATATATACAAAAAACACATAGAATAATGTTAAATCGTATCAAAATAAATAAAGAATATCAATAAAATAATGTAAATTTGTATGAAAATAAAGATGCAAAATATCCATATAATAACGCATATTTGCATAAAAATATATATACAAAAATACATATAAAATAATTAAATTTGTATTAAAATAAATATACAAAATGCACGTACAATAAAGTAAATTTGTATTGAAATAGATATGCAAAATACACATCAATACTGTAAACTTGTATCAAAATATAGATACGAATACTCATAAAATAGAGTAAATTTCTATGAAAATATACATACAAAATAGATATACAAAATACACATATAACTAGTTAAATTTGTATTTAAATACATGTACAAAAAACACATAAAATAATGTAGATTTGTATGAAATGAAAACAAATACATTTTATATAAAATATATATACAAAATACACATAGAATAATGTAAAAACATATCAAAATAAAAACACAGAATATCAATAAAATAATGTAAATTTGTATGAAAATAAAGATGCAAAATACCCATAAAATAAAGCATATTTTTATAAAAATACATATACAAAAATACATATAGATTTATCAAATTTGTATTAAAAATAATATACAAAATGCACATACAATAAGGTAAATTTGTATTGAAAAAATATGCAAAATACACATAAAACAATGTAAATTTGTTTCAAAATATATATACGAATACACATATAATAACGCAGATTTCTATAGAAATATATATACAAAATACACTTGAAATAATGTAAATACGTATAAAAATATATATACAAAATACACATTAAATAATGTTAATTCGTGTCAAAATAAATAAACAAAATATAATGAAAAGAATATGTATTTGTATGAAAATAGATATACAAAATACACATAAAAATAACCTAAATTTGTATAAAACTATATACAAAAATACACAAAAATAATTTAAACTTGTATGAAAATAAATATACAAAAAACATATAAAAATAGGTAAATTTGTATTGAAATACATATACAAAATACACATAAAATAATGTAAATTTGAATGAAAATATATAAACATATAGACTTAAAATAACGTAAATTTGTATCAAATATATATACAAAAAAAACATTAAATAATGTAAATATGTATAAAAAAATATATACAAAACACAAATAAAATAATGTAAAATCGTATCAAAATGAATACAGAAAATTTTAATAAAATAATGTAAATTTGTATGAAAATTAAGATGCAAAAAACCCATAAAATAACGCATTTTTTATAAAAATATATATACGAAAAAACATAAAATATTTGATTTTGTATTAAAATAAATAGATATACAAAATACACATAAAATAAGCTAAATTTGAATTGAAATATATATACAAAATACATAGAATAATGTAAAATCGTATCAAAATAGATACACAGAATATCAATAAAATAATGTAATTTTGTATGAAAATAAAGATGCAAAATACCCATAAAATAAAGCATATTTTTTTTAAAATACATATACAAAAAAACACATAGAATAATTAAGTTTGTATTAAAATTAATATACAAAATGCACGTACAATAAGGTAAATTTGTATTGAAAAAATATACAAAATGCACATTAAAGCGTAAATTTGTTTAAAAATCTATATACGAATACACATAAAATAACATAGATTTCTATAGAAATATATATACAAAATACACATGAAATGATGTAAATAAGTATAAAAAAATATATATTCAAAATACACATTAAATAATTTAAATTCTCGTCAAAATAAATAAACAAAATATCAATAAAAGAATGTGTATTTGTATGAAAATAAATATACAAAATACTCATAAAATAACCTAAGTTTGTATAAAACTACATACAAAAATACACAAAAATAATTTAAATTTGTATTAAAATACATACACAAAATACACATAAAATAATGGAAATTTGAATGAAAATATATAAACATATACACTTAAAATAACGTAGATTTGTATCAAATATATATACAAAATACTAATTAAATAGTGTAAATATGTATAAAAAAAATATTGACAAAACACAAATAGAATAATGTAAAATCGTATCAAAATAAATACACAGAATATTAATTAAATAATTTAATTTGTAGGAAATTAAAGATGCAAAATAGCCCGAAACTAACGCATTTTTATAAAATATATACAAAATACTCATAAAATATTAAAATATGTATTAAAATAAATTTAAAAATGCACATACTGTTAGGTATTTTTGTTTTTAAATAGATATGCAAAATAAATATAATACAATTTTAATTTGTTTCAAAATATATATACGAATACAATTAAAATAACGTTGATTTCTATAAAATATATACAAAATACACATAAATGAAGTAAATACGTATAAAATGAATACAAAATACACATAAAAATGAATAAATACCAATAAAAGAATGTGTATTTTTGTATATAGTTTTATACAAATTTACGATATTTTATGTGTATTTTGTATATTTATATATATACAAATACACATTCTTTTACTGGTATTTTACCAGTAAAAGAATGTGTATTTGTATAAATATAAATATACAAAATACACATAAAATATCGTAAATTTGTATAAAACTATATACAAAAATACACAGAACAAATACACATTCTTTTATTGGTATTTTGTTTATTTATTTTGTTTCGAATTTATATTATTTTATGTGTATTTTGTTTACATTTTTTTATACGTATTTACCTAATTTTATGTGAATTTTGTATATATATTTTTATAGAAATCTACTTTATTTTATGTGTATTCGTATATATATTTTGAAACAAATTTAGTATTTTTTATATGTATTTTTGCATATCTCTTTCAACAGAAGTTTACCTTATTGTATGTGCATTTTGTATATTTATTTCAATACAAATTTAAATATTTTATGTGTATTTTGGTATATATATTCTTATAAGAAATGCGCTATTTGATGGGAATTTTGCATCTTTATTTTCATACAAATTTACATTATTTTATTAATATTCGGTGTATTTATTTTGATACGATTTTACATTATTCTATTTGTTTTTTGAATATATTTTTTTTATACATATTTACATTATTTAATGTGTATCTTGCATATATATTACATTCGTATATATATTTTGAAAGAAATTTACATTGTTTTATATGTATTTTGCATATCTATTTCAATACAGATTTACCTTATTGTATGTGTATTTTGTATATTTATTTTAATACAAATTAATTTTTCATGTGTATTTTGGTATATATATTTTATAAAAATGCGTTATTTAATGGGTATTTTGCATCTTTTTTCATACAAATTTACATAGTTTTATTAATATTCTGTGTATTTATTTTGATACGATTTTACATTATTCTATTTGTGTTTTGTATATATTTTTTTATACATATTTACATTATTTAATGTGTATTTGTATATTTTAAAACAAATTTACGTTATTTTATGCGCATCTGTTAAAATATTTTGATACTAATTTACATTATTTTATGTATTTTGTATATATATTTCAATACAAATTTAGTTTATTTTATGTATATTTTGTATACCTATTTTCATTCGTATCAAAATAAATAAACAAAATAGCAATAAAATAGTGTAAATTTGTATGAGAAAACATATACAAATACACATAAATTAACGCAAATTTCTAAAAAAATATATGTAGAAAAATGCACATAAAATAAAGTAAATTTGCATAAAAATATATATACAAAACACACATTAAATAAAGTAAATGCGTACATAAAATAACCTAAATTTTTATAAAACTATATACAAAAATACACAAAAATATTTAAAATTTGTATGAAAAGAAATATACAAAATACACATAAAATTAGGTAAATTTGTATTGAAATACATATACAAAATACACATAGAATAATGTAAATTTAAATGAAAATATATAAACAAATACACTTAAAATAACGTAAATTTGTATAAAATATATATGGAAGATACACATTAGATAATGTAAATGTGTATAAAAAAATATATACAAAAATGAAATAGAATAATGTAAAATCCTATCAATATAAATACACAGAATATCAATAAAATAATATAAATTTGTATGAAAAGAAAGATGCAAAATTCCTATAAAATAGCGCATTTTTTAAAAAAATATATATACCAAAATACACATAAAATATTTAATTTGAATTGAAATAAATATACAAAATGCATATACAGTAAGGTAAATATGTATTGAAAGAGATATTCAAAAATACATATAAAACAAAGTAAATTTGTTTCAAAATATATATACGAATACACATAAAATAACGTAGATTTCTATAGAAATATATATACAAAATACACATGAAATTATGTAAATACGTATAAAAATATATATACAAAATACATATCTAGGTAAATTCGTGTCAAAATAAATAAACAAAATATCATGAAAAGAATGTGTATTTGTATGAAAATAAATAATAGATAATAAATTTGTATGAAATATATATGCAAGATACACATTAAATAATGTAAAAATGTATAAAAAAATATATATATACAAAAAACAAATAGAATAATGTGAAATCGTATCAAAATAAATACACAGAATATTAATAAAATAATGTAAATTTGTATTAAAATAAAGATGCAAAATTCATCAAATAGCGCATTTCTTATAAAATATATATACCAAAATACACATAAAATATTTAAATTTGTATTGAAGTAAATATACAAAATGCACATACAATAAGGTAAACTTGTATTGAAAGAGATATGCAAAATACATATAAAATAATGTAAATTTGTTTCAAAATATATATACGAATACACGTAAATAACGTAGATTTCTATAAAAATATAAATACAAAATACACATAAATTAAGTAAATACGTATAAAAATAGATATACAAAATACAAATTGGCCTAACTTTATGTGTATTTTGCATATCTATTTTCCAACAAACTTAAATTATTTTGTGTATTTTTGTATAGATTTTATACAAATTTTAGTTATTTTATTTGTTTTTTGTATATATATTTTCCTACAAATATACATTCTTTTATTGGAATTTCGTGTATTTAATTTTTTACGAGTTTACATTATTTCATGTGTATTTTGTATATATATTTATCTACGTATTTAAATTATTTTATGTGTATTTTATATATACATTTTCATAAAAAATTTACGTTATTTTATTGTGTGTATTCGTATATATTTTGAAACAAATTTTATACAAATTTATGCTATTTTATGTGTATTTGTATATATATTTTCATACAAATTTATATGATTTCATGTGTATTCTTACATATATTTTATTACAAATTTACCTTATTTTATGTTTATTTTGTATATTTAATTCATTCAATTTTAAATTATTTAATGTGTATTTTTGTATTTGTATTTGTATCGTAAATTTGTATAAAACTATATACAAAAATACACAGAACAAATACACATTCTTTTATTGGTATTTTGTTTATTTATTTTGTTTCGAATTTATATTATTTTATGTGTATTTTGTATACATTTTTTTATACGTATTTACCTAATTTTATGTGAATTTTGTATATATATTTTTATAGAAATCTACGTTATTTTATGTGTATTCGTATATATATTTTGAAACAAATTTACTATTTTTTATATGTATTTTTGCATATCTCTTTCAACAGAATTTTACCTTATTGTATGTGCATTTTGTATATTTATTTCAATACAAATTTAAATATTTTATGAGTATTTTGGTATATATATTTTTATAAGAAATGCGCTGTTTGATGGGAATTTTGCATCTTTATTTTCATACAAATTTACATTATTTTTTTTAATATTCGGTTTATTTATTTTGATACGATTTTACATTATTCTATTTGTTTTTTGAATATATTTTTTTTATACATATTTACATTATTTAATGTGTATCTTGCATATATATTACATTCGTATATATATTTTGAAACAAATTTACATTGTTTTATATGTATTTTGCATATCTATTTCAATACAGATTTACTTTATTGTATGTGTATTTTGTATATTTATTTTAATACAAATTATTTTTTTCATGTGTATTTTGGTATATATATTTTTATAAAAAATGCTTATTTAATGGGTATTTTGCATGTTTATTTTCATACAAATTTACATTGTTTTATTAATATTCTGTGTATTTATTTTGATACGATTTTACATTATTCTATTTGTGTTTTGTATATATTTTTTTTATACATATTTACATTATTTAACTTGTATTTGTATATTTTAAAACAAATTTACGTTATTTGATGCGCATCTGTTAAAATATTTTGATACAAATTTACATTATTTTATGTATTTTGTATATATATTTCAATACAAATTTAGTTTATTTTATGTATATTTTGTATATCTATTTTCATTCGTATCAAAATAAATAAACAATATAGCAATAAAATAATGTAAATTTGTATGAGAAAACATATACAAATACACATAAATTAACGCAAATTTCTAAAAAAATATATGTAGAAAAATGCACATAAAATAAAGTAAATTTGCATAAAAATATATATACAAAAATGCACATAAAATAAAGTAAATGCGTACATAAAATAACCTAAATTTGTATAAAACTATATACAAAAATACACAAAAATATTTAAAATTTGTATGAAAAGAAATATACAAAATACACATAAAATTAGGTAAATTTGTATTGAAATACATATACAAAATACACATAGAATAATGTAAATTTGAATGAAAATATATAAACAAATACACTTTAAATAACGAAAATTTGTATGAAATATATATAGAAAATACACATTAAATAATGTAAATATTTATAAAAAAATATTTACAAAATACAAATAGAATAATGTAAAATAGTATCAAAATAAATACACAGAATATTAATAAAATAATGTAAATTTGTATGAAAATAAAGATGCAAAATACCCATAAAACAACGCATTTTTTATGAAAATATATACCAAAATGCACATAAAATATTTAAATTTGTATTACAATAAATATACAAATGCACATACAATAAGGTAAATTTGTATTGAAATAGATATGCAAAATACATATAAAATAATGTAAATTTGTTTCAAAATATACATACGAATACACATAAAATAACGTATATTTCTATAAAATATATATACAAAATACACATAAAATGAAGTAAAGACGTATAAAAAATGTATACAAAATACATAAAATAATGTAAATTGTATCAAAATAAATAAACAAAATGCCAATAAAAGAATGTTTACTTGTATAAATATAAATATACAAAATACACATAAAATAACGTAAAATTGTATAAAACTATATACAAAAATAAAAAAAAATAATTAAATTTTTATTAAAATATATATAAAAAATAAAAATAAAATAATATAAATTTTAATTTAAATAAATATATAAAATACATAAAATAATGTAAATTTGTATCAAAATATATATTCAAATACACATATAATAACGTAAATTTGTATAAAAAATACACATTAAATAATTTAAATACGTATAAAAGATATGTACGTAATGTAAACATTTTTAAAATTAAAGATGCAAAATACCCATAAAATAACTCATATTTAAAAAAATATATATACAAAAATACACATAAAATAATTAAATTTGGATTAAAATAAATATACAAATACACATACAATAAGGAAGATTTTTATTGAAATAGATATGTAAAAACACATAAAATAATGAAAATTTTTATCAAAATATATACGAATACACATAAAATAATGTAAATACATAGAAAATATATATACTAAATACACATAAAATAATGTAAATTCGTATCAAAATAAATAAACAAAATTTCCTCTAAAAGAATGTATATGTCTAAAAATATATATACAAAATACAAATAAAATAAAAAATTGTATAAAATAATACAAAAATACACAAAATAATTTAAATTTGTTTGAAATAGATATACAAAACAAATGAAATTAGGCAAATTTTATTGAAATACATATACAAAATACACATAAAATAATGTAAATTTGTTTGAAAATATATAAACAAATACACATAAGATAACGTAAATTTCCATAAAATATATGTACAAAATATACATTAAATAATGTAAATATGTCTAAAATATATATACAAAATACAGAATAACGTAAAATCGTATCAAAATAAATAAACAGTCAATCAATAAAATAATGTAAATTTGTATGAAAATAAAGATGCAAAATACCCATATAATAACGCATATTTGTGTAAAAATATATATACCAAAATACACATAAAATAATTAAATTTGAATCAAAATAAATATACCAAAGGCACATACAGTCAAGAAAATATGTATTGAAATAGATATACGAAATACACATAAATAATGTAAATTTGTATCAAAATATATACGAATACACATAAAATAGAGTAAATTTCTATGAAAATATATATTCAAAATACATATAAAATTATGTAAATAAGTATAAAAATATATATATCAAATACACCTAAAATAATGAAAACTCATATCAAAATAAATAAACAAAATTCCGATAAAAGGACGTATATTTGTAGGAAAATAAATATACAAAATTCACATAAAATTACGAAAATTTGAATAAAAATATATACTAAAATACACAAAATTAATTTCAATTTGTATGAAAATAGATATACATAATACACATATAATTAGTTAAATTTGTATTTAAATACATGTACAAAATACACATAAAATAATGTAAATTTGTATGAAATGAAAACAAATTCACATAAAATAACGTTCATTTGTATGAAATATATATACAAAATATACATAGAATAAAGTAAAATCGTATCAAAATAAATACACAGAACATCAATAAAGTAATGTAAATTTGTATGAAAATAAAGATGCAAAATACCCATAAAATAAAGCATTTTTTTATGAAAAATTTAAATTTTATTTTTTTTATATATTTTATAAAAAGAGTTTATAAATTTAAAATATTTTATATTATTTTGTATATCTATTTTCATACAAATACATTTTATTGATATTTTATTTATTTATATTATTTAATGTGTATATATATATATTTCTATAAATATATATCATTTTATGTGTTCAATATATATTTTGAAACAAATATACATTGTTTTATGTGCATTTTGCATATTTTTCAATATAAATTTACCTTATTGTACGTGCATTTTGTATATTAATTTTAATACAAATTTAATTATTCTATGTGTATATAAATAAATACACATAGAATAATTAAATTTGTATTAAAATTAATATACAAAATGCACGTACAATAAGGTAAATTTATATTGAAAAATATGCAAAATGCACATAAAACAATGTATATTTGTTTCAAAATATATATACGAATACACATAAAATGATATATATTTCTATAGAAATATATATACAAAATACACATGAAATGACGTAAATACGTATAAAAATATATATACACAATACACATTAAATAATGTGAATTCGCGTCAAAATAAATAAACAAAATATCAATAAAAAATGTGTATTTGTATGAAAATAGATATACAAAATACACATAAAATATTTTAAATTTATATAAAACTCTTTTTATAAAAATATATATACCAAAATAACAAAAAATTTAAATTTGTATTACAATAAATATACAAAATGCACATACAATAAGGTAGATTTATATTGAAATAGATATGCTAAATACATATAAAACAATGTTAATTTGCTTCAAAATATATATACCAATACTCATAAAATAACGTAGATTACTATAAAAATATATATACAAAATACACATTAAATGAAGTAAATACGTATAAGAAAATGTATGCAAAGTACACATAAAATAATTTAAATTAAATTATTTTTGTGTATTTTTTTAATAGAGTTTTATACAAATTTACAATATTTTATGTGTATTTTGTATATCTATTTTCATACAAATACACATTCTTTTATTGATATTTTGTTTATTTATTTTGATGCGAATTTACATTATTTAATGTGTATTGTGTATATATATTTTTATACGTATTTACGTCATTTCATGTGTATTTTGTATATATATTTCTATAGAAATATACGTTATTTTATGAGTAATTGTATATATATTTTGAAACAAATATACATAGTTTTATATGCATTTTGTATATTTTTTCAATACAAATTTCCCTTATTGTACGTGCATTTTGTATATTAATTTTAATACAAATTCAATTATTCTATGTGTATTCTTGTATATCTATTTTTAAAAAAATATGCTTTATTTAAATACGTATAAAAAAATATTTACAAAATACACCAATAATCAAGTCATTCGTATCAAAATAAATAAACAAAAAACTAATTAAATAATGTAAATTTGTATGAGAAAACATAGACAAAATACACATAAAATAACTTTTTTAAGTTTCTATAAAAATATATGTACAAAAATACACATAAAATTAGTTTGCATAAAAAAATATATACAGAACACACATTAGATAATGTAAATGAGTATAAAAATATGTATACAAAATACCTATGAAATAATCTAAATTCATATCGAGTTAAATTAAGAAAATAACAATAAAATAATGTAGTTTTGGATGAAAATATATATAGAAAACACACATAAAATAACCTAAATACAAATACAAATATACACATTAAATAATTTAAAATTGAATGAAATAAATATACAAAATAAACATAAAATAAGGTAAATTTGTAATAAAATATATGTAAGAATACACATAAAATAATATAAATTTGTATGAAAATATGTATACAAATACACATAAAATAACATGAATTTGTATAAAATGTTTCAAAATATATACGAATACACACAATAAAATAACGTAAATTTTTATGAAAATGTATATATAAAATACACATAAAATAGTTTAAATACGTAGAAAAATATATATACAAAATACACATAAAATAATGTAAATTCGTAAAAAATTAAATACACAAAATTCCAATAAAAGAATGTATATTTGTAGGATAATATATATACAAAAAGCAAATAAAATAACTAGAATTTGTATAAAAATATATACAAAAATACACAAAAATAATTTAAATTTGTTTGAAAATAGATATGCAAAATACACATAAAGTTAGGCAAATTTGTATTGAAATACATATACAAAACTCACATAAAATAATGTAAATTTGTATGAAAATACATAAACAAATACATATAAAATCACGTAAATTTGGATAAAATATATATATACAAAATATACATTAAATATTTTAAATATGTATAAAAATATATTATATTATATATATATTTATTGATATTTGCGTTATTTATGTGTATTTTGTATATGTTTGTCATAGAAATTTACATTATTTTATTGGTATTTTGTCTATTTATTTTGATACGAATTACATGATTATTTGTGTATTTTTACATTTTTTTATACGTATTTACATTATTTAATGTTTATTTTGTTTATATATTTTTATACAAATTTACGTTATTATATGTGTATTTGTATAGGTATTTTGATACAAATTTACATTATTTTATGTATTTTGTATATATATTTCAATTCAAATTTAGCTTATTTTATGTGTATTTTGTATATCTATTTATTTTAATACAAAATCAAATATTTTATGTTTTTTCGTATATATATTTTTATAAAAAATGTGTTATTTTATGGGTATTTTGCATCTTAATTTTCATACAAATTTACATTATTTTATTAATATTTTCTGTATTTATTTTGATACGATTTAACATTATTTTATTTGTGTTTTGTATATATTTTTTTATACATATTTACATTATTTAATGTTTTTTTTGTATATATATTTGATACAAATTTACGTTATTTTAAGTCTATATGTTTATATATTTTCATTCAAATTTACATTATTTTATGTGTATTTTGTATATGTATTTCAATACAAATTTACCTATTTTTATATATTTTTTGTATATTTATTTTCATACAAGTTTAAATTATTTTTGTGTATTTTTGTATATAGTTTTATACAAATTTAGGTTATTTTATGTGTATTTTGTATATCTATTTTCATACAAATACACATTCTTTTCATGATATTTTGTTTATTTATTTTGACACGAATTAACATTATTTAATGTGTATTTTGTATATATATTTTTATACGTATTTACATTATTTCAAGTGTATTTTGTATATATGTTTCTATAGAAATCTGCGTTATTTTATGTGTATTCGAATATATATTTTGAAACAAATTTACATTGTTTTATGTGTATTTTGCATATTTTTTCAATACAAATTTACCTTATTGTAGGTGCATTTTGTATATTAATTTTAATACAAATTTGATTAATCTATGTGTATTTTTGTATATGTATTTTTATAAAAATATGTAATTAGTTAAATTTGTATTTAAATACATGTGCAAAATACACATAAAATAATGTAAATTTGTATGAAATGAAAACAAATTCACATAAAATAACGTACATTTGTATAAAATAGATATACAAAATAATTTTGTGTATTTTGTATATTTATTTTCATACAAATTTGAATTATTTTTGTGTATTTTTGTATATATTTTAATACAAACTGAGGTTATTTTATGAGTATTTTGTATATCTATTTTCATACAAATACACATTCTTTCTTTGATAATTTGTTTATTTATTTTGACGAGAATTTAAATTATTTAATGTGTATTTTGTATATATATTTTTATACGTATTTACATCATTTCATGTGTATTTTGTATATATCTTTCTATAGAAATCTACTTTATATTATGTGTATTCGTATATAGATTTTTAAACAAATTTACACTTTTATGTGTATTTTGCTTATTTTTTCAATACAAATTTACCTTATTGTATATGCATTTTGTATATTAATTTTAATACAAATTTAATTATTCTATGTGTATTTTTGTATATGTATTTTTAAAAAAATATGCTTTATTTTATGGGTATTTTGCATCTTTATTTTCATACAAATTAACGTTATTTTATTGATATTCTGCTCATTCATTTTGATACGATTTGACATTATTCTATGTGTATTTTGTATATATTTTTCAAACAAATTTACGTTATTTTATGTGTATTTGTTTATATATTCTGACACAAATTTACAATATTTTATGGGTATTTTGTATATATATTTCAAAAGAATTTACCTAGTTTTATGTGTATTTTGAATATCTATTTTCATACAAACTCAAATTATTTTTATGTATTTTTGTATATATTTCAATACAAATTTTAGTTATGTTATGTGTATTTTGTAAATCTATTTTCATTCAAATATATATTATTTTATTGGTATTTTGTTGATTTATATTGATACGAATTTACATTATTTTATATGTACTTTTTATATATATTTTTATACGCATTTACATTATTTAATATTTATTTTGAATATATAATTTTATACAAATACATGGTAATGTATATATATTTTCATATAAATTTACATTATTTTATGTGTATTTTGTACATATATTTAATTACAAATTTACCTTATTTTATGTTTATTTTGTATGTGTATTTTGTACATTTATATTTATACAAATACACATTCTTTTATTGGTATTTTGTTTATTTATTTTGTTTATAATTTATATTATTTTATGTGTATTTTGTTAACATTTTTTATACGTATTAACCTAATTTTATGTGTATATTGTATATATATTTTTATAGAAATCTACGTTATTTTATGTGTATTCGTATATATATTTTGAAACAAATTTACATTGTTTTATATGTATTTTTGCATATCTCTTTCAATAGAAGTTTACCTTATTGTATGTGCATTTTGTATATTTATTTCAATACAAATTTAAATATTTTATGTGTATTTTGGTTTATATATTTTTATAAGAAATGCGCTATTTGATGGGAATTTTGCATCTTTATTTTCATACAAATTTACATTATCTTATTAATATTCTGTGTATTTATTTTGATACGATCTTCCATTATTCTATTTGTTTTTTGTATATATATTTTTTTATACATATTTACATTATTTAATGTATATCTTGCATATATATTTCATACAAATTTATTATCTATTATTTATTTTCATACAAATACACATTCTTTTCATGATATTTTGTTTATTTATTTTGACACGAATTTACATTACTTAATTTGTATTTTATATATATATATATATATATATATATATATATATATATATATATATATATATATATATATATATATATATATATATATATATATATATATATATATATATATATATATATATATATATATATATATATATATATATATATATATATATATATATTTACATAATTTCATGTGTATTTTGTATATATATTTCTATAGAAATCTACGTTATTTTATGTGAATTCGTATATATATTTTGAAACAAATTTACAATGTTTTATTTGTATTTTGCGTTTTTTTTCAATACAAATTTACCTTATTGTATGTGTGCATTTTGTATATTAATTTTAATACAAATTTAATTATTCTATGTGTATTTTTGTATATGTATTTTTAAAAAAAATATGCTTTATCTTATGCATATTTTGCATCTTTGTTTTCATACAAATTTAAATTATTTTATTGATATTCTGTGTACTTATTTTGATACGATTTTACATTATTCTATGCATAACAAAAATAAATACAGAATACACAAAAATAGATATGCAAAATACATATAAGCAATGTAAATTTGTTTCAAAATATATATACGAATACACATGCCATGGGTATTTTGAATCTTAATTTTCATACAAATTTACATTATTTTATTAATATTTTCTGTATTTATTTTGATACGATTTTACATTATTTTATTTGTGTTTTGTATATATTTTTTTTATACATATTTACATTATTTAATGTGTTTTTTGTATATATATTTGATACAAATTTACGTTATTTTAAGTCTATATGTTTATATATTTTCATTCAAATTTACATTATTTTATGTGTATTTTCTATATGTATATCAATACAAATTTACCTATTTTTATATTTTTTGTATATTTATTTTCATACAAGTTTAAATTATTTTTGTTTATTTTTGTATATAGTTTTATACAAATTTAGGTTATTTTATGTGTATTTTGTATATCTATTTTCATACAAATACACATTCTTTTCATGATATTTTTTATTTTATTTTGACACGAGTTTACATTATTTAATGTGTATTTTGTATATATATTTTTATACGTATTTACATTATTTCAAGTGTATTTTGTATATATATTTATATTGAAATCTACGTTACTTTATGTGTATTCGTATATATATTTTGAAACAAATTTACATTGTTTTATGTGTATTTTGCATATTTTTTCAATACAAATTTACATTATTGTATGTGCATTTTGTATATTAATTTTAATACAAATTTGATTAATCTATGTGTATTTTTGTGTATGTATTTTTATAAAAATATGCTTTATTTTATGGGAATTTTGCATCTTTATTTTCATACAAATTTACATTATTTTATTGATATTCTGTGTATTTATTTGGTATGATTTTACATTATTCTATGTGTATTTTGTATATACATTTTATATAAAATGTATTTGTTTTCATTTCATACAAATCTACATTATTTTATGTGTTTTTTGTACATGTATTTAAATACAAATTTAACTAGTTATATGTGTATTTTGTATATCTATTTTGTATGTATATTTTCATAGAAATTTTCTCTATTTTATGAGTATTCGTATATATATTTTGATACAAATTTACATTATTGATGTGTATTTTGCATATCTATTTCAATACAAATTTTCTTTATTATACGTGCATTTTGTATATTTATTTTAATACAAATTTAATTATTTTATATGTATTTTTGTATATATATTTTTATGCAAATATGCGTTATTATATGGATATTTTGCATCTTTATTTTCATACAAATTTACATTATTTTATTGATATTCTCTTTATTTATTTTGATACGATTTAACATTATTCTATGTGTATTTTGTATATATTTTTTTATACATATTTACATTATTTAAGGTTTATTTTGTATATATATTTTATCCAAATTTACATTATTTTATGTGTATTTGTTTATATATTTTTATACAAATTTACATTATTTTATGTGTATTTTGTATATACATTTTCATAAAAAAAATTACGTTATTTTATTGTGTGTATTCGTATATATTTTCCATACAAATTTTATACAATTTCATGTTATTTAATGTGTATTTGTATATATATTTTCATACAAATTTATATTATTTTATGTGTATTTTTTCATATATTTCATTACAAATTTACCTTATTTTATGTTTATTTTGTATATTTATTTCATTCAATTTAAAATTATTTTATGTGTATATTTGTGTTTGTATTTAGGTTATTTTATGTGTATTTTGTATATATATTTTCCAAAATTACATTATTATATTGGTATTTTCTTAATTTAATTCGATACGAATTTAGATTATTTCATAGGTATTTTGTATACATATTTTTATACTCATTTACATTATCTAATGTGTGTTTTGTATATATATTTTTATGCAAATTTATTTTATGTTCATTTTTGTACATATATTTTTTATAGAAATTTGCGTTATTTTATGTATATAGTTTTATATAAATTAACGTTATTTTATGTGCATTTTGTATATTTATATTTATACAAATACACTTTCTTTTATTGCTATATTGTTTATTTATATTTATACGAATTTACATTATTTTATGTGTATTTTGTATACATTTTTTATACGTATTTACTTAATTTTATGTGTATTTTGTATATGTATTTTTATAGAAATCTACGTTATTTTATGTGTATTCGCATATATATTTTGAAACAAATTTACATTATTTTATATGTATTTTGCATATCTATTTCAATACAAATTTACCTTATTGTATGCGCATTTTGTATATTTATTTTGATACAAATTCAAATATTTTATGGGTATTTTGGTATCAATAATTTTATAAAAAATGCGTTATTTTATAGGTATTTTGCATCTTTATTTTCATACAAATTTACATTATTTTATTAATATTCTGTGTATATATTTTGATACGATTTTACATTATTCTATTTGTGTTTTGTATATATTTTTTTATACCTATTTACATTATTTAATGTGTATTTTGTATATATATTTCATACAAATTTACGTTATTATATGTGTATTTGTTTATATATTTTCTTTCAAATTTATATTATTTTATGTGTATTTTGTATATGTATTTCAATAGAAATTAACCTAATTTTATGTGTATTTTGTATATTTCTTTTCATACAAATTTAAATTATTTTTGTGTATTTTTGTATATAGTTTTATACAAATTTAGGTTAGTTTATGTACGCATTAACATTATTTAATGTGTGTTTTGTATATATATTTTTATCCAAAGTTAATTTATTTTACGTTCATTTTTGCACATATATTTTTATAGAAATTAGCGTTATTTTATATGTATTTGTATATGTTTTCTCATTCAAATTTACATTATTTTATTGCTATTTTTTTTATTTAGTTTGATACGAATTACATGATTATATGTGTATTTTGTACATATTTTTTATACGTATTTACATTACTTAATGTGTATTTTGTTTATATATTTTTAAACAAATTTACGTTATTATATGTATTTTTATAAATATTTTGATACAAATTTACATTATCTTATGTATTTTGTATATACATTTCTATTCAAATTTAGCTTATTTTTTCTGTATTTTGTATATCTATTTTCATACGAATTTAATTACTTCTGTGTATTTTTGTATATAGTTTTATACAAATTTACGTTATTTTATGTGTATTTTGTATATTTATATTTATACAAATACACATTCTTTTATTGGTATTTTGTTTATTTATTTATATACGAATTTATATTATTTTATGTGTATTTTGTATACATTTTTTGATACGTATTTACTTCATTTTACGTGTATTTTGTATATATATTTTTATACAAATCTACGTTATTTTATGTGTATTCGTATATATATTTTGAAACAAATTTACATTGTTTTATATGTATTTTGCATATCTATTTCAATACAGATTTACCTTATTGTATGTGTATTTTGTATATTTATTTTAATACAAATAAATTTTTTATGAGTATTTTTGTATATATATTAAAAAAAAGCGTTATTTTATGGGTAATTTGCTTCTTTATTTTCATACAAATTTACATTATTTTATTAATATTCTGTGTATTTATTTTGATACGATTTTACGTTATTCTATTTGTGTTTTGTATATATTTTTTATACAAATTTACGTTTTTTTAAGTGTATTTGTTTATGTATTTTCATTCAAATTATCAGTATTTTATGTGTATTTTGTATATGTATTTCAATACAAATTTACCTAATTTTATGTGTATTTTGTATATTTATTTTCATACAAATTTAAATTATTTTTGTGTATTTTTGTATATAGTTCTATACAAATTTATGTTATCTTATGTGTATTTTGTATATTTATTTTCATACAAATACACATTCTTTTATTGACATTTTGTTTATTTATTTTAACGCGAATTTATATTATTTAATGTGTATTTTGTATATATATTTTTATACGTATTTACATCCTTTCATGTGTATTTTGTATATTTATAAAAAATGCGTTATTTTATGGGTATTTTGCATCTTTATTTTCATACAAATTTACATTATTTTATTTAGATTCTGTGTATTTATTTTAATTCGATTTTACATTATTGTATTTGTGTTTTGTATATATATCTTTTATACATATTTACATTATTTAATGAGTATTTTTTATATATATTTTATACAAATTTATGTTAATTTAAGTGTATTTGTTTATCTATTTTCATTCAAATTTACATTATTTTATGTGTATTTTGTATATGTATTTCTTTACAAATTTACCTCATTTTATGTGTATTTTGTATATTTATTTTCATACAAATTTAACTTATTTTTCTGTATTTATATATATATAGTTTTATACAAATTTACGTTATTTTGTGTGTATTTCGTATATGTATTTTCATACAAATACACATTCTTTTATTGATATTTTAATTATTTATTTTGACACGAATTTACATTATTTAATGTGTATTTTGTATATATATTTTTATACGTATTTACAACATTTCATGTGTATTTTGTATATATATTTCTATAAAAATCTACGTTATTTTATGTGTATTCGTATATATATTTTCAAACAAATCTACATTATTTTATGTGTATTTTGTATATATATTTCATTATAAATTTGCCTTATTTTAAGTTTATTTTTATATCTATTTTCATTCAAATTCAAATCATTTTATGTGTATATATTTATTTGTATTTACGTTATTTTATGTGTATTTTCTATATATATTTTCATTCAAAATTACATTATTTTATCGGTATTTAGTTCATTTATTTTGAGACGAATTTAGATTATTTCATGTGTATTTTCTATACATATACATATAGAGTAAATTTCTATGAAAATATATATATAAAAATATATATATCAAATACACCTAAAAAAAATGAAAATTCGTATCAAAATAAATAAATAAAATTCCGATAAAAGAACGTATATTTGTAGGAAAATAAATATACAAAATACACATAAAATTACGAAAATTTGAATAAAAATATATACAAAAATACACAAAATTAATCTCAGTTTGTATGAAAATAGATGTACAAAATACACATATAATTAGTTAAATTTGTATTTAAATACATGTACAAAATTCACATAAAATAATGTAAATTTTTAGGTAAATTTGTATTAAAATTAATATACAAAATGCCCGTACAATAAGGTAAATTCGTACTGAAAAAATATGCAAAATGCACATAAAACAATGTATATTTGTTTCAAAATATATATACGAATACACATAAAATAACATATTTCTATAGAAATATACATACAAAATACACATGAAATGACGTAAATACGTATAAAAATATATATACACAATACACATTAAATAATGTAAATTCGCATCAAAATAAATAAACAAAATATCAATAAAAGAATGTGTATTTGTATGAAAATAGATGTACAAAATACACATAAAATATTGTAAATTTGTATAAAACTCTATACAAAAATACACAAAAAATAATTCAAATTTGTATAAAATATATATACAAAATACACATGAAATTAGGTAAATTTCTATTGAAATACATATAAAAAATACACATAAAATAATGTAAATTTGAATAAAAATATATAAACAAATACACTTAAAATAACGAAAATTTGTATGAAATATATATAGAAAATACACATTAAATAATGTAAATATGTATAAAAAAATATATACAAAACACAAATAGAATAATGTAAAATAGTATCAAAATAAATACACAGAATATTAATAAAATAATGTAAATTTGTATGAAAATGAAGATGCAAAATACCCATAAAACAACGCATTTTTTATGAAAATATATATACCAAAATGCACATAAGATATTTAAATTTGTATTACAATAAATATACAAAATGCACATACAATAAGGTAAATTTGTATTGAAATAGATATGCAAAATACATATAAAACAATGTAAATTTGTTTCAAAATATACATACGAATACACATAAAATAGCGTAGATTTCTATAAAATATATATACAAAATACAGATAAAATGAAGTAAATACGTAAAAGAAAATGTATATAAAATACACATAAAATAATGTAAATTCGTATCAAAATAAATAAACTAAATGCCAATAAAAGAATGTTTACTTGTATAAATATAAATATACAAAATATACATAAAATAACGTAAAATTGTATAAAACTATATACAAAAATAAACAAAATTAATTAAATTTGTATGAAAATAGATATACAAAAGACATAAAATAAGCTAAATTTGAATTAAAATAAATATAGAAAATACATAAAATAATGTAAATTTGTATCAAAATATATATTCAAATACACATATAATAACGTAAATTTGTATAAAAATATATAAACAAAATACACATTAAATAATGTAAATACGTATAAAAGATATGTACGTAATGTAAAAATTTATAAAATTAAAGATGCAAAATACCCATAAAATATCTCATATTTTAAAAAAAATATATACAAAAATACACATAAAATAATTAAATTTGTATTAAAATAAATATACAAAATACACATACAATAAGGTAGATTTTTATTGAAATAGATATGCAAAAAACACATAAAATAATGAAAATTTTTATCAAAATATATACGAATACACACAATAAAATTACGTAATTTTTATGAAAATATATATACAAAATACACATAAAATAATGTAAATACATAGAAAAATATATATACAAAATACACATAAAATAATGTAAATTCGTATCAAAATAAATAAACAAAATTTCCTCTAAAAGAATGTATATGTCTAGGAAAATATATATACAAAATACAAATAAAATTAAAAAAATTTGTATAAAAATAATACAAAAATACACAAAAATAATTTAAATTTGTTTGAAAATAGATATGCAAAATACAAATGAAATTAGGCAAATTTTTATTGAAATACATATACAAAATACACTTAAAATAATGTAA